>NC_080716.1:1759111-2065777 GCF_019097595.1 Hemibagrus wyckioides
TCGGACGAAGCCGTACCTTCAGGCTTCAAGAGTTTCTCATCATACTGTACAAAACGTAAATACATTAAGCTTAAAGAAACAAGACATCTCGCTCGGAGGGAAAAAAAAACCCCTCAGCCATTAATCTGTTTGATTAATTTGCGTATTTTCAAATGACGTTATAGTTTCTATAGCAACAGCTTGATGAGCAATGTATGACATGGTGCCTTTAAAAAAACTTAATTGCTCAAGGATTTGCACCATGGGTGAGTCTTCAGGTCTTACGGGTTTCTTCCTCTTTTTATTTCTTGGTAACATGTCAAGCGGTCTTTTTATTTTCTTCTTCTTCCAGCAGGATTGCGAGGCTAAACGATCATACAAAGAAATTCCCGTAATGTTGATGAGGTTACCATAAACGGATAAAGTCTAGATGGCGTTTATGAATAAAATAAAAAAAAAAAAGATTAATCCGTAGGATGAATTCCGCTCAGGACTTTCGTACACCACATTTGTCGTATCATGCCTCATTATTCCAAGCTGCGTCAATCAAAGCGAAATAAACGCGCACTAGACACTTCTATCAGTTCTTTGTGTAGAGTTTTACTGTTGCGGATGAGCCAGTGTATCGGAAAAACACAAGGCCTCTAATGTTCCTAGTGCGGCCTGGCAACCCGGACAATTACACTAATGCGAAGTCCGGTGTTTGCAACCATGTGTGTTTATCACCCTAGAGATGAACTAGGTCCTGACATCTGATACGGTCTCGGCAGCGCCGTTGCATAACACGAAGGGGGAATCCGCCTGAAGTTCAGAGATCACATCTATACCGAAGAAACACAGAGATGGATATCCTTTAAAAAAAAGAGTTGCTAGCTCATAGACGCAACCTTACAGCATGTAGTCTCAAATCTACTGGACTGAGTATCTGGATTATGTAGTGGACTTCAGTATAAATCTAATCTCTTAGAGACCTCTCGCCTCTTAGTAAGTCTGGTATTTGGACCGTAAATGAGAAAGTTTGATCCTGGGACTCTACATCAAGCTGTAAGGATGGAATGATGGGAAAATGGACAGGTTCTGTCTCAAAGACAATGGCATCTTAATTTGGAGCGATGTACTCTTGATGTCAGAGTTTTGACCACTGACTGATGACATCAAATGTGCAACAACATCACATTTTTGTAGGTTAACACTTGTTCTTTCGGGTTCTCCCTGTTTAGGGTCGCCACAGCGGATCATTTGGTCCACATTTTTTTTATTTTACACAACCTGATGCAACCCTCCCATTTTATCCAGGCTTGGGACCAGCACTTAGAGTTAACTCTTCAGTGTTTGGGTTTGCTCCCTGCCTGGGAATCGAACCCGGGTCACAGCAACAAGATCGCTGGATCCTGCCTCTGGGCCACCAGGACTTCATCCCACTTCATTTTCAGTTGCATGCCTCCATCTTGACTAGATCTTCAGTCCCTACTGAAGTCACATGACGTCGCCGCCGCCACCATGCTTCACACAGTGATAAACACATGGTCATGCACCAAATCGTTCTTTTCAAATTATTATCCAGAAAAAGATCTACCTTCAGAAAGTCTCATCAGATCCTAACAAGTTTTTCCACATGGTTCACGTCAATCATATCTGCACTAAACAGCCAAAAGTATGCGCACGCCTCACCACGAGCATTTCAGCTGCAAGCTCTTCACATTTTTTTGCATGCAGATTACAGAACTACAGCCACTTCTGCAAGAATAAACAAAAAAGAGCTGAGGTGAACTAACCCCCAATATGACCCAACTAGACAGAAGTGTAGTTCTTTAATCACTGCATATTTTATGTGTCTATTTGTGTAAATGACACTTCTGTAAATCTTTTTCTGTTGTCGATCACCACCAGGAACACTCCCGAACCGCAAATATTAAAAAAAGAGAGAGAAATGAGAACTTGCTAATGTTTATTTTGGCTCTGCTGACCAGTTTTACTCTTTCATATCAAGTACTCAGTTGCATGACTTATTGTTCCTCATTGAATGATGATAAATTTAAGATGATGCATACTCTTTTTTTCTCCCCCTGTCTGGCTAGTGCAAGCTGTTCTTTGTGCTCTAGCGTTTCACTGCTTTCTGTCGCTCTCAGCACTTTGTACACCGTCTCTGAGGCCTTAAAGCCCTCCATTATTGGTGGCACCTGGTATGTTTGCTGTGTTGGCTTTTACATTGATGCAGGGATTTTTTTTTTTTTTTTGAAGGGGGGTGGAAACAAACAGACAGTACAGTACAGTATAGTGGTATATGCCAGAGCTGGTGATTAACAAATCTGTGTTTTATTGCCACGTCAGAAGTAAATGTGTAGTGAAAGAGCGTTTATGGAACACTTCAGGTATCTGCAGTTCGTTTTAACTCCTTGTTCCTGTTATTTGGCCACAATTGAACTACAAAAAGTACACAAGACACCATTTTGGTGCTTTCATGTAATCAGTTCTTGCCTTTTTTTTTTTTTTTTGGAAAGTTTTAGTTTTAAGCTCTCTTTAGTAAGGATCTATTTAGATGTATCATTTGAGTAGGTATATTCTGCTTAGCACAGGAATTATAGCATTTAAAAGTTTTGTAAGTGTCCCTTAAGCATGTACACACCCTGACAAAAGTCTTGTCGCCTATCCAAGTTGTAGGAACAACAAATAAAAACTTGACTTCTAGTTGATCATTTGGAATCAGAAGTGGCTTATATGAAAGGCAAAGGCCTCTAGATTACGCTTATTTTACCAAAATAAAATCTTATCATGCCGTGATTTTTAATTATTTAATTAGGACAGAAAGGTCAGACTTTACTTAGACAAAAGTCACATCTTTAAAGCATTCAACCAGTCACAGATAGAAATTGCATCCTGACCTGACAGCATTCCAAAGATTCAACCACAGACCAAAGTGCTGATTATCAAGAGCCTGAAGACCAAGTCTCCTGCTGAGGTGGCAGACATCTTTAATGTATCTAAACGTCAAGTGGAGAGGATAAGAGAAAGATTTGAAGAAACCGGTGAAGTTCATGACAGGCCCAGGTCAGGCAGACCCCGTAAGACAACTGTTCGAGAGGACCGTTTGTTGGTTCGACAGTCCAGGGCCAGCCCTTTTTCAACTGCAGCAGAGCTACATAACAACTGGTCACCAGAAACCCCTGTATCTACAAGAACAGTTTGTCGAATTCTCTCCCACAGTGGTCTCAATGGCCGAATTAGTGCTCAGAAACCAGCATTAAACAGAAGACAACTAAAAAATCATGTTGCATTTGCCAAGGCCCACAGCTTGCAGGAAGTATGGACTGTGGCAGAAGGTTGATTTTTCCGATGAATCATCTATTGAACTGCATCCCAATCGTCGCAAATACTGCAGAAGACCTATTGGAACCCGCATGGACCCAAGATTCACACAGAAAACAGTCAAGTTCGGTGGAGGAAAAATCATGGTTTGGGGTTACATTCAGTATGGGGGCGTGCGAGAGATCTGCAGAGTGGATGGCAACATCAACCTGAGGTATCAAGACATTCTTGCTGCCCATTACATTCCAAACCACAGGAGAGGGCAAATTCTTCAGCAGGATGGTGCTCCCTCTCATACTTCAGCCTCCACATCAAAGTTCCTGAAAGCAAAGGTCAAGGTGCTCCAGGATTGGCCAGCCCAGTCACCAGACATGAACATTATTGAGCATGTCTGGGGTAAGATGAAGGAGGAGGCATTGAAGATGAAACCAAAGAATCTTGATGAACTCTGGGAGTCCTGCAAGAATGCTTTCTTTGCCATTCCAGATGACTTTATTAATGAGTTATTTGAGTCATTGCCGAGACGTATGGATGCAGTCCTCCAAGCTCATGGGAGTCGTACACAATATTAATTCTTTTTCCACTGCACCATGACTTTATGTTCTGTACTGTACATTATTTCTGTTAAGTGACAAGACTTTTGTCTAAGCAAAGTCTGACCTTTCTGTCCTAATTAAATAATTAAAAATCACGACATGATAAGATTTTATTTTGGTAAAATAAGCATAATCTAGAGGCCTTTGCCTTTCATATAAGCCACTTCTGATTCCAAATGATCAACTAGAAGTCAAGTTATTATTTGTTATTCCTACAACTTGGATAGGCGACAAGACTTTTGTCAGGGTGTGTAGTGTTAGAATAAGCAAAGTAGCTTCTGGTCTTGTCACACACCCTGTTGCATACTTCTCTGGCGTCAAGCTTGAAAAACTGCTTGAGCGTCTGCATTTTTTGCATCACTGAATGTTATCGAACCGGATACAAACTTGCAGCACATCATCTTTAAAACTGGCGTGAGACCAGTAACCATACCACCACACCCTTTCCTGTGGGAAGGTCTATAGCATTATGTATAGAGTCATACACGTTGCCATTCTAAGCAATGATGAGTCTATCAGTGTCTCTAGAGAAAAGTAGACATTTGGGAGCAAGCACTAATGGTGAGAGGTTGTTTAAATAAAAAAATAAATATATATATATAATCAATGACCAGATTTTTGTTGATTATTTTTTATCTAGATCTAATTTGGACGGCACTCTATTTCAATTCTTTTAAAAATATTTCATTTCTATTTCTTTTTCAGGAATGACTGAAGTGTCTTGAAATGGTTTCAGCCTCAGGATGGACTATAACAGAACTTTGTGACAAACAATGTTTCACCATAAAACATAGTCAAGTCTGGTTTCACCCCTGCTCTCGGACCCTCACCTGGATGTATATAAGGGTCCAGAATGTTTGCATGTTTCCGGCGGATCAAAAAATGCCAACTCCGACAGCTGATGATGACGTGCTTCGTGTTGTCCGTGATCAAGGTGTACTGGGAAAGTCTCGACAGGAACATAACCAGTCATGTCAAGTCCTATTCATTCCGTATGCTCAGCAGCTTGGACTTTATAAGCGCTAACCTCACAATTAGCCACAAGGCAGCAAGGAAGTTCAGCGACCACCGTTACTTAATAAACCACGAGCAGAAATGCGTCGATGAGGACGTGCTGCTTTTGCTGCTCGTCAAAAGCTCGCCGGAGAACTTTGAACGAAGGCAGGCCATCCGGTCGACATGGGGCAATGAGGCCTACATCCAGAGGAATCTTGGTGTGACTGTGAGAGTGCTGTTTGCTCTTGGCGTCCACCCGCAACCAGAGGACAGGAAGAAGCTCGAGCACAGGTTGCTTGTGGAAGACGAAACGTACCAAGATCTAATTCAACAGGACTTTCTCGATACCTTTCACAACCTCACTATCAAGCTTCTCCTCCAGCTCAGGTGGACGCACACCTACTGCGAACACGCCCGCTTCCTCATGTCCGCAGACGATGACATCTTCGTCCACATGCCCAACCTGATCCGTTACCTGCAGGAGGTCAACCGGACCGGCGTCAAAGACTTCTGGATCGGTAAGGTGCACCGAGGCGCTCCGCCCATTCGTAAGAAAGAGAGCAAGTACTACGTGTCTGAAGAGATGTACCCCTGGCTCCTCTATCCCGATTATACCCCCGGAGCCGGGTACGTCGTCTCCAGTGACGTGGCCTCTAGAGTCTACCAAGCTTCCCTCACATTAAACGCCTCTATTTATATCGACGACGTCTTCATGGGCATTTGCGGCAATGCCATAGGGATCTCTCCTCAAGAACATGTCTTCTTCTCGGGAGAAGGTAGAGCTCCTAACCACGTCTGCATCTACAACCAAATGATGACGTCCCACGGGCATGTCAAGGACTTCCACGAACTCTGGAAACTTGCAACAGATCCTGTGGTGCAGCAGGTTTCTTCGGGACTTTTAGGAAAGCTTTACTGCACCGTAGCTAAAATCAGACTCCTTTGCACATTACATACTATAAACACCTACCCATGTAAAGCAGCTTTTTTATAGGGACTAGATTAGTCCGACTCCTCTAGACCAACAACCTTTGTGCTGGAGATCTGTATGTCTGTACTTTCTAAAAATACCGTTATTTTTTAATAATTGCATTTATTTCCCTTGCAGATTTCCTTGCAGTGTTTGTCTTGTTCCTTGCATCTTTTTTTGTTTTTCAAACCCCTTGAGAGAAACCAAGCGTAGTTTTCTGAGCAGGAATGTTTGTCACACCCACATGTGTTTCTTCCCCAAACTATTGCCACGAAATATGGTAGCGCACAATAGAAAGTATAGAACGTCTTTGTATGCATGTGGTTTTTTCCTTCAGTGGAACTAAGAGGCCCAAAGCCTTGTGCACAAAGCCTTGCTCCATGAAGACATGGGGTGGAGGACTGGAGTGGAAAAACCTGTATGGTGTCCCAACTCAACCCTGACTGAACCTCAACCTCACTAATGCTTGTGTAGTTGAAAGAACACACAAGAGTGGACCACATGTGGGTGTGATGGTCTGGGGTTGTAAAACCTTTCCCCGTATATTAAACCTTGAACCAATTTGAAATTTGAGAAGATTTCAAGCTTCCGCACAGCATCTCTGGAAATTGTAGGAAGTGGTTAGTTCAGTGATCGAAAGCTTCCCAGGTCCCTCGATCACCAAGCTGCCACTAATAGGCTCTGGTGCAAGGCCCCTAACCCTCAACTGCTCAGTTTTACAAATAATCAGATAAACGTTAGTCACTCGGCGTAAGGGCGTCTTCCGAATGCCATAAATGCAAACGATTCATTCCACATACTGGTGTAGAGAAGTGTCACGGATCTCGGGTCTGAAAAATCACATCCTGCTGAAATCAAATTGCCATGACCTTACGAGTTCTCCTTTTGTTTGTGAAAGCCTGTTTTTGTAATTGTAAAGTTATTAAATGTGTCCTCTTTAAAAAAAAAAAAAAAAAATGGAAACGTCATTTGAGTAATCCTGAGTCAAGTGTCTGGTGTAAGGTTTCACATGTAAAGTTTTCAGGAAGTGTAGAATTTGGAACTTTTAAAAAAACGTTCATGAATGGCCTTCAGCTTCACAAGATGTTCCACATTTGTCTCCAAAATGTATTCTATTTCTAATTGAAATGTATGAAAATGTCCAGAGGTCCTTGGGCTATCACGCTGCCCTTCCGATTTGAACGGACAAAGCTACAGCTTCATAGTACTTCCATATAGAACGTTGGTGGTTGGTTTGGTTTCCACCACCAACAGATTTTCAGTGATCTGAAAATCACTTGATCACTTTTTTAAATTTCAGATTTACAATTTAGCTTGCACGTACATGTTTAGTAAAAGTTTTGACATGCTCTTGTTTGTTTTGTTGATTTTTTTTTTCCACTCCGTTGTTTGGTCAGAATCACTCATACGAGTTTGGAAAAAAAATAAATAAATAAATGAATGAAACTGAAAACAGATTGTGAGCTTTTTCCTAAGGGTTTATTTTGTAAATGATTTCACATGGAATTCTGACCCCTAGTTAGGGAAATTCTTTGGAAGGGAAATTCTTAAGAACCTTTTTACACCTGTTTACTTGTTTAAGTTTGAATCCCAGGTCCACCAAGCTGAGACTACTAGGCCCCTGAGCAAGGCCCTTAACCCTCAATTGCTCAGTAAAAAATGAGATAAATTGTAAGTCGCTCTGGATAAGAGCCACGAATGAAATGTAGATCTCCAAATTAAGAAAAGTAAAGGGGATTCTTTGCTTTCCACAAGTGAGCTCAAATGCTGAAATGAGGACTTTGGGGTTAGAATGTTTGCCAAACACCTGGGGGTTCCACACCCATTTTCAGCCTGTGCATCTTCTTCCCATGCTTTGGGGTTTCCTCCAGGTCCTCCCCCAGACCACGCCACAAACTGTTTGGAAAAGAAATTGCTTTGAAGCATTGTATCAAATTTCTGGAAGGCGGCGATGCCGTTGATCTCCCATGTGACTCATTAAACAATAAAGTCGTAATCACTCCAGGATTCACCCGAGATAAAGGTTGTTTGATCAGCGATTTAGATGTGTGTGTGCTCATTCTCGTTCTCTCGTCACATGCGATATCTGAGTAGCATCTAACTGGCGGCTGAAGGCCGTCGAAGAACTGGGCTTTCAGAAGAGTAAGCAAACGCGTCTCTGAGTCTGTTTGGCTTAATAGGTTATTTTTAAACTGACAGATCAAATGACCAGAATGCTGCCAGATGCCATGGCTCATTCTGCATGTGTAGACAGTTTCAGAACAGCTCTTTAGGGTAGGCAGTCCCTTCAGGATTTTAGAGGGAGTTTTTTTGTGATTGTTGAAGCCAAAAATGAGCGATTTTTGTGCGGAAAACTTCTTGAATTGGTGACGCTGCACAAGCACAGTCAATTCTTCTTTCAAACTCCTACCAGTGAAGACGTTCTGGCTTTGGCTAAAGGTGTTGTGATGGTCACATAAAGTGACTTAGCCCAATTGGCTTCATTTTGAAAAATTGCAAGCTCCTTAAAAAAAATCACAGCTTTGATTTTACATCAATTTACATTCTATAGAAGCTAATTACATTCATAATAAACGTTAAAAAGTTGAGTATTGTCAGACACGGCTGTTTATTAAGTAAACCATCATCCGTAGGACTCGGAACGCTGTCTGAGATGCTTTTCTGCTCACCCTGGTCACGAAGAGTGGTGGTCATGTGGCCTGTGAAAGATCGATTTGGCCGTTCTCTCATGGACAAGAAGGTTCTGTCCCCGGAATTGCCGCTCACTGGATAGTTTTTGTGTAAACTGCCTGGTGGTCAAACTCGGAAAAACTCAAACTGGCTCTTCTGTTTGATCGATTTTTAATGGAAATCAAAGAATAGGAATAAAAAAAACGTAAACCTTTTTTGGGCATTTTGATTAGTCCTCGTTTTAGAAAATTGACTATGGGGTGAAAAAAACCGTGAACATTCTACACTGGAGTATGGATCTCTGCTATGTTAAAAGAAATCCAACACAAATATAAAGTGAGGCAAACGTTTTGTAATTCCTCAGATTTAAAAGCGACTTAAATTTGCAAAAAGGAAACGATAAAATCCTTGTTGTGGCTCCGGTCTAAACACTTCCTATCCCCACTAAACATTTGCTTATACTTTTCTAACAAAACAACAGATGCAAAAAAAGAGAGAGAGAGAGAGAAGTAACTCAGTCTTGAATACACAGCGCGTTTTGCATAACCTCATAAGATGCAGCTGGAACGCATGGGGAAGCTTTACGTTGCATCAGACCACCAGATTTAACTTCATTAATAATGTCTTCATAAGGACCTGGTCACTTGGAAAGAGCATCAAAACTGCATTTAGACATTTTATTTACGGTTAATAGTAGGTTAAAGGTTTTCTATTTTTTAGCCTAGAATTATGAAATATGAAGCATGTTACATATCCCATGTCAAATATCCAACGTCCTCTATACATAAAGAAAGGGATTTAATAGATTAATGTTTTAGTAAGTTAAAAAAACAGGTGCTTCATGCAGGTCTTTCCTTCCAGGTGTCTTCATGCAAATTCAAGGTGGTCAAGCCTGCTGCGTCGGTCAAATGCCTCGGTTTTACATTTTCAAAGCAGCAGATTTTCCTTCTTTTTTTTAAGAAACATTTTCTACTCCTTATTCGGACATATCGTGTACCGCGTGAACCTGTGAGGGGTTTTTAAAACTGCAGTCACAACAGAATGAAGCGGGTCAACAAAGGACGGAATTCATGAGATGGTTTATCTAACTAGTTGGTTTTTAAAAAAATATATATATATTTTAATACAAGGTTAATATTAATGACTTCAAACTAAAAAGAAAAAAAAAAAAAGGATTAAATAAGTCCATCAATTTTCTAATTCAAAACACATTTCGTTAACGTTTACTGTAGTCTCCAGTGTTAGGGCTTTGTAAGGAGACTTCAGAGAGTAGAAAACAAGTGGACAATAGCGCCTCCTTGTGCACAAGCACACACAGCAACAAGAGTGAGAGTATCACCATCCTCTTTATTGTCAAATGAGCCAACACTACATGATACATTGATATATTTTTATTTTTAATGTTAAGACCCACTTCTGAAGAGGACTTCACACAAAGAAGTACTTTAAAACAATATACATTTAATACATTCAAAAACAAAAACAAAAAAAAAGTGCCTTTGCATGTACTGACGGGGGAGGAGTGAGTGAGTGAACCAAGTTTAAACTGCACACGTATGTTAGCATAACATAGTTGGCAGACTTGATGCAGCACTTGTATCTTTTAGTCCACAAGTAAGTTACTAGACGATGAAGGACATCTAACACAGATATTTTGAACGTACTAGGGAGAAAATACCTGATAAAGAACACATTTAAAGAACCCATTTTTTCTGCAAACGCCGCTACCGGTAGACGCCGGTTTCAACGCCCACAGCCGTCCGTGCAGGAAAGTCACGTCGCGTATCGTTTCGAATTTGCACGTCTGATCCACACAGCCAGCATTGAGGAGAAAACAGGCTTTTTTTTTTTTTAATTCTTCCAATGAAATAAGCGCAAAAATGCAAGTGATTATTCTGTAGCTATCCCTGCATTAAAAATAACTCTCCAAGGCGGTTTAAATCAGATCGGCCACGTTCATGGGCATCTCCTCGACGGTCGTGTTGTAAAACGTCTCGATATCTCGAAGGATCCGTTTGTCCTCTTCAGTAACAAAGTTAATGGCGACACCCTTTCTGCCAAAACGACCTCCACGGCCAATTCTGGGAAGAAGAAGAAGAAAAATAATTAGGTGTCGGTTTTATTTTAGAGACTCGAGGCTGTGCACCTGAGCATGCATATTACCTATGGATGTAGTTCTCTCGGTTTGTCGGAAGGTCGTAGTTGATAACAAGGGAAACTTGTTGCACGTCAATACCACGAGCCTGAAGCAAAACACACACACACAGCTCTGGTTAAGCTACAAACTCATCCGATTTCCCGCTGGAAGCAGACTCTGACCGGACGATCCGGACTCACCAACAAATCGGTAGTAATCAGCACTCGACTAGATCCGGACCTAAATTCTCTCATGATGATGTCACGCTCTTTCTGATCCATGTCTCCATGCTGCAGAGAGAAAAAGAAGAAAAAAGGTTTGTAGCGCTTCCTGCTCGGGAAGTTAACCTCGTGCTGCACGACTGCACTGCGGTTTTAGTGTAACCAAATAACACACTGTACTGGTGAGTTTGAGGAACAAAAATGACCGACATGAACAAGTCTCCTGTCCAGGAACAGGAATCTGTTACCGGTTACAAAAATTTCACTGCTTTTAAGCAAAGAGATTATTTTATAGTTACATTTGCAGCATTTGGCAGTCGCCCTTATCCAGAGCGACTTACAATTTCTCTCCTTTTTAATACTACTGAGCAATTGAAGGTTATATGGGCCTTGCTCAGGGGCCCAGTCCGGGCAGCTTGGTCAACCTGGGATTCAAACCAACAACCTCTCGATGAGGAGTCAAACACCTGAGCTACCACATCCCCATATACACTGATCAGCCATAACATTATGACCACTGACAGGTGAATTGAATAGGACCGATCTCATCATGGCACCTGTTAGTGGGTGGGATATATTAGACAGCAACTCAACATTTTGTCCTCAAAGTTGATGTGTTAGAAGCAGGAAAAATGGACAAGCCTAAGGATTTGAACCAGTTTCACGAAGGGACAAATTGTGATGGCTAGACCACTGGATCAGAGCACCTCCAAAACTGCAGCTCTTGCGGAGGTGTTCCCGGTCTGCAGTGGTAAGTTGTCCAACTTATAGGACTTAAACGATCTGCCGCTAATATCTTGGTGTCAGATACCACAGCACACCTTCAGGGATCTAGTGCAGATCACAATATTAGGCAGGTGGTCATAATGTTATGCCTGATTGGTGTACAGCTCATTGTAGAACACTGAAGCATCAGTGATATCTCTCTCTCACACACACCTCTATCCACCCACTATTGTATGCAGTATAACAAATGGCTTCAGTGTCTATACTTTTACATTCAGTCCATGTGTACTGCTGTGTGAAGCCAGAACTGAGCCCATTTTGGTCGTTTCCAAGCCACAAGGTGCAGGGATGATTTTATTAATTTTTTTAAGCTTAAACCTAGCAGGTGAACTATGACAAGTGATGCGATTTATCTCTCCGTGAGGCTGCAGAATCAGTGTTAAAGATTTAGCAAGAAAATACGCCCGTATCAACGACTACTTTTCAAAGTCTGATCTTTCCACCAGTTACACAGGTTTGATGTTTATTTGAAACAAAACGCCATTTTGTTCCTCAAACCACAATGTTTTAGCAGAAACCGTGCAAAGTTAACGTGAGCTGGTCAGAGGTACGATCAGTAAATTGAGAAGAGTGTCTCCATTACGGTCAGTCCCGAAAGATGGTATGCCATCATTTCATACCTCCAACCAACAAGCAGGAGTGAAAATGAAAAACAAAACATTCGATTCCTTACCAGGGCAGACACGGTGAAATCTCTAGCGTGCATCTTCTCAGTCAGCCAGTCCACCTTTCTCCTCGTGTTCAAGAAAATGACGGCCTGGGTGATCGTCAGAGTCTCGTACAGATCGCAGAGCGTGTCCAACTTCCATTCCTGAACACAAGAGTACAGATTGAGTGCCGAACAAACCAACCACGTGAATAATGTAATAAAGTGTTGCGCAGAATCTTGAGACGCAGGACATGGGACATTAAGAAAGAGGTCCCTCCGGGCCTCGTTTCCGACGCTGCGGCTTTTACTCTCCCTTCTTTGAGACGTACCATACCAGCATGACCAGCAGGACTAAACTGGAAAAAGCTTAGACCTGCTGGTTTTGGCATGGCGCTTTTTATAAAGAAGGGGTCACAATGGTGTGTGTGTGTGAGAGAGAGAGAGAGAGAGATCACACCTCTCGTTCTACATTGATGTAGAACTGCTTGATACCCTCCAGGGTAAGCTCCTCTTTCTTCACCAGGATGCGCACAGGCTCGCGCATGAACTTCGTGGTCACGTCCAAGACCTCGGCGGGCATGGTGGCCGAAAGGAGCACCACCTAAAAGCAGACCCAGATGTTATGCGTGGTTACTTCCTGTGTGGGGTAAGATTCCTTACTTTCTCTCTCTCTTACCCCTAAAAATAACCTAAATGAACTCCATCAAGAAGCCCCAAGGTGGCTATGAATGCCCGGCTAGCATTTCTCTCAAGATAGACATAAAATAACTGTCGCACTGAACCTTGAAACAAAGGTCACCGGACATTAAGAAAGAGGTCCGACCGAGTTTCATTTTCGGCGCAGGGCACGTTAGTCTTCTTCCATGTTTTCACTCTGCTAGCATTATTACATAAACCAGGAAACCTGAAGTCTGTAATTTAAGCACAGTTCTTTTGGATGGAAGGAAGGGAGGAAGATTGGGGGGGGGGACCCCAAATCTCCTAACTAAAACCAGACTAGAGTGGACTTTGTGTCAGGCTCCACCACAGGACTTTTTATTTCTGCTAGACGGACCCAGACTCACTTGAATGTTTGTGCTCAGTTTCTGGAAGATTTCATAGATCTGATCCTTGAAACCGCGACTCAGCATTTCATCTGCTTCGTCCAGGACAAACATCTTAATCCACTTAGGAGCTACATAAACAAAAACAAAACAAAAAAAAATCCATCATTCATAACAGCGAATGAAGAAATCTTGTAAATAAGTCACACCTGGACAGAGATATGATCA
The DNA here is from genome assembly GCF_019097595.1 of Hemibagrus wyckioides. Taxonomy (NCBI): domain Eukaryota; kingdom Metazoa; phylum Chordata; class Actinopteri; order Siluriformes; family Bagridae; genus Hemibagrus; species Hemibagrus wyckioides. Next base: position 1,772,693 of record NC_080716.1, read on the forward strand.
GTGAAGTTCAAAAGCATCTCCATGACACGTCAGTCCCGAAAGATGGTATACCATCATTTCATACTCAAATCCAACAATCCAATGTTTATTTAAAAGCCGTCTAGACGAGGACTTACAGAGAAACCTCCTGTTCAGCATGTCAAACACACGCCCCGGTGTCCCCACGACAATGTGGGGAGCTTCCGCTTGAAGTTTCTGCATCTCGTTGCGCACATTGGTGCCCCCGATACAGGCGTGGCACGACGCACCCATGTAGTCGCCCAAAGCTAAGATGACCTTCTGAATCTGTGCAGGCAGAAAAGAAATAAACAGAGCCAAATAAGACATGACGCTAGGGGTAGAAATTCATCTGACTGGTCAGATTTGTGGATACATTACGTCTAAAATGTTCAGTCTTCTGTAGAACCGTACAAATAACGGTTAATATCCACTGACAAGAACATTTACACATGGCTTCTATAAAACTATTCTTTAACTAAATAAATAAATTTAATCAATGAAAAAAAATATATTTGACCTGACTTCAATTAACAAATTAAACATCCAATTAATTGAATTCAAAAATAAATAAAAATGAAAAATTTAAAAAACAAAAATGTATTTAAGCTGATTTTCAATAAAAATAAAAAAAGGCAAAAAACCTGGCATGCCACATGGCTTCTATAAAAACTTTAAACTAAAATAATTAAATCGATTTTAAAAAATATATTTGAGCTGATTTCAATTAACGTTAATTAAATAACATTAATTTTAATTAAAAATAAAAATAAATAGAAATGAATTAAATCAGTTAAAGTATTTGAGCTGATTTTCAATTTTTAAAAAAATTACCACTTAGCTTCTATACATTTTTTAAACTAAATAAGTAAAAATGAAAAATGAAGTTTTTTACAAAAAAAATAATGTATTTTATAATAAAATACATCACACTACCATGTTATGTAGCTTCTATAAAACTTATTTTAACTAAATAAAAATTAAATCAAGGGTTTTTTTTTTTATTAATGTATTTGGAACTGACTTCAATTAACATGAATTACTTTCAAACAATATTTCCCGATATATCCATTATCAAAAATTATTTTTAAAATGTTTACTGTTGGGTTTGGTAGATTTTATTTTACAGACAAAATATTTGTTAAAAAAAATAAATAAAAAAACATGCCAATCTATTTCCGTTTAAAAATAAACAGTAAATATATAAACAGAACCTCTTGGGGTTTTTCTTAATGTAAAAAATATTTTTACTCCATCTTGAAATCTACACTTTTGGTTTATTACATTTGCATCATTTTATTTATGCATAAGGCTCATTTACACAAACAAAGTTACTCGATTGTAATCTCTTTTTTTAATGACGCTATACACCTGAGCATTTCAACTTTAGGCTCAAACGGTAAATAGAGGGGGGAAAAAACGCAATACGCTTACAAACACACAAAAAAAAAATCTGGCTTCCTGCTTAACATTACATAGACAAATAAAAAATACGTGACTCCAGTTACATAAGCAGGAAGAAGAGCAAAATTGTACCTTTCATTGAGCCCCAAATATGCCGCCTTGGTCTGAGACACACTTAAGCTTATCATGACCTCAGGTACAGCATACCTGCTGAGCAAGCTCACGGGTCGGCGCCAGGACCAGAGCCTGGGTCTCTTTCTGCTCAATCTCCAACTGCTGCAGGATGGAGATGGCAAACGTGGCCGTTTTGCCAGTGCCTGACTGGGCTTGAGCAATGACATCATATCCTGAATAGAAAGTTAACAAAAAAATAAGTTAATAAAAAATTCTCCATGACAAATGGATGTATATATTTTAAAATATTGAGCGTAAATACCTTTAATGCAAGGAATAATTGCTCGCTGCTGAATAGCTGACGGCTTCTCAAAACCATACGCGTAGATTCCTCGAAGGAGCGTCTCCTTCAGGTTCATGTCATCGAAGTTGTCTGTGATCTCGTTCCAGTTGCTCTGCAGAATCAAAATATAAACAACTATTTCGAAATAAAACCTTCTCCAAATCCTCTAACAGGTTCAATCTCAGGGTCAGACTACATGAAGATCCTCGAACCTTAGATCTGTCCTTAAAGGAAATCATCCCAGTCTGAACTCTCCACGTGAGCTTCAGGTAACAAACACTTTGTTTATGGCTGCAATCTATCTCTCTCTCTATCTATATACACACACAACACTATTATACAGACACCTCCTGAGCCTTTTCTAGTCAGCTGTCTTGGTTGTATAGGCACCGAAGTGTCACTTGGACTTACGATTTAAAACGGCCATCTTTCCACCATGCAACACCAACCGTGAAGGAAGCACAGCATCGTGTTACGCTCTTTCAGTGTTGCTGCATAAACAAACTAACAGTTGCAGCCTGGCTGAACGCCTGACGAATTAGGCACGAGTTTCAAAGCGATCATTTTAATTTGGTTTATTTGTATAGCGCTTTTAAACAACGGACATCGTCTCAAAGCAGCTTTACGGCAGTATATAAACGGAGAAAAGATACAAAGTTTAAAGCTACTATTTTATCCCTATAGAGCAAGCCTCCCTGAGATGATACGAGGAAGAAACCTTGAGGAACCAGGTTCAGACGGGAACCTCGCCCTCATTTGAGGTGGACAGTAAAAATGTAAATGTTTGCTCAGTGTTCGGGCGCTCTTGAGGAAGAAATCGGTCAGTGTAGATTCTGGATCGTTATCTGATTGATTAGATACTACAAGATTTCCGCACGAGTCGCACCCCCCCACACACGGTTCACCTGGAAACAAAGCCATTCTTATGCTCCACTTCCCCTCACAGGAGGAGGAAGGCATGGTGTTAACTGATAAGCGCTCATGAGGAAGAGCTAATGAAGTAGTTCACTCTATAGACTCATTAGCTGTCCATGAGTTCCATTTTCAAGCACCTGAACTCTGATTGGTTGCTTTGCATGTCAGTCAAACGCTCTTATGGGCGGGCCTTGGCCATTAAAAGGCGCTGCTATGGAATCCATAACTTGAGACTTGAGACTAGAGTCAATGAATTAATGATGAACAAAAACAAAAAAATTACCTCAATGACGCCATCAGGCTCCATACCTTCAGGCCCTCCATGGTCTCGATCTCTAGAGCTACATTTTGGAAAAGAAGAAAAAGAAAAAAGGGACACAGGGTGGTTTAAGTCCAACTTTGAATACTGCACAACGCATGCAAAACATCCTGTAAAAAAAAAAAAAAAGTGACATTTTCTAAAACGCCACGTGGAACGAGTGAAATTGTGTCTGCGCGCGCCCTCGGGCTGAATCCCAAACGCCCCCCCTGAGCCCTACGCTCGCGCACTACTTCTATAACGGGCCGCGACGACGGCGCCTACACCCTACGTAGTGCACTAAATCACCAAATAGGACCCCGTCGCGAGGCCCTGCACGATGGACGAAGGAACATCGAGCTAATTTTACCCCGTGTAACACTTACTCATATAAAAGGTCAAAGGGGTGTTCGTTGCGAAAAGGAGTTGAGATTCAAGCTCGAGGTGCGAGTTTTACAGATTTGAGACGCTGCATGAAATCTCGCACGAAATTTTTTATCCTCGCGAACGAGACGCACCTCTGGCGTTAGCTATTAGGCCGCGCGAGGAGCGGGCGTGACACTGTGGTATACGCTCCATACGTGAGCATCTAGAGTTCCTGCAGCAAACCGTTATTTTTTTTTTAATTGAGCAACCGACCGATTTTAATGCGAATTAAATTAACTACGCCAGGTGTTTAGATAGAGTGAGTTACGTCGCGTGCGAGATAGCTAAGCTAGCTAAGGGGTGGCATGTAGGCCAAGGCATGGCGCAAGCGCGCGCGGCCTCACTAACAAGCGCCATATAAAACACGCACGTATTTATCATGATCCGATTTTGTCTGAGCGTGAGGTAAAAGCGTTCAGTATAAACGTTAGAAATCGCATCTGGCGCCTAATGAGGCGATTACACACCTGTGATAATCAGCAGAACCGCTAGACATGATCCGCTCGCGACTTCGGCATCCACTCGGAAAGGAAGAGCGCGTGAATCTCAGGCGAGTTTTATTTAACCGGAACTATTTCATTCCGGAGCCCGCGTGCATACTGTAGAATGAGTACGGGGAAGAAATAAAAAACACATAGACTTGTGTTAGATCGTATAATGATTCGGATTGGCGGCGCTAATTATTGCTGAGGAAAGCTGATTGATTGGTTTTGTTTTTTTTAAATAAAGGTACACAGTGTTCTTTGGTGTGCCTGAACTAGATGATGAAGCGCAGTGATATTGCCGCAGTGCGGAGGTGTGATCCGGCCGCTACGGGGTCTCCGCCGATTTTGGCCTGATGGATTTGGTCATAGTGTAAAAAAAAACGTAGATAACATTTATTTTATTTTATTTTACAACTTATTACCATTCTTCCTGCTACTAAATTCTGATCAACAATAAAAAATGTCCAACAATAAAAGCATGAAACATTTTTCCTCACAAATGTGTTTGCTTATATAATTTGTTCAATAAATTTAAATTCTGTAATATAATTTTAGTTCTATCATTTAGATAGTACATATTTCATTCATTCATTTATTAATTCACTTAAACATCTATATATCTATCTATCTATCTATCTATCTATCTATCTATCTATCTATCTATCTATCTATCTATCTATCTATCTATCATAATTTTTATGATCATATAATAATAAATCACATAATAATCTATTATAATGCAATAACTGTTTTATTATCACCAATAATTATTTATTTATTATTTATAATTTGTCAGGAAATTATTAAAAGAGGAAAGCTATTGCACAGTGGGGGGTTGGGGTGGCTGAAGTGTAACAAGTACAATATTTAATACATTCAATACACCCTGTCACACATTTTAACAGTTTATAGTGTGGATTAAATGTTGTAGAACATCCAAGAGACAACATGGTTCCCTCACTCCCTCTCTCTCTCCAGTTGATAACTGGTCCTTTAAAAGCACAGACAAACATCTACAGACTGTAACTCATGCTTTTTTTTCTTTTTTTTTTTACATTGTAAGCAATCACATGTATGTTGTAATAACGTTAAAAAAGCAAAGAAAAAGACATGGGTGCTTTTAAAAAAAATGTTAGAGCATGTAAAGGTCACAAAAAGCTACATTAATGGCATTTTTACAGACACAGGCCTGACAGGCTATTGGTATTATTCTGCTATGGAGAACTTTAAACACTGAACTGAAATAGCATCGAACAATATCAAGTAGTTTAGCAACAAGCTAACCAGCTCATGTTAGTTATATGAGTGATAACTCTAAAGGTGATGATTAACTTCTCAGGGGATGATTAACGCATGGGTTGTGATATAGATTTGTGCCTGCATATTAACTGATATGAAGCCAATACTGCTTTAAATGCAATTTATTTTATAAGTGAAGGGGAACTTTAGACTGTTCAGCGTGAGAGCGGCCATGTTGGTGTGACGTCACTCGGTAACCGGGGAAGTTACTGGGCGCTGAGGAGAAGTTGGAATTTCAAGTTGAGGTGCGTTTTCGGTGACCTTTCCTGGTCGTTAGTGGGGAATTAAAACTTCACCTTGATCGCATCAGCTTTGTAAATCTATTGGAGTCTATTGGTTTAAACCAATATTTTTAAGAATAATTTGTAAGACTATCCAGATATATATATATATATATATATATATATATATATATATATATATATATATATATATATATATATATTTGAATTAGCAAAAAAAGAATTAAAAATACCTTTAATATTTTAATTAGTTGAATGTTTTTTAGACACCTGGAGTTTTAATTAACGTTTTGTTTTAATTGATGTATATATTAAATATTTTTTATTTTAATTTATAAACTTCATTATATCTCTACCTGTGTGCGTTAATGTGTGAAGGGGGCGGGTGGAGTTGTACTGCGCAGGAGCGGAAGTAGATGACGGGCCAGAGGGGAAAAGCGGAAGAGGGAGTCTGGAAATCACAAACATGGTAAATGAAAAAAAAAATAATAATAGTAATAACAGACACAGGGTTATTTGTTTAGTTTTCGCGGGGCACACGTCTGGACGACGGTGAAAATGTGATTTACGTGGCGCGATGCTTTTGGGAGTTTAGACAGACAGACAGAAAGAGAGAGAGAGCTGCCGGAGTGAGTGCAGAGGGCGCTAGCTAAGTGGCTATAGCAGCCAATGCTCACGGGCTGTATCCTAAACGCACACAAAGTGCCCTAAGTTCGGACGCGCGTGCTATTATTTAACCGCACATTTAGTGCGGATGTGTAGGGAGCAGCTGGTTATTTGGTATACGGCCATAGTTAGCGCGGTAGCTTCAATTAAACACGCAATTTATACTTGTGTTTTTTTATGTTTGGCTGCACAACATCTCCAAATGATAACAGTCTCGTTAATCAATGATAACTGATTGTAATTTTATTGTTTGTGTTATAAAACACGAAGCTTGCACTTGACTGGCAGCTGAACCTATTAGGCCTATGAGCTAGTTCTAAACATAATAGAGTTGTTAAAGGGAATCTTCTCTCTAAAGCACATTTAGACATGTTTAGACTGAACCATTTCCGACGTGTTTTAGTGATTCTGGAGCAAATTTGTTCGTTAAGGTTGTATCTTTTGTATTATTGTGTTAAGTTGTGCCGCAGTGACGTCACATGGGGACGTAACTTCAATTAAAATTGGCTCAAATGCTGGATTGATTGAAAGTCCCAGCAGGAGGTGGGGAAAAAAGTTGAAACAAATGTTTTCAGTGTCTTTGTGCTTTTTCCAACAGAACAAGCTGAAATCCTCGCAGAAGGATAAAGTTCGCCAGTTCATGATTTTCACGCAGTCGAACGAGAAAACAGCGCTGAATTGTTTGGCTCAGAATGACTGGAAACTAGAGGTGGCCACAGACAACTTCTTCCAGAATCCTGAACTTTACATACAGAATCTGAAAGGACTGTTCGACAGGAAAAAGCTAGAGCAGCTCTACAATCGCTACAGAGGTAAACGAATAACTCAACGAAAGCACTATATATAATATACACACACTATATTGCCAAATGTTTTGGGACACCCCTCCAAATCATTGTATTCAGGGGTTCGGCTCAGCCCCTTAGTTCCAGTGAAAGGAACTCTTATTGCTTCAACTTCATACCAAGACATTTTGGACAATTTATAAATCAAGGTCCATAAAGACATGGATGAGTGAGATTGGTGTGGAGGAACTTGACTGGCCTGCACAGAGTCCTGACCTCAACCCAATAGAACACCTTCAGAAATTTTGACTTTTCTACTAAAAGCGCATTTGTGAGGTCAGGCACTGATGTTGGACGAGAAGGTCTGGCTCACAGTCTCCGCTCTAATTCATCCCAAAGGTGTTCTATGGGGTTGAGGTCAGGACTCTGTGCAGGCCAGTCAAGTTCCTCCACACCAAACTCACTCATCCATGTCTTTGTGGAGCTTGCTTTGGTCACTGGTGTGCAGTCATGTTGGTACAGGAAGGAGTCATCCCCAAACTGTTCCCACAAAGCATGAAATTGTCCAAAAATGTCTTGGTATGAAGCTGAAGCATTAAGAGTTTCTTTCACTGGAACTAAGGGGCCGAGCCCAACACCTGAATTCAGTGATTTGGAGGGGTGTCCCAAAACTTTTGGCAATATAGTGTATATAATCCGTAGACATGGCAACACTGCACAAGGTTTTGTCTCAGACATGTGATGCGAGAACCTAACACCACATGTTAAAATTGTGCGAAACGGCTTGTTGCCATAGAAACCGCTTCCTTTTCATGTCCGTTTTCACCTGACCACATTTTTTTTAACAAATTTTTCTAACTGTAACAGATCCTCACGACGACAATAAGATCGGTATAGATGGCATTCAGCAGTTCTGTGACGATCTTGGACTGGACCCAGCCAGTATAAGCGTTCTCCTAATAGCGTGGAAGTTTCGCGCCGCGACACAGTGCGAGTTCTCCAAGCAAGAATTCATGGACGGGATGACTGAACAAGGGTACGTGTGAGAGATTTTCAAGAGCAGGAATTACATAACATGCAAAGTCAGGGTAGAAAACATTATGTAAATAAGGATCTTGTTCAGTCTGTTCTGAACCTGCTTGCTGTAATTTGTTCTATAAACTGCATTGAAATATTCTTCTCTCTTATTTAGATGTGACAGCATAGACAAGCTTAAAGCTCAGTTGCCCAAAATGGAGCAGGAGTTAAAAGAGCAAGGCAGATTTAAAGACTTCTATCAGTTTACTTTCAACTTTGCGAAGAATCCCGGACAGAAAGGCTTGGGTACGGCTCACTTTCTGTTTCTTCTTTTCTTCTGTGGATTTGGTGTGCTGCTTCATTTTTACCTGATAAATAATTGTGTTTTTTTTTTTTTTTGTTGTTGTTTTTTTAATCTAGATTTAGAAATGGCGATTGCGTACTGGAATTTAGTATTGGCAGGACGTTTCAAATTCCTCGACCTTTGGAACAAATTTTTAGTGGTAAGTCTGTAATAATAATAATAATAAGAAGAAGAAGAAGAACTACCTCTTTACACCAATCTGCTTTATTTGATTTATAGGCCACACCTCCTTCATTGAGACTGACACGTTTATAGGCCACACCTCCTTCACTCAGACTAACACGTTTATAGGCCACACCTCCTTCACTGAGAGCGACACGTTTATAGGCCACACCTCCTTCACTGAGAGCGACACGTTTATAGGCCACACCTCCTTCACTGAGAGCGACACGTTTATAGGCCACACCTCCTTCACTGAGAGCGACACGTTTATAGGCCACACCTCCTTCACTCAGACTGACACGTTTATAGGCCACACCTCCTTCACTCAGACTGACACGTTTATAGGCCACACCTCCTTCACTCAGACTGACACGTTTATAGGCCACACCTCCTTCACTCAGACTGACACGTTTATAGGCCACACCTCCTTCACTCAGACTGACACGTTTATAGGCCACACCTCCTTCACTCAGACTGACACGTTTATAGGCCACACCTCCTTCACTCAGACTGACACGTTTATAGGCCACACCTCCTTCACTCAGACTGACACGTTTATAGGCCACACCTCCTTCACTCAGACTGACACGTTTATAGGCCACACCTCCTTCACTCAGACTGACACGTTTATAGGCCACACCTCCTTCACTCAGACTGACACGTTTATGGGCCACACCTCCTTCACTCAGACTGACACGTTTATGGGCCACACCTCCTTCACTCAGACTGACACGTTTATGGGCCACACCTCCTTCACTCAGACTGACACGTTTATGGGCCACACCTCCTTCACTCAGACTGACACGTTTATGGGCCACACCTCCTTCACTCAGACTGACACGTTTATGGGCCACACCTCCTTCACTCAGACTGACACGTTTATGGGCCACACCTCCTTCACTCAGACTGACACGTTTATGGGCCACACCTCCTTCACTCAGACTGACACGTTTATGGGCCACACCTCCTTCACTCAGACTGACACGTTTATGGGCCACACCTCCTTCACTGAGAGCGACACGTTTATGGGCCACACCTCCTTCACTGAGAGCGACACGTTTATGGGCCACACCTCCTTCACTGAGAGCGACACGTTTATGGGCCACACCTCCTTCACTGAGAGCGACACGTTTATAGGCCACACCTCCTTCACTGAGAGCGACACGTTTATGGGCCACACCTCCTTCATTAAATTAAAATCTTAAATTAAAATCCCCCCCAAACATTTCTGAAATGTCTTTCCTCCTGCAGGAGCACCATAAGCGATCCATTCCCAGAGACACCTGGAACCTCTTGTTAGACTTCAGCACCATGATCACCGACGACATGTCCAACTACGACGAGGAAGGTCCGTAACCACACCCTTTTTACCTTATTTATTACAAGAAGGTTATAAATTCATGTTAATGGCACATTCATACAAACACAGAGAAATAGTCTCTACGAATCTAAACGACTGGCTTGAATGAATGCTGACTCGGACCAAGCGTAGATTAAGGAATTCAGGCCTCTTATTCGTCTCGCTATTTGTCTCCATCACATTACGTTTCGGTTATATCCTTATAAAAGTGAGGACATTAAGCCACAGCAGGTACAGAAACCTCTGATGAACATGTTACATCATTGCTTTTTTTTTTTAACAGAAGCCTGTCTCTCTCTCTCTCTCTCTCTCTCTCTCTCTCTCTCTCACACACACATCTTATCTTCCAGGAGCGTGGCCAGTCCTTATTGACGATTTTGTCGAGTTCGCTCGGCCGTACATCGGGACCAAGAGCACGGCGGTCTAAGGGACTCCGAACGCCGTCCCGACCTCACGCACACCTCCACCTCGTGGAGGACTGAACTGAGATCTACATTGCCTTTTCCGACCCTCAGGATCAAGACGCGTGTGTACAGCAAAGACATTTCAGAGACGCGTCTCCTCTTCGTCATCTAGCGGTGGTTTGGGCTTTTTTTTTTTTGTTTGTTTGTTTGTTTTTTGTTCACTTTGGATACGAGTGCCACTTCTGTGTCAACTGAATGTGGATCCAGCTCTGAGACCTCATCATGATCTCCTCCTCTTCACCTGGACAGGAACAAATCACAACATGACACGACATCTTCGTCTTCATGGTTGGGGAACCTGAAACATCATCAGGTGTTAAATCTTAATTTTAGCACTCCACATTGGCTCCTGCTTTGAACCTTTTTTTTTTTTTTTTTTTTAAACAGTGGAGTTTTGATTGTATCCTGTATTTAGGGGACAAATACACAAGGATCAGACACCCTGTTTATGCTATGTTTTTATGTTTGTTATGTTTTTATTGTGACTTAATGTATGTTTTTTTCTGTTGCTGTTTAAAAAGAAAAAAAGAAAATGCTTTCACTTTGTTTGGTTTTGATTAAAAGTAACACGTATAGCTGGTATGTTCTGTCATTCTAAACGAACGGAGTGACTTTTACTTTACTTTGACAAATTAAACAGTAATTTATTGTAGGACGCATTGCTTTTTTTTACCACATGAGGGCGGTGTTGAGCTAAAAATAATGTCACCGGGAATTCAAATAACTATATCGTTCTTTTTCTTTATTTTTAGTTATTATACGCTGTATGCTCAAAGGTTTGTGCACCCCCACCAATCCCAAAGATATGTTAAGCGGTCCAAGCATCAAACATAACGTGGAAAACTCAGGAATAGAATCGCTTCAAAAAAAAAAGTCTCATTTGAAAATGTTCTTGAAATAAATCCATGCTGAGGAAGTCTGTGGAAATTTATTTTGGAGCTTAAAGAGTTAAACAGGCACTACTGAAAGGGGAGCTTAGCTCACTGTGGTGTAGTGCTTATGGGATTTGTAGTCTTTCACATTCTAACTTGCACTACTTCTGATGCAAACCCACACTTTCTCCATACAGTATTTATTAGTGTGATTGAGTAAGCACACTTGTTATCGTCACTATTTTTTTAAATTATTATTCCGTTTCCTCGGCGCGCTACTAGTCCTAAACGATAATAGCTAGAAACATGGTTCCAACGCTAAAATGTTGTGCTTGAGTGGGCTATTACTTTTCATGCGGATAAGTATTATAGTTTATTTTTTATATTATATAATATTTTTAAAGGCATTTTTCTTCACTTCCTGGTTTCCGTACGGACATTTAAGCATAGCGCACACGCTAATTCGTTTAGACTTCATATTTTAACTGTAACTTTAGTTAGGGCGTGAGCACCGAAGGAGCAAGGCCAGAGGCCTTGCACCGTAGGTGCAGAAGCCCTATTGTTTTCATTAGAATTTTATATTTATTTTTTTATTTATTTATTTTTTCTCAATCTTTCGGGGCATTTTGGACCCTTTAACATGCTCAAAAACTCTTGAAAATCAGCAGACAAGTTTGAATCTGTGGCCATTAGGATGTCACCGAGACTCGGCCCTGGGCGTGGCACCCACCCGTTACAGCGCCCCCTGGAATATCTTGCTGCATAGCTGATACACACTTGCACGTATCCATGTACAACTTGGTACACACTTAGATCTCATTGAACTGAACAACTTTCACACTGCATGTCATTAATTCTAATCCACAGGAAGTGAGTTAATTTGAGTTGTTTGCAAAACGCACCCAATGGAATTTGAAATACTCCTTGAATTTGGTTCAAAATCAGTCAGAATAATGTCAGGACATGGCTGATGTGAAACTGTGAAGGAATTTTTGATACCTTGAATCGTGTTACTGTAGCAACGATTTACATGAGAACATAATAGAAGAAAATGAATCTTCTCATATCTTACAAGTGGAAAGGCCTAATGTTCCAAAATATTTCCCATAGAGAGTGTACATGTTTATGAGAAAGGCCAGTGTGGCTGGTCACCGGGCGTGGCACAGGGCTGTCACAGCGCCCCCTGGAACTTTGTCAGAAATGTAGCTGCACAACTCATATTCACTTGGACATATATGCAAGAGAGCCGGTATACATTTAGTTCTCATTGAGCTAAATGACGTTCATCCTGCTTAACAGGAAGTCTGTTATTTTGGGATGTTTGAAAAACGCACCCAATGGAATTTGATACAGTGAGGGAAAAAATGATTTGATCCCCTGCTGATTTTGTACGTTTGCCCACTGACAAAGAAATGATCAGTCTGTAATTTTAATGGTCGGTGTATTTGAACAGTGAGAGGCAGAATAACAACAAAAAAAATCCAGAAAAACACATTTCAGAAAAGTTGTACATTGATTTGCATTTTAATGAGTGAAATAAGTATTTGATCCCCTATCAATCAGAAAGATTTCTGGCTCCCAGGTGTCTTTTATACAGGTAACGAGCTGAGATTACAGATTACACTCCCTGAGAGTGCTCTTAATCTCAGCTCCTTAACTGTATGAAAGACACCTGTCCACAGAAGGAAGCAATCAATCAGATTCCAAACTCTCCATCATGGCCAAGACCAAAGAGCTGTCCATGGATGTCAGGGACAAGATTGTAGACCTACACAAGGCTGGAATGAGCTACAAGACCATCGCCAAGCAGCTTGGTGAGAAGGTGACAACAGTTGGTGCGATTATTCCCAAATGGAAGAAACACAAAAGGACTGTCAATCTTCCTCGGTCTGGGGCTCCATGCAAGATCTCACCTCATGGAGTTTCAATGATCATGAGAACGGTGAGGAATCAGCCCAGAATTACACTGGAGGATTTTGTCAATGATCTCAAGGCAGCTGGGACCACAGTCACCAAGAAAACAATTGGTAACACTACGCTGTGAAAGACTGAAATCCAGTAGCGCCCGCAAGGTCCCCCTGCTAAAGAAAGCACATGTACAGGCTCATCTGAAGTTTGCCAGTGAACATCTGAATGATTCAGAGGAGAACTGGGTGAAAGTGTTGTGGTCAAATGATGCCAAAATCCAGCTCTTTGGCATCAACTCAACTCGCCGTGTTTGGAGGAGGAGGAATGCTGCCTATGACTCCAAGAAGACCATCCTCACTGTCAAACATGGAGGTGGAAACATTATGCTTTGGGGGTGTTTTTCTGCTAAGGGGACAGGACAAGGGACGATGGACGGGGCCATGTACTGTTAAATCTTGGATGAGAACCTCCTTCCCTCAGTCAGGGCATTGAAAATGGGTCGTGGATGGATATTCCAACCTGACAATGACCCAAAACACATGGCCAAGGCAACAAAGGAGTGGTTCAAAAAGAAGCACATTAAGGTCCTGTAGTGGCCTAGCCAGTCTCCAGACCTTAATCCCACAGAAAATCTGTGGAGGGAGCTGAAGGGTCAGCCACAAAACCTTAATGACTTGGAGAGGATCTGCAAAGAGGAGTGGGCCCAAATTCCTTGAGATGTGAGATGTGTGCAAACCTGGTGGCCAACTACAAGAAATGTCTGACGTCTGTGATTGCCAACAAGGGTTTGCCACCGAGTACTAAGTCATGTTTTGCAAAGGGGTCAAATACTTATTTCACTCAATAAAATGCAAATCAATGTAGAACTTTTCTGAAATGTGTTTTTCTGGATTTTTTTGTTGTTATTCTGTCTCTCACTGTTCAGATAAACCTACCATTAAAATTACAGACTGATCATTTCTTTGTCAGTGGGCAAACGTACAAAATCAGCAGGGGATCAAATCATTTTTTCCCCTCACTGTATACTCCTCCTAGGGGATTTATATGATTTTGACAAAACAGGGTCCAATATGATCTGAAGACATTGAGGATCTAAAGTTGATAAGGAATTTTTGATATCTCAAACGGTTCAGCCGTGAGGAGCCCTTAAACTTATGGCGAATAAAAGGAAACAGGAAGTGGCTAATAACTTCGGTGAATATTGTGTGAAGTACATCAAACCTCAACTTTATGTTAAAAGAAGAAAGCTGATCACATGGACATGACTACTGTGAGTGTCAGTCATAGCGCCACCAACTGGCAGCAGGAGGTGTGTCACTTTTAGAAATCTCTAATGTTTTCCCTTACTTTCACCTGATTTGGTTGAAAATCAGTCAGAATAATGGCAGGACATGGCTGATGTGAAACTGTGAAGGAATTTGTGATATTTTGAATGATGTTGCTATTGTGAGGACATAATAGAGAAATATTAATGTTCTTATATCTCAACAGTGGAAAGCCCTAATGTTTCAAAATTTTTTAAATAGAACAAACAACTGGTTGTGAGTGATTCTGCTTAGTTTCATGATTTTGTGATGCTCTAACGGCTCACAACAAATTTTTACATTTATCAGTCCAGTGACTAGTCCATTTTCTCCTGACCCCTGCAGTCCACTACAGGCTCTTATCCCGTTATTTTAATTTTTTTTTTTTTTTTACAATATTGCTTCATTTTCACAATTCATATACACAGAGTCAACCAAAAAATGTATATACACTTCAGGAAAAGAAAAATAGTATGATGTAAATAATATTAGTATAATATTAATAATATTATCATAATATTATCATATAAATCAATCTATAACGTATAGCAATAAATTTAGTAATACAATATTTATACAAATTTTTGTATAAAAAAAAATCTTAAATCCTGAAATGTGTATACATTTTTCTGGGTGACTCTCTCTCTCTCTCTCTCTCTCTCTCTCTCTCTCTCTCTCTCTATATATATATATATATATAAACTGATATAGTAATATAGTTTAGAGAGAGAGTCATTGTCCATTTTGACATCACTGGACATTGCTATGATCTATTTCATTAAACCCAAAATGTCCCTTTTGTTCCTACTACACATACTACCTTAAACTACTTACATACTACCTGTACATGCTGTGCATGTAAAACATTACTCCGGACATTTAAGCAGAGCGCACATGCTAGTTCATTTAGACTTCATATTTTAACTGTAGCTTGTATTTATTATTTGAGAATGTCTTGCAATAGTTTAAGCATGTGTAGCTTGTTCATCTCATCGCTTGTATTTGGCACTTTGTTAGGGCGCGCTCCTCCCATGCTCGAGACCTGCTCGGAGTTGTATTTATATATTATTTGAGAATTTCTTGCAATAGTTTAAGCAACATATCGCTTAAACGGTAATAGCTAGAAACATGGTTCCAATGCTGAAATGCTGCTTAAGTGTGCTAGTACTTTTCATTTAAATATTTAGATATTTAAATGTATTTTCACGGACTTCAGACCGCTACTGTGTGAGATGTCCGCTAGAGGGAGTGAAGAGGATTTTTTAAGGTCGTATCGTCTTTAAACTGTTCCTACAGCTTGATTTCTTACTCTACAGCCACATAATCTGTGACTTTAGCTTGTATTTATTATTTGACAATGTATTGCAATAGTCTAAGCAACATATAGCTTTGCTTTTCGCAATCACACGCATTTTCTTCTGGAAATGCAACATTCTAGTTTCATTTATTCTAGTTTATTCTAAACTTATGTACACATTTCATCTCTGTGTATATGTTTGCACCTGACACCAAGACAAATTCCTAGTACTGTAAAGTGCCCTTTGCTGACGTTTTGCTGACGTTTTTCTGACGTTTTGCTGCACCTAGCAACAGAACGTGATTCTGATTCTGATTCTGTGACGAGGGACGCGCGTGGACCCCATTGCTAAGTGACCCACAACACAACGCAGCACGATCCTCGAGGTTGAAGCTGAATTTAGCAAGTGAAAGATTTTTCGCTTTAAACAGAATAAAATGGATAACGCGGTTATATCGGGGCTTTTAGCTGAGATTGGCTGGAACACAAATCTCACGTTTAACGCCGAGAATAAAGCTTTGCTAGATGAGGTAAGGAAAGACCTAACGATATGAGAAATTATTAGAAAAGTAGAAAGGTAAATGAAAGACTTTTGGTTGTTGTTGTACCCATTATCAACTATAGCTAGCTTACTAACTCTTGTTACAAAACGCTTGTCATGGTAATACATATTTGCCAGACTGGAAAGATCATGAGATCAGTTATGATCAGTCATAACATTATGACCACCTGCTTAATATTGTGTCGGTCCCCCTTTTGCTGCCAAAACAGCCCTGACCCATCGAAGCATGGGCTCCACTAGATCCCTAAAGGTGTGCTGTGGTATCTGGCACCAAGATGTTAGCAGTAGGTTCTTTAAGTCCTGTAATTTGTCATCATCAGTTGAAATCATCAGTCTTATTCACGTCACCTCTCAGTGCTCAGAATGTTATGCCTGATCGATGTTTGGTGCATGAATGTGGACAAATAATATCTCCTCCATCCACCAGATCCAGAGAAAACAGAAAGATCGAGCAAATGTGGAAAACAGAGTGAGCAAGCTCAAGGACCGGATCAGTGCCATGACTGAGCATACGACAAACGTCCAGCAAGAGCGCATTCACTCTCAGGTGAAAATTATGCCCAGTGTTTGACCTTAACAGCAATTTATTTTCTGAAAGGCGACTGCTGTAGTAGATTTGAGGTTAATTGATATGTGACGTGTCTGTGTGCAGGCCCTGTGTAGGGCTGTGGAGAAGCAAACGGAGTCCGGGCTGCATTTCAAGGCCTTGTCCGACAGAGAGAAGGGACGGCTTCGTCAGGAGATTTCTCAACAGCAAAGCGAGCTCAAATCGCTGCGAGAGAGGAAGAACTCAAAGGAGGTTATAGATTCTCTGCTCTCTCTTAGACGGAGTCTCACTTTCATATAACATACAATAACATACAGGGCCAAACATATGGTTTATATCTGAAATGTTTTCTTCGCTGCTCAGAACAACATCTTCAAAGCCACACAGAAGATAGAGGTCCTCAAGGGGCAGGTGAACATGGACCAGCAAACTTTGGACGCCTGGCTGGAGGAATCGGCTCGCAAAGACGAGGACATCATGACCATCGTCAAGTATGCACATCAAGATGAGAGCAGGATTCGAGTGAGTCTGTTAATATCTTCTTTTAAAACATAGCCAGCGCTACATAGGTGCATACACTAACACAGCGTTTGATCCTAAAGCAGATTCTAAAGCAGAGCTGATAGCGTCTAAGATATGTGGGTGTAGCAAGGTTCTTTCATGCCATTGATAAAGCATCTTCTGCATGCTGTGTGTGACAGACACCCATTGTCTCTGTGTGATAATATGACTGAAACCCACTCAAACACAGAGTTGACATTTTTCCTGAAAGAAAAAAAACCCCAGCTGGAATATTATGCAGTCTGTTTTATACATATTTACATATTTATGTTTATGTAACACTTATAGTATTTATGTTTTTTATATGTGCCAAACAGGAGCTGACTCTGAACATAGACAAGCAGACGCTGGAGGCGAACCGCAAGAGAAAAACTTTGGAAAATGAGGCCACTGAGACCATCATGGCACAGGTCAGTTTTCTCCAGCATCTTACTCTTAAAGCCATAAAGAGACAAAAAGTCCATTTCATTCACCAGATAAAATGTGTGTGTTGAGCACAGGTGGCTGTGGAGAAGACGGCCGAGCTGGTGCAGCAGGCCAACGTGGAGAGACAGGAGCTGATCACACAGTGGGAGAACTCTATCGCGCAGATGAGGAAGAAAGACCAGGATATACATCAGTGTGCTCTGGTAACAAGCTACACTGAGACATGCTTGAGGGAAATAAACATGTATTTTAAAAGTAAAAAAATAATTTAATTTATTGATTTTTTACTTTTAGCTGCAGGTGGAGACGAAGCAGACGATCTGTGAACGCAAAGCACTGCTAAACGAGAAGCAGAACTTCCTAGCTTACGAGGTGGACAACAACAAGGACTGCGAGAAGAAGATCGCCGCAGCCGAACGCCAGGCCAACACCCTATGGCAACAGTTTCAGGAAGAGGAGAGCAACCGCACTCGACTGCAAGATGAGGCACGTTCCTATAGCTGCATTGGCTACAGTACATCACCTACTTGGTTATAATGAGGAGGCTCTGATATTAACGTGTTGCACTTTCACAGCTGGTGAGCCTAAAGGGCGAGGTGAATCGCACTGCTACAGACCTGGAGGCTAAGAGATCCCACTTAGCGAGCATCAAGAAGGACATCAACATTAAAACAGCAAAGTAATTCTGCCTCATTATTACAAAAAGCTTTAGTGGCCCAGTAAAATGGACTGAGGACACTGAAGGGAGAATGTTTGCGCCATTTAAAAAATATTCTTTGAGGATTTCATTTCTCTTGCTAATGGCGGAAGTAAATACTGCACAAACTTGATCTTGTCTTTAGCCTCTACAGCTCATTCTGTATTCCTTGCAGATTGGAGGACAGGCAGCGGTACATCATCGCTCTCAAAGCGAAGTTGCAGGGCGTGACGGAGGAAGCTCTTAGCGTGGAGGAGAGAGCCGCTCAGATGGAAAAGCTGCACCGAGACCTGAAGAAACACCTCAAAGTGAGCACTTCAGTCAAAACTGCTGTCCTAGAAAATGAACCAACACCAATCATATTCACACATTCAAACACACTCTGGTATAAGATCTTGCTTTTTATCCCGCCTCATTTTGGTTAATAGCAGTGTGTTTCTTTTGTATACAGGAACTTAACACTCAAATCCAGCGGGAAAAAAAGCTCCTCTCCCAGAAAACGCAGGAGCTACAGACGCTGAGAGAAAAAGAGAAAAATGTCATAGCAGATATCTCAGGCAGTCGTGTAGCTCTGTCCAGCCTGGACAACCGCCTCAGTAAACTGGACCAAAATGTTCTCAGGCAGCAGGACTACATCAACAACCAGGCAAGGCATCCAGACCATAACAAATATTCATACTTATCATACAAGCAGTCCTGTAGTCTCCTCATGATCCCAGATCTTGTCCTCATGTGCATCTAACTAAAAGTTTATTCTGAATTTACCAGGAATTCCAGATCCAGTATCTGGAGGAGAAGATGGCCCGTCTGAGTGGCAACGTGAACGAAGAGGAGAAACAGGTTCTGGAAAATCAGGTCTCTGAGCTGAGTGCGGTATTGGAGGAAAAGAAAAGGGCAGCTGACTTGCTTGCAGCACAGCTCAAGAAGCTTCAGGTGAAGACAAACTGTTCAAAAGCAGTAGTGAGGGAAAACTCTGACACATATTGACCTTAACACCTGTGCTTGTGTATTCGCAGAATGATATCCGTTTTGTGGGGAAAGAGAATGAGAAGACGGAAGCAGATAAGCAAGACCTGACCACAAAGATTGAGGAATTGAACCTCGTTGATGACACCTTGAACAAAGAGCTGAAGAGACTTTGTCTCAAGAAACAGGTCCGCACTCACAACAACATCTGTTTGGGAAAATTACAGCAGTGTTTTTTCCTTTGTGGCCAGTAGCTACATTGCACAGGAAACCTAAATCGTAATCAGTGCTGGTTAAAGTTTTAAATGACCAACCATATCAGTTTCTGTTTTTTACTTCAGATGGTCACATTTTGTTGAGACAGACAAGTTATTAGTTATAGATCTTACTTTATAGACTTTATATGCTGTCCTACAACGACCACATCACACTCTTGACACTCTTCCTCCATTAGGACAGCATAGTGGAGAACAATATCCAGCAGCTGCAGGTGAAGCGTCTCAGGACCTTGCTGTATGACAGGGCGGATGGCGTCCTCTCTCAGGAGAAGAGGAAGCTGAAGCTTCAGAAATTAATGAAGGAGCAGCAGAAGGAGATCTGTGTGTATCAGAAAATGTGCACCAAGCAGCTGAAGATCACTGAGCAGGAGATACAGCGTCTCAGGTGGGGCATGAGTAGGAAGACAACACTGGCATTTGCATTATAGCTACTGGTCTAACTGCAGTACTTTCACACAGTCATCAAAATGAATCAAACACTATGAGGACAGCCATCTTTTTTTATTGGGTGCTACTGTGCCATGTCCCATATCCCATAATCCATGTGGTCATTCATGATGCTGCTTAATGCTTCTTTTCAGTGCCCAGTTGTATGAACGACTGTCCAAAGTTGACAAGATGAAGAAAAAATACGAGATCGTCAACATTTCCATGGCGGCACCAGAGGGCGAGGAAGACAAATCCCAGGCCTATTACATTATCAAGGTAGCAACATCACATTACCAGATTCTAAAGGAAATTGCAAATATAATTTAATTACGTAGCCCAAGTTTGATTCCCGTTTCCGTCTTAAAGGCAGCTCAAGAGAAGGAGGAGCTTCAGTGCAAGGGCGACGATTTGGACGCCAAGATCCGCATGATAGAGAAAGAGAATAAGGCGTTGGAAAATACCATGCACCTGCTCAATAATCATAACAGCGCCTATCGTAAATCCATCAAAGAGTCCAGTATGTGCATGACGTCCTGTATTTTCAAAACCTATTACTTGTTGATAGTTGAATTTCATTACTGCAGACTTTTAATTATTCACTAAACCAGATCCAGGAAGAATCTCAAAGTTCTGCTTTTGGTTCAGTTGCTTTTCCTTAATATATCTACCTAGTGTCTGGATGTGTGATCATATAAACACAATCAAATACTTTACCAGTTGTGTTTTCACTTTGTAGGCCCCGAGTATCAAGAGAAATTGAAGTTAGAGGAACAGAAAAGGGCGGCGGACGAGAAGGGCAAGTTCAAGAGACGCCAAATCAGAGAGCTGCAGGAAAACTTTGAGGTCCGTCTAAGCATCAGAGGATGTTATGGAGAATCTCTCTTATCCTATACATTGGCATTTTTAACACCATTTTTAATATACTGCCATGCAGAGAAAGGACTGATCATGAAATGACTAATACATGAAACATGTTATTCATTATGTACTATTCATTACTCAGGCGTGACAGTGAAATGAAAACTAAAAGTACATAGTTATGACTGTGAGGAGTGCAAGCTGTTCAGAACAATTGAAGCAGATTTTTTCTTAGTTAATATTTCAAAGATGATTATCTTTGACTTGTTCCTTCATGGTCTGATTGATTGATATTTTTATTCATAAGGATGTGTGAGAACCAGCATATAAGGGTTCACATAGGAGAATGCATGTTTCGTAGTACAATTACATGGCAGACATTCCACAAATCTGGCCACGCCAAATGAAATCTCACTTGGAGATTGCCAAGAGACAAACATTTGGGAAAAGGTCCACATGATTTGAGCATTACGCTGATTTTCTTAGTTGCTTTTCTGACTAATCCCATCTGACGTTTTAATTTAAAAAATAGATTTAATACTTTATATATTGATATATATAAACCGATCAGCCATAACATTGTGAGCAGTGCCAGGTGAAGTGAATAACACTGATTATTATCTCCTCATCATGGCATTTTTGTGTAATTATTTAACCCACAGAAATCATATATGATCGGTTTCAGATCTGCATTCCAGTGTTGTTTTTTAAAATTCTCTTTTCTTTGCCAGGTCATGAGCAGCTCACTCAACAGCCTGCAGCAAGAAGAAGGTGTTGAGAGACATAGAAAAGCAGATCTGGAAACACAAGTTGTCTCTTTCAAAGCCGAGCTCATTTCTCAGCAGGAAAAATGGGACAGGGCTACCAAGCAGGTCAGATATCCTGCATTCATGCAATTTGTAGCCATTGAATAGACATAGCTTGATTTTGATAAAGCAACTTTTTTTTTTTTGCATACCTTTTTTGGAATGCTGATTATACATTAAGCAGGATTCCACGACAGGGTGAAACTATTCTGTGGGGAACAAAAGTCTTGTTACAAATGAATATTCTCTTGTGTTTTCCATTTGTTTTTTCTTAAATTTGATGGTATTTATTCCCTCAACAGTCCTTAAAGCTGACAAAGGAGGTCCGCTCTAGCAAAAACACCAAAAAGGAGACCTTTGAGGAACGTGACCTCAATCAAAAAGTACTGAAAGACTGCAAGAAGACGGTCAATAAGCTGTTTCTGGAAGTCATGGAGCAGCATCCTGACCTCCAGGAGACGTTACAGACGTACTTCATGCAGGTGAAGAGCTGCTTAGTGCTCAAATGGAGGAACAGTCCTGAACATGGAAATTGTATGTAAATGATATGTTTTCTGTCGTAGGCCGGGCTTGCTCTTCCCTCTCCTGCACCAACCCCGTCGAGCAGGAGTTCAAAGCTGAGTTCGGCACGTAGCTCCGTTTCTCTCAGGTAAACCTGCAGCACACGAGCACTTTATATCAGATCTCCACTGTGTGTACACTGAAAATACGATGAATGGAATCCTTCAAACCTTTTCCTTGCTCAGAGCAACCCATTATGCTTGTCAACACACATCAGTATTGTTTTTACTTTCTGACCAGATCTTCCAGATTCCCCAGGCCATCAGCAGCTAACAGCGCCAGAGGCTTGGCAGTTCACTCACCCTCCATAAAGAAGATTGATTTAGGCCTTGGACTTGCCGTTTCCTCTACTCTTTCACCTCAGCCTCTGGGCAGTGACAGGAGCAGTAGGAACAACAAGAGCAGAAGGAACATCAGAGACAGACATCTCAAAAATCCTTAATCAGTACTTTATCGGCTTACGGGAAATGCTCTGTGTGATACAGAATATTTGTGAGATATATAAATTAAATCAATTTCATATTCCCGACTTTGTGGGAACAGTTTGGGGATGACCCCTTCCTGTTCCAACATGACTGTACACCAGTGCGCAAAGCAAGCTCCATAAAGACGTGGATGAGTGAGTTTGGTGTGGAGGACCTTGACTGGCCAGCACAGAGTCCTGACCTCAACCCCATAGAACACCTTTGGGATGAATTAGAGCGGAGACTGTGAACCAGGCCAAAACTGGGACGTCTGCCTTTACATGCACATGAATGTAATATGGAGTTGTTCCGTCCTTTGTAGATATAACAGCTTCAACTCTTCTGGGAAGGCTTTCCACATGGTTTAGGAGTGTGTTTATGGAAATTTTTTACCTTCCCACTAGAAGCGCATTTGTGAGGTCAGGCACTGATGTTGGATGAGAAGGTCTGGCTCACAGTCTCCGCTCTAATTCATCCCAAAGGTGTTCTATCAGGTTGAGGTCAGGACTCTGTGAAGTTCCTCCACACCAAACACGCTCATCCATGTCTTTATGGACCTTGCTTTGTGCACTGGTGCGCAGTCATGTTGGAACAGGAAGGGGTCATCCCCAAACTGTTCCCACAAAGTCAGGAATATGAAATTGATTTGACATTAAGAGTTCATTTCCCTGGAACTAAGGGGCCGAGCCCAGCCCCTGAAAAACAACACCTGAATTCAATGATTTAGAGGGGTGTCCCAAAACTTATAGTGTATATTCATTAATTTTTACATAAATTCACACAATGGTCATTCTCAGTGTTGTTACATTTAAGTTTAATAAAATTATTTTAATCTGAAATGCAAATGAAATCATATCATCTGTTCGTATCTGTTCAGCGTTTAAAGAAAAGGTGGCGTGTGTGGAATAATACTTTAACCATGGGTGGAGTTTGTGCACCTGATTTACTGGAACTGCCGCTGTTCCACGTCACCAAGTATGAAAGTTAAGAACGAGTTCCATCAGAAAGTGGTTATAAGAGATACTGACGGCAACAATACACACTCACACTCACACACACACACACACACACACACACTCACACACTCACACACACTACACACACACACACTCACACACCCATGTACCTCAGTCAGCTGTAACAGCCTCAGCGGGAAACATGTTACTCTTAATCCTTTTAGTTGGAGGGGTTATTTTCACAGACGGGACAATCGGTGAGTTCCATAAAGATTCAATAATTTATGTTTTTGTTTATGTGAAGATTAAAATCATCCAAATCTTGTCAGATCTTTTTCCACCTTTAACGTGATTGTAATACAGCAGAGAACAACAGTGAATTGAAAAGGAAACAAAACATTTTTAAGGGAAATTTTTTTACAGTAACCTGCTGGCATAAGAGTGCACTCTAATAAATTTAGCTCTGATAAAAAAATAAGAGACCACTGCAAAATAATGAGTTTCTTATGTTTTTTTCTTCCAGGTTCATGTATTGGTGAGATGAACAGTTTTGTTTCATTTTTTGTGAACTGCTGACAATATTTCTCCTAAATTCAAAATATAACTATTGTTATTTAGAGCGTATGTTTAAAGGAAATGACAACACATCAAAATAACCCGAGATCATGCAGTATCTGCAGAGTTTTAATAACTCAAATAAAACCACTGCATGAAAAGGCAGATTTTCATCCCTATGAATGCCTGATGACTTCTCTAATCACCGGCAGTTATCGACAATTCACAGCCTGGGAAGTTCCCGAGTGACAGAAACAGTCGCTATCATACCATGGGGTGTATGGGGAGGGAGGTGTGTGTGGAGGTACAAGGTGCGAAATGCGAATTTGCATATGAATGAAACCACCTTGAATGCTCTACAGTACCTACTGGATGAAAGCACAATTTTCAAAACAGAAAGATCTGGCTGAGACATGTGTTGCTGTTGGTCAGTCTGGGTAATTATAATACCATTTTGAGTAAACCCCTCCCTTTTCCCTTTTATTATACACTATATTGCCAAAAGTATTCGCTCACCTGCCTTGACTCGCATATGAACTTAAGTGACATCCCATTCCTAATCCATAGGGTTCAATATGACGTCAATCCACCCTTTGCAGCTATAACAGCTTCAACTCTTCTGGGAAGGCTTTCCACAAGGTTTAGGAGTGTGTTTATGGGAATTTTTGACCATTCTTCCAGAAGCGCATTTGTGAGGTCACACACTGATGTAGGACGAGAAGGCCTGGCTCTCAGTCTCCGCTCTAATTCATCCCAAAGGTGTTCTATCAGGTTGAGTTCAGAACTCTGTGCAGGCCAGTCAAGTTCCTCCACACCAGACTCTGTCATCCATGTCTTTATGGACCTTGCTTTGGTCACTGGTGCACAGTCATGTTGGAAGAGGAAGAGGCCAGCTCCAAACTGTTCCCACAAATTTGGGAGCATGGAATTGTCCAAAATGTCTTGGTATGCTGAAGCATTCAGAGTTCCTTTCACTGGAACTAAGGGGCCAAGCCCAGCTCCTGAAAAACAACCCCACACCATAATCCCCCCTCCACTAAACTTTACACTTGGCACAATGCAGTCAGACAAGTACCGTTCTCCTGGCAACCGCCAAACCCAGACTCGTCCATCAGATTGCCAGATGGAGAAGCGCGATTCGTCACTCCAGAGAACGCGTCTCCACTGCTCTAGAGTCCAGTGGCGGCGTGCTTTACACCACTGCATCCGACGCATTGCATTGCACTTGGTGATGTATGGCTTGGATGCAGCTGCTCGGCCATGGAAACCCATTCCATGAAGCTCTCTGCGTACTGTTCTTGAGCTAATCTGAAGGCCACATGAAGTTTGGAGGTCTGTAGCGATTGACTGCAGAAAGTTGGCGACCTCTTCGCACTATGCGCCTCAGCATCCGCTGACCCCGCTCCGTCAGTTTACGTGGCCTATATATATCTATAATGTTTATTTATATTTATTTATTATATTAATCTATAAAAATCGTTAAAAACATATAACAATATCAGTGTCATAAAGGCTAATAGTAAATATTAGGAAAACACACATTTGGGAGAGACATGTTGCTAAAATGTAAGAGTTTTATTAAATAGACATAGGAAAAATAAATACACAAAAAGTAGCCAGAGATTCATCATGGCATCACGTTTGGCATCAAATGTCTTTTTGCTGCCTCGGGGTCGTAGGTATGTGATGGCGTTCTGTTAGACGGAAGCCCAGTTCACAGACGCTGGTGATGCAGTGCTGCATACTTTGGACTGGCTTCTAGTCTCGTTTGCAGTTTAGCACACAGATTGCTGAACTCCTGGCTGCGGAACGATGGAGGTCTCACAATCCACCCCGAGACTCCATCAAAGACTCCATCATCTTCTTCTGACATCATGTCAGTGGTAATTCCCCTCCAGAAGTCCACTTCGTCCGTAGCCATTACACTTTGCCTTGGTAAAAATTATCTGTGCTGCCTGCACATTCCTGTGAACAGTCGTTAACCTGAAACTTCTATGGTAATTTACAGAGTCGTTAACTGACGAAAATCACACTTTTCATGCAGTGAACAAAATTTTAATCATTTGTAAACAAACTGTGTTAATGCTTTGGCTAAATAACATTAAGAAATCAGTATTTGGTGGAATAACCCTGATCTGCATGTGTTTTGGCTCCATGATCTCCACCAGTTTCTCACATTGCTGTTGGGGAACTTTATACCACTCTTTTTTGCAAAAAAGCAAACAGCTCAGGTTTGCTTGATGGTTTGTGACCATCCATCTTCCTCTTGATGACATTCCAAAGGTTTTCAATAGGGTTTAGTCTGGGTCAGCTGACCAATCACAGCTCACCCTGTAAATCTTTCTCGGCCAATCACATCGGCCCGTTACATCTTTCTACATCTTTCTTCCCCAATCCCTGCGCTGAAAAGATGGACATACAATGATGGCCGCGCCCATAGCGAGCCAATCGAATCTCTCGCATTTCTGTCGTCCTCCGCCAATCGCGTTCATTCGCGACGATGGGCCCGCCTACGGAAACGGATGAATAGGCCAATTAAATCGCGCGTGCCCAGTGTCGTGTCATTCAAGTTACGTGTGTTGGCTTGCAGTGTGTGTTTCCGTATATCGCGTATTTACCTGTTTATTTTAATAACTTTTGGACTATTATAATCGTGTGCTTTGATTAACCTTTATTTTAGGAGGTTTTGGAACATCATAGTGTACTGTTATTATACATCATAGTGTACTGTTATTATACATCATAGTGTACTGTTATTATACAGTATAGTGTACTGTTATTAAACATCATAGTGTACTGTTATTATACATCATTGTGTACTGTTATTAAACATCATAGTGTACTGTTATTATACATCATAGTGTACTGTTATTAAACATCATAGTGTACTGTTATTATACATCATAGTGTACTGTTATTAAACATAGTGTACTGTTATTATACATCATAGTGTACATCATAGTGTACATCATAGTGTATATGTTATTATACATCGTAGTGTACTGTTTTTATACAGTATAGTGTAATGTTATTATACATCGTAGTGTACTGTTATTATACATCATAGTGTACTGTTATTATACATCATAGTGTACTGTCATTATACATCGTAGTGTACTGTTTTTAAACAGTATAGTGTACTGTTATTGTACATCATAGTGTACTGTTATTATACATCGTAGTGTACTGTTATTATACATCGTAGTGTACTGTTATTATACATCATAGTGTACTGTTATTATACATCGTAGTGTACTGTTATTATACATCATAGTGTACTGTCATTATACATCGTAGTGTACTGTTTTTAAACAGTATAGTGTACTGTTATTGTACATAATAGTGTACTGTTATTGTACATCGTAGTGTACTGTTATTATACATCGTAGTGTACTGTCATTATACATCGTAGTGTACTGTTATTATACATCGTAGTGTACTGTTATTATACATCATAGTGTACTGTTATTATACATCGTAGTGTACTGTTATTATACATCATAGTGTACTGTCATTATACATCGTAGTGTACTGTTTTTAAACAGTATAGTGTACTGTTATTGTACATAATAGTGTACTGTTATTATACATCGTAGTGTACTGTTATTATACATCGTAGTGTACTGTTATTATAGATCATAGTGTACTGTTATTATACAGTATAGTGTACTGTTATTATACAGTATAGTGTACTGTTATTATACATCGTAGTGTACTGTTTTTATACAGTATAGTGTACTGTTATTGTACATCGTAGTGTACTGTTATTATACAGGATAGTGTACTGTTATTATACAGTATAGTGTACTGTTATTATACATCGTAGTGTACTGTTATTATACATCGTAGTGTACTGTTATTATACATCATAGTGTACTGTCATTATACATCGTAGTGTACTGTTTTTAAACAGTATAGTGTACTGTTATTGTACATCATAGTGTACTGTTATTATACATTGTAGTGTACTGTTATTATACATCATAGTGTACTGTTATTATACATCGTAATGTACTGTTATTATACATCATAGTGTACTGTTATTATACATTATAGTGTACTGTTATTATACATCGTAATATACTGTTATTATACATCATAGTGTACTGTTATTATACATCGTAATGTACTGTTATTATACATCGTAGTCAACTGTTATTATACATCGTAGTCTACTGTTATTATACATCGTAGTGTACTGTTATTATACAGGATAATGTACTGTTATTATACATCGTAGTGTACTGTTATTATACATCGTAATGTACTGTTCTTATACATCGTAGTCTACTGTTATTATACAGTATAGTGTACTGTTATTATACAGGATAATGTACTGTTATTATACATCATAGTGTACTGTTATTATATGTCGTAGTGTACTGTTATTATACATCATAGTGTACTATTATTATACATTGTAATATACTGTTATTATACATCATAGTGTACTGTTATTATACATCATAGTGTACTGTTATTATACATTGTAATATACTGTTATTATACATCATAGTGTACTGTTATTATACATCGTAATGTACTGTTATTATACATCATAGTGTACTGTTATTATAGATCTTAGTGTACTGTTATTAAACATAGTGTACTGTTATTATACATCATAGTGTACTGTTATTAAACATCATAGTGTACTGTTATTAAACATCATAGTGTACTGTTATTATAGATCATAGTGTACTGTTATTATACATCATAGTGTACTGTTATTAAACATCATAGTGTACTGTTATTATACAGTAGAGTGTACTGTTATTATACATTATAGTGTACTGTTATTATACATTGTAGTGTACTGTTATTATACATCGTAATGTACTGTTATTACACAGCATAGTGTACTGTTATTATACAGGATAGTGTACTGTTATACATCATAGTGTACTGTTATTATACATCATAGTTTACTGTTATTATACATCGTAGTGTACTGTTATTATACATCATAGTGTACTGTTATTATACATCGTAGTGTACTGTTATTATACATCATAGTGTACTGTTATTATACATCATAGTGTACTGTTATTATACAGGATAGTGTACTGTTATTATACATCATAGTGTACTGTTATTATACATCATAGTGTACTGTTATTATACATCATAGTGTACTGTTATTATACATCGTAATGTACTGTTATTATACATCGTAGTGTACTGTTATTATACAGGATAGTGTACTGTTATTATACATCATTGTGTACTGTTATTATACAGGATAGTGTACTGTTATTATACATCATTGTGCACTGTTATTATACATCATTGTGCACTGTTATTATACATCATAGTGTACTGTTATTATACATCATAGTGTACTGTTATTATACGTCGTAGTGTACTGTTATTATACGGTATAGTGTACTGTTATTATACATCATTGTGCACTGTTATACATCATTGTGTACTGTTATTATACATCATAGTGTACTGTTATTATACGTCGTAGTGTACTGTTATTATACATCATAGTGTACTGTTATTATACATCATTGTGCACTGTTATTATACAACATAGTGTACTGTTATTATACATCATAGTGTACTGTTATTATACATCATAGTGTACTGTTATTATACAGGATAGTGTACTGTTATTATACATCGTAGTGTACTGTTATTATACAGTATAATGTACTGTAATTATACATCGTAGTGTACTGTAATTATACATCATTGTGTACTGTTAGTATACAGGATAGTGTACTGTTATTATACATCATAGTGTACTGTTATTATACATCGTAGTGTACTGTTATTATACATCGTAGTGTACTGATATTATACAGTATAATGTACTGTTATTATACATCATAGTGTACTGTTATTATACAGTATAATGTACTGTTATTATACATCGTAGTGTACTGTTATTATACTGTATAGTGTCCTGTTATTATACATCATTGTGCACTGTTATTATACATCATTGTGTACTGTTATTATACATCATAGTGTACTGTTATTATACGTCGTAGTGTACTGTTATTATACGGTATAGTGTACTGTTATTATACGGTATAGTGTACTGTTATTATACATCATTGTGCACTGTTATTATACAACATAGTGTACTGTTATTATACGTCATAGTGTACTGTTATTATACATCATAGTGTACTGTTATTATACATCATTGTGTACTGTTATTATACATCATAGTGTACTGTTATTATACGTCGTAGTGTACTGTTATTATACATCATAGTGTACTGTTATTATACATCATTGTGTACTGTTATTATACATCATAGTGTACTGTTATTATACATCGTAGTGTACTGTTATTATACGGTATAGTGTACTGTTATTATACGGTATAGTGTACTGTTATTATACATCATAGTGTACTGTTATCATAAATCATAGTGTACTGTTATTATACATCGTAGTGTACTGTTATTATACATCGTAGTGTACTATTATTATACATCATAGTTTACTGTTATTATACATCATTGTGTACTGTTATTATACGGTATAGTGTACTGTTATTATACATCATAGTGTACTGTTATCATAAATCATAGTGTACTGTTATTATACATCGTAGTGTACTGTTATTATACATCGTAGTGTACTATTATTATACATCATAGTTTACTGTTATTATACATCATTGTGCACTGTTATTATACATCATAGTGTACTGTTATTATACATCATAGTGTACTGTTATTATACAACATAGTGTACTGTTATTATACGTCATAGTGTACTGTTATTATACATCATAGTGTACTGTTATTATACATCATTGTGTACTGTTATTATAAAGGATAGTGTACTGTTATTATACGTCATAGTGTACTGTTATTATACATCATAGTGTACTGTTATTATACATCATTGTGTACTGTTATTATACAGGATAGTGTACTGTTATTATACATCACTGTGTACTGTTATTATACAGGATAGTGTACTGTTATTATACGTCGTAGTGTACTGTTATTATACGGTATATAGTGTACTGTTATTATACATCATAGTGTACTGTTATATGTCGTAGTGTACTGTTATTATACGGTATAGTGTACTGTTATTATACATCATAGTGTACTGTTATTATACATCATAGTATACTGTTATTATACAGGATAGTGTACTGTTATTATACAGTATAGTGTACTATTATTATACATCATAGTGTACTGTTATTATACATCATAGTTTACTGTTATTATACATCATAGTGTACTGTTATTATATGTCGTAGTGTACTGTTTTTATACGGTATAGTGTACTGTTATTATACATCATAGTGTACTGTTATTATATGTCGTAGTGTACTGTTATTATACGGTATAGTGTACTGTTATTATACATCATAGTGTACTGTTATTATACATCGTAGTCTACTGTTATTATACATCATAGTTTACTGTTATTATACATCATAGTGTACTGTTATTATACAGGATAGTGTACTGTTATTATACAGTATAGTGTACTATTATTATACATCATAGTGTACTGTTATTATACATCGTAGTGTACTGTTATTATACATCGTAGTCTACTGTTATTATACATCATAGTTTACTGTTATTATACATCATAGTGTACTGTTATTATATGTCGTAGTGTACTGTTATTATACGGTATAGTGTACTGTTATTATACATCATAGTGTACTGTTATCATAAATCATAGTGTACTGTTATTATACATCGTAGTGTACTGTTATTATACATCGTAGTGTACTATTATTATACATCATAGTTTACTGTTATTATACATCATAGTGTACTGTTATTATACATCTTAGTGTACAGTTATTATACATTATAGTGTACTGTTATTATACATCATAATGTACTGTTATTATACATCATAATGTACTGGTATTATACATTATTTTGTACTATAATTATACATTATAGTGTACTGTTATCATAAATCATAGTGTACTGTTATTATACATCATAGTTTACTGTTATTATACATTATAGTGTACTGTTATTGTACATCATAATGTACTGTTATTATACATCATAGTGTACTGGTATTATACATTATTTTGTACTATAATTATACATTATAGTGTACTGTTATTATACATTATTTTGTACTATAATTATACATTATAGTGTACTGTTATCATAAATCATAGTGTACTGTTATTATACATTATAGTGTACTGTTATTATAAATCATAGTGTACTGTTATTATACATCATAGTTTACTGTTATTATACATCATAGTGTACTGTTATTATACATCATAGTGTACTGTTATTAAACATCGTAATGTACTGTTATTATACATCATAGTTTACTGTTATTATACATCATAGTGTACTGTTATTATACATCATAGTGTACTGTTATTAAACATCGTAATGTACTGTTATTATACATCATAGTTTACTGTTATTATACATCATAGTTTACTGTTATTATACATCATAGTGTACTGTTATTATACATCGTAATGTACTGTTATTATACATCATAGTTTACTGTTATTATACATCATAGTGTACTGTTATTATACATCATAGTGTACTGTTATTAAACATCGTAATGTACTGTTATTATACATCATAGTTTACTGTTATTATACATCATAGTGTACTGGTATTATACATTATAGTGTACTATTATTATACATTATAGTGTACTGTTATTATACATTATAGTGTACTGTTATTATACATCATAATGTACTGTTATTATACATCATAGTGTACTGGTATTATACATTATAGTGTAGTATTATTATACATTATAGTGTACTGTTATTATACATTATAGTGTACTGTTATTATACATCATAGTGTACTGTTATTATACATCATAGTGTACTGTTAATATAGTGTGCATTATTATGTACAATTTACAATCTTAGAGGGCTGGTAATTGTACAGAATTGCATGTTGTTCATTTTAATTTTTTTAATTGTTGAATATTATGATTTAATTATTATTCAATTCAACATGCTGAATTTATCTTTCACAGATTTTCAACTACTGAAGTCTCAACAATCTCGTAAGGCCATGGCAGTTTCCTAGCACAGGTGTGTGGTCCTCTGCAGCTGGCGACAGACCTGCTCCTCACCAGAGGGGATGTGTAGAAAAGACATAAAGCCATACCATGTAATCTATAGGTTGCGTGCCAACTGACAGTGTTTTTTTTAATGTTACAGATAAGTAAATGTCCAGTGCAGGCCTGTGGACACTCATCACTTTTTTTCAGATTCTCCCACTCAAGTTATGGAGGAGAATTTGGTATGTAAATATCTCAGTATATTATATCTGAAATATCTCACCTAAACTCTTTACCCATTGCTTAAATTTTACTGCCATATATGTAAACTGTTAATGTATATTTTTTTCATCTTGTTGTTTTAGGCATACTGGTGCAAGCTGGTGCTTCTATCAAGCACGGTCCCCACACCGAACCCACATTCGCACCCAGGACATGGACCCTGGACCCTCAGCAACCAGCACTCCCCAGCCCAGCAGCACTCCACCCTACATGATGGTCCATCAGCCGAGACGTGTTCCTCCAACAGCCTTTCAACCACGTGCATACATTAGGTGAGTGGAAGGCCAACACTTGCAGAAGATATGGTTGTTCTAGGACATCAGCAACTGGACATAGCCAGGACAAGGCCAGAATTTATTGTCCAGTGACAGAGACGATGACAAAAGAGCAGATGCTCAAAAAAAATAAAGAAAATGTAGATATGTTGCATATAGTGCTTGTATTCTTACAAAGTTATATGTATATTTTATATTTAAATATTTGATGTTTAATAGTATTTTTCTGTTTTGTTTATAGTTTAATATATTGCTATTTCATAATTTGTCTCTTGTATTTATTGTTAGGGTACATGTAATGTATTATTTGAATTGTATTTGCACATTATTCAACTGCTGCTATACGTACTGTATTGTCTCTTTGACTTTGTCTTTTGTCTTGCACTGTTTGGAACAAGTTGCACACGATGTACTTTATGTAGCAAGGAAAACTTACTTTCTGTCCTTAGCTGTGTGTTATTTTCTAATTATATGTTGTTATGTTGTTTATGTAGCACCAGGGTCCTGGAGAAACGTTGTCTCATTTCACGGTGC
Source organism: Hemibagrus wyckioides (assembly GCF_019097595.1). Taxonomy (NCBI): domain Eukaryota; kingdom Metazoa; phylum Chordata; class Actinopteri; order Siluriformes; family Bagridae; genus Hemibagrus; species Hemibagrus wyckioides. The sequence goes on from NC_080716.1 coordinate 1,807,187, forward strand.
ATCAGCTATTTGTGCTCAAAAGGACAATAAAAGCTTCTTGACTTGATTTGATTTGAATGTATTCTTTGTTTAATCATTATTTATAAGTTTTGGGATGTTACTGAATATTTAGGTGTGTGCTTTAACATATATATATATATATATATATATATATATATATTTAATAATAAAAATATTGGTAGTTTTCTGTTTATAGATTTCTATACTTTGTTACTATTTTATAATTATTTATCACTTATGTATATTGTTATGGTGTGTGTCTTGTGCTGTATTATTCTTATCTTTGTATAAAAAAAGCAAAAACAAAAAAAACAATATTTCTAACAGTAGGTTATACTGAGGAACCATATTTTGTCAACTAAATACACAGGAGTTAGAACTTGACTCATTTTGACAGCAGGAAGGTTTCTGTAGATTAACAGTTACCATGTCAAAACAGAATTACATTAATTAATTTAATCCTTGTCTGAGGTGGGATTCGAACCAGATGAGTGTGGATGGGAAGGGGACTTGAATTATTTGTGATTTGATGGAGGCTGTTCTGGTCCACTGTTCACCTAAGTCATGTCTGTATTTTAACTTATTTTAACTTAATACTGCATTAGTCAAGTGGTACGCGACAGTGACTGACAAAGTTTTTAATTTTAAGAAAAAGCTGCGTGAATACTGCATAAACAACGTAGACATTTTGAGACAAGGGTGTTTGGCATTCAGAAAAGAAATTCTAGAAAGTACAAAGGTTGACCCCTTTAAATGTTTAACAATCGCACCTGTATGCATGAAGGTTTTCCGGACCTTATTTCTCCCTAAAAACACTCTAGCTATCCCACCGCTTGATAATTACATCAATAGACAGAAATCTTTCTCAACACTTTTTCAACAGTACACTTCCATTCAGTGGCTTGAATACATTTCCGCCACACAAAACCTTCCCATTCAGCATGCTCTGAACGAAGCTGAAGCGGGGTTTGGTCTATATTTTGTTGATGGTTATTGTGAAGTGGGTCAGACGCGAAAGGCATTCGAGTTTCTCAGTTGTTTCCCCCACCCCCTTAACCCCAGCATTAGCTTCGGCGATGTCCGTCAAAAAACGTTGAAAAAAATGAGGTATTTGCAAGAGACCCACAGGAACTTGGGCATCTATCGAAATAGCTAAGGCCATCGAAAAGGGTTACAAAATTTTAGAAGTGTTTGATGTCTGGCACTTTCCTAATAGATCTAACAATCTCTTTACCGACTACTATTAAAATGTTCCTCAAAACCGGAAAGTTCAGGCTATCCATCCTGGGTAGTTGATGAAACCACAAAAGATACATACATTAAAAATTATGAGCATAACGAGGGGATCAAGATGGATCCTAATCACATCAGTGTCAACCCTGCAAAAAGATCTGTGGCTAAACTAAATTCGCTGTGGGGTAAAAATGTGGGGTAAAATGTGTCAAAAACCGGACAGATCAAACACATCTCTGATCAGAGATCCAAGTGAGTTTTTAAACTTTATGTTCTCGTATATCTACAACGTTAGCCATTTCTCTTTTCTGTCGGATGAGGTCGCTCTCACACAGTGGCGTTAAAGGATGATAGACTAATTAAACCGGGTAATGCAAACGTATTCATAGGAATTTTTACTATGGCATATGCGAGATTAGAACTGTACAACCTGATGGATCGATTAAAACAACGTTGTTTATACACCGACACAGACAGCGTCATTTTTAAAAGTAAGGAAGGTGATTGGATGCCTCCTTTGAGTGATTATTTGGGGGGGGGAGGGTCTTACCAGCGAGCTGGACGACGGTGATCAAATCATCGAGTTTGTCAGTGCGGGTCCTAAAACCTACGGTTATAAAACTAAAAAAGGAAAAACATCTATGAAAGCAAAAGGTATTACTTTAAATTATACCAATTCTGAAGTTGTCAATTTGAAATTGCTGACAGAGCTGGTGGACGGTCGAGTAAAAAATCCGGATCAACCCCGTCAACTTATAACATCACACAACCAAAATCATTCGAGATAAAAAAGGGTTTCATTTGAGAAATCACACGCAAATAAAAAGGTTCAGAGTTGTGTATGACGAACGTGTTTTATTACTGGATTTCACAACTCTCCCTTATGGATATTAAGACTGTTCATGCTTATATGATTGTATGTATGTATAATAAAAAAGGTCATGCTTATATGTTTATATGTTTGTATGTATGTATATAAAAAGCTCATTTTGTTTGATTCTGTCAACCTGATTTGACCGCTAGTCGTGGAAAATATGAATGTGACTGCTTTTGACGCGAGGTTGCAACTGCCGTTTTCATGTATTGTTTGTGCACCGAGTAATAGCTGTAGAGTAATTGTTGGAAAACTGTAAAGAGGTAATGTCAAAAGTACCCGAAAATATTCTGTGGATTTATTCTTGCTGGCAACCTTTGTACGATGAGTTGATGACAAAAATAAATATAAATTTTCTTCAAGGAATCCCCGACTCATTGTGTGATGACGAACTTTTACCTCCTAGCAAGACAAACTTATTGGTAATAGATGATTTAATGGAGTCTGCCAGTAAAAACGAGGAAGTAGAGAAGGCTTTTACAAAATACACACACCACAGAAATCTAAGTGTTATCTATCTGGTACAGAATTTGTTTTTTCAAGGCAAAACGAGTAGAACAATTAAACACAAATTATATGATTCTTTTTAAAAATCCTAGAGATAAATTACAAATCAGCATACTAGCTCGGCAAATGCATCCGGATAATAGCAAGTATTTTCTGGAAAGTTTTCAAGATGCAACCATTAGGCCTTATGGGTATTTATTTGTCGATTTAAAAGCTAATACACCAGAAGACTTTAGGCTAAAAAATCCGGTAGAAAATACCGCTAGAATATTCTGTAGAAGAAGAAGAACAAATATCTTTAAAACAATGTCTGCTCTCTTGAAAAAAACCTCCCGCTGTTGAAAACATTACACAAGTCAACCCTCACTCAGAGGAAGAATACACTGTGTGATGCACCAGCTGATCTCATTCACACCATCTGTGAATTGGCATTAAACCTTCTTAGAGGGAACATCCTCCTAACATCAAAGCAGTACAGGGAATTAAAAAAGTGGAAAAAATGGATCAACCTTTTTGCTAATAAAAGAGCGTCTAGAAACCAAAAGGAAAGTTATTAACCAATCTGGTGGATTTCTTCTGCCGCTGCTTAGTATAGCAGTGCCTTTTATAAGCAGTTTAATCACGTCTCGTAACAGTTAACATGGAGACGGTGGAGAAAATGTATTTAGTCCCTCAACATCAGATTGATAAGCTTAGAAACAACTCTGCGGAGAAAGAAAACTTAAGAAAGACTGTTGAAAACAACTTAGACGACGGGATACGTCAAATCTTGTCAAGGACTGATCTGAACGAGTATGAGAAGGCAAAACTCTACATGATGACCCTGCAAAAGTTTTTAAACTTGGTTAAACTAGGAGAACAGGAAACAACACAGCTGACTCTGTCCCTCCCCCAAATGCCGGACAATAAAACTGAAACAGCAGCTACTGAAGTTTCACAACCTAAAGAAGATGAAATCGTACAAGAGTTGCTTGCTAACGTACCCACAAAGAGCAAAAGAAATGCTTCGTACATTATGGAGGAAATCTTAAAATCCGATGATGTTGCATCGTGGAATGACGTTGGTGAATTTATTTTTAACGGAAACACGATCAAGGGGTCTCACATGGTAGATATACTTAGAAATCTCACAGCCCCTCATAAAGTTTCTGACAACCAGAGACCTTTAGGCTGGACAGAATTATTACATACCATAGCTAGCCTAAATATACCCTTTTCAACGATACCTAACAGGGTTGTTCGATGCAACATATCTGACATAAAAAGATCTAAAGAACCATATCCTTCATGCCCCGTCCCCTCTTCTTCACCCTGTATAAGTAGAGACTATGGTTCCTTGGCCCCAGTTTTTAAGTCACCCGTTCTTGGCCACTCTGACTGGATCGATTTTTGAAAATGACTTTCGAAGGACTACGGTTGTTTCAATGTATTATGTAACATTTTATTTCAATAAAACAAATAACATTCAATGAGAAATATCTTGTGATGCATCATGATTAAATACTCCACTACACGTGTGAATGGAACATTTCCAAAGAGTTAACACATTGCATACATCTAAATGATTGCCTTTTTTTATTTACTCTAGGGTATATCTTTTTAACAAAAGACACAACAGCATTATCGTTTCGTTTTAAATCATTGCTATACATAGACATAATACGTTTAAATGAAAAAGCTTTAGCTCTATGACAGAAAAAATAGTGTTGTCCGCAACAAACTGAAGTAAAGTCTTGAAGCTGTGTAGCGTTATATTTTATTTTGCGACAGTTCTTTCTCAAAAAGTAGTGAATAGATTCAGGAAAGAATTCGTAGTCTGGCGCGTTTCCGTACGAGTCAAAAAACTCTCCTGAGGTTTCGTCATTAAGACACAAAGCTATCCAAGTGTTCCCCCGGCATATTTCTCGGATGTGTATTGACAATAAATAGCGCCGGAAACCTTTTAAGAGTACATACAGGTAACTCGTCACAGGCCATCAGACCTCAGAATATTTGATCTATTTCACAACAACTTCTCATAACAGCTTAGTTCTTCGGTATCCATACATTACTGGTAATCGATGAGCACGTTTCTCCGGTTGTTTATTTCTAGAATACTGTCAAAACTGGCATAGACGATAAGATTCACTGTTCTCTGAAGGGCATTGCGAAATCTGAGTTCCAGTCGCATGTTCCCCGACTTTATTAATGACAAATGTTGAGCACAATCATTGTTGGGCTTAAGGTTGAATGCAAATAAAGTATATCCGTTCAAATACTCCTCTGTTTATAGCCAGCGCTTGATCCTTTAGTTGCTTTCCCGATGTTAAAATTAAAGAATAGAATTCACGTACCGCCAGGTTGAAACGGTTTTGCCGGGTATTGAGTTCCGTCCACGTACAACGCTGCAAACTCTGTATTGTAATGGTTAAAAGCAAAAGGGTTTTTATTGAATGCTCCGCTGAAGGCGTCATTGTCTACCATTCCAAAGATGATGGTTTTAGGTAAAGGTTCGAGGAAAACATTTTCCTGAGAGCAATGGCGGCTCTCTGCAGCTAGGCTAAAGGTCTTCATACAGACTCTCTTGATAGAGTATTTCGGCGTAGCCGTGATAAGAGCTCGAGCATGGCCGTTCCTTACCGGAGGAGAAACGGCAACTTGCTCGTCTGTGTATAAGGTAATGTGAAGATGTCCAACTCAGACTTTGTACACTCTGAGGATAGACTGTGTAAGAAAGCCATGGTGTTAGAAAATGTTCAGCTGCTTTCTTTTGTGGGAGATGGGAGGATACTTGTCTCTCTGCTTGGTCTTTTTCACACTGGTTTTGATTTTAGTTACTCTGCGTCTTTTATTCGGAATCGTGCGTCATTGCCCCGGGGGTCTTTTAGATTTTTTATGTGAAACCATTGAGAGACCCGACCCGTCCTGATTCAGAGTTTGCGTCTTGTTCATAAAGTTAGTCACTACATCGCTTACTATACTCTTGGCCGCTGTTTTTAAATAAGGTTTTGCAATAGTTAACCCCCTCTTGAGGAACGGAACAGCCATCCTAAAAAGCCCTTTAAACAAACCTCCTAGACCCGCCCCATACATGACGGGGGCGCCTTGAAAACCAGGGAGTCCATTTCCTGCCTGATTGACTTAATTCACACAGGTCTGTGGGTCAGCATACCCCCTATCTAACATTTTCACAGGCGGAACGAGTGTCTAGTGGGCCTGAAGTGTACTTTAACTATAAACTTCCCGTAACTAAACGGTATATGCTTGTTCTGATCCGATTTGACTTTGATTATGATTTCGGTAATGTGGTTCTTAGTTACACGTGTGTAGTGTTGCCCAGAAAGAGCACGACAGATTAAATTTTTGCTCTGAGAATGTTGATGGAGAAGTATAGGGATGGTCAGAGAGAGTTGCACTGTGTGTTTGTAGACTTGGGGAAAGCGTATGACAGGGTGCCAAGAGAAGAGCTGTGGTACTGTATGAGGAAGTCAGGAGTAGCAGAGAAGTATGTCAGAGTGGTACAGGACCTGTATGAGAGGAGCAGGACAGTGGTGAGGTGTGCTGTGGGTCAGACAGAGGAGTTCACAGTGGAGGTGCATCAGGGATCGGCTCTGAGCCCCTTCCTGTTTGCTATGGTGATGGACCAGTTGTCAGAGGAGGTCAGACAGGAGTCTCCTTGGACAATGATGTTTGCAGATGACATTGTGATCTGTAGTGAGAGCAGGGAGCAGGTGGAGGAAAACCTGGAGAGGTGGAGGTTTGCGCTGGAGAGAAGAGGAATGAAAGTCAGGCGTAGTAAGACTGAGTACATGTGTGTGAATGAAAGGGAGGGAAGTGGAACAGTAAGATTACAGGGCGAAGAGGTGAAGAAGGTACAGAAGTTTAAGTACTTGGGGTCAACAGCCCAGAGTAATGGAGAATGTGGGAAAGAAGTAAAGAAGCGAGTGCAGGCAGGTTGGAATGGGTGGAGAAAGGTGTCGGGAGTTCTGTGATAGAAAAATTTCAGCGAGAATCAAGGGGAAGGTGTACAGGACAGTGGTGAGACCGGCCATGCTGTATGGTTTAGAGACAGTATCACTGAGACAGAGACAGGAGTCAGAGCTAGAGGTAGCAGAGCTGAAGATGTTGAGGTTCTCTTTGGGAGTGACACAGTTGGACAGGATTAGGAACGAGTACTTCAGAGGGACAGCTCATGTTGGACGTTTGGGGAACAAAGTTAGAGAGGCCAGGTTAAGATGGTTTGGGCATGTCCAGAGGAGGGAGAGTGACTATATTGGTAGGAGAATGTTGGACATGGAGCTGCCAGGCAGGAGGAAAAGAGGAAGGCCAAAGAGGAGGTATATGGATGTAATAAATGAGGATATGAAGCTAGTGGGTGTAAGTGTTGAGGATGCAGAAGATAGGGATAGGTGGAGAGAGATGGAGTGTGGAGACCACTGAAGGGAAAAGCCGAAAGAAGTGTACTGTTATTATACATCATAGTGTACTCATTTTATACATCATTGTGTACTGTTATTATACATCATTGTGTACTGTTATTATACATCATAGTGTACTTTTACTATACATCATAGTGTACTTTTACTATACATCATTGTGTACTGTTATTATACATCATAGTGTACTTTTACTATACATCATTGTGTACTGTTATTATACATCGTGTACTGTTACTATACATCACTGTGTACTGTTACTATATATTACAGTATACTGTTATCATACATCACAGTGTACTGTTATTATACATCACAGTGTACTCATTTTATACATCATAGTGTACTTTTATAACATCATTGTGTACTGTTATTATACAGTATAGTGTACTCTTATTATACATCATAGAGTACTCTTACTATACATCATAGAGTACTGTTATTATACATCATAGTGTACTGTTATTATAAATAATAATGTACTGTTATTATACATCACAGTGTACTGTTACTATATATCACAGTGTACTGTTATTATGAATCATAGTGTATTGTTATTATACATCATAGTGTACTGTTATTATGAATCATAGTGTATTGTTATTATACATCATAGTGTACTGTTATTATACATCATTGTGTACTGTTATTATACATCATAGTGTATTGTTATTATACATCATTGTGTACTGTTATTATACATCATAGTGTATTGTTATTATACATCACAGTGTACTGTTATTATACATCACAGTGTACTGTTATTACACATCATACTGTACTGTTATTATACATCATAGTGTACTGTTATTATACATCACAGTGTACTGTTATTACACATCATAGTGTACAATTATTATACATCACAGTGTACTGTTATTATACATCATCGTGTAGTGTTATATAGTGTAAAGTGGAACCTTGGCATACGAATTTAATTCGTTCTGGAGGTGAAAAGTTGTATTCATTCATTCATTCATTCATTGTCTATACCCGCTTATTCCTAGGATTCCTAGGGTCACGGGGGTCTGCTGGAGCCTATCCCAGCACACATAGGGCGAAAGGCAGGGGTACACCCTGGACAGGTCGCCAGTCCATCGCAGTGAAAAGTTGTATTGTGAAATGAATTTCTCCCATAAGAAATATAAATGCAGACAATCCATTCCAGCTACCCAAAAATATTACCAATATTACCAAATTCTAAGAGTCGTGAGTCCTCACAGGAAGTCATGCCACCAAGATTGGGATAAAAATAGAACAGACCACCCACGTCACCAATCTGTCAACAAAAAAACAAGCAAAAAATCCCAGAGCTTATAAACGCATTCTGAAGACAACGTTGGTATCGTGGGTTGACTCTTTCCAAACAGCTTTCACTGACAACCAACTACTTCGATTGGCTTTGCTTGGCTTCCCACTGACGCAAACAAGTTTTGAACGGCTCCCGGATTTAGATGGTGTTTGGTTGGGTTCAGTTCGTATGCCAACGCAAAATTTAAATTCTTAAGGTGAAAATTCGTATGGCGAGGTTTCACTGTACTTGCAATGCTAGCACGGTACTCCCTTGTCATAGCATGGTTTAGGGATAAAATAAAACCATCCACAGATATTTAAAGTGATCTGTATTTTCTACAGTGTATCCTTTCCGTATCGGGGTGCGAGCTTTGGCCAGATCTTCTGTGCCGCTGGATAAAGATAAAGCCAACAGCATTTTGCAGCAGGTAGGAAGCTTTTAAAGTCTTCCAGATCTTCCACCAGGAACTCAATTTTAGGTCGAATTTTAAATCCTTTAATTTTTCTTTTTTTGTTTTTACGTTTCCAATTCAATATAGTTTTGTTCCGCTGGATAAAAAATGTAAAGATATTTTAAGTTAAAAACTTTATTCAGACTTAAGTTACTGTTGATGGGTTTTGCGAGAGAGCTGGGTTTAGTCGCAGGAGAAAATATAGTGAGAGAGAAACTTCCATCTCTCTCTCTCTCTCTCTTTCATTAAATCTAGTCTTTATCATATCTATCAGGCTACAACATAAGGGGCAACGTAATAAGCATTAACCGGGTATGAAGTATGAAGAGTTGCATCAGAAGAAGGTTCAAGGCCATCAATCTTCTTTTATTTTTTAGTTGAGTCTATTCACATTTAATCATTTTCACTTTTTCTAAACCGTTGCTTTTGCAGTTCTTTTGAGATTTTCAATTAAAGGTATAGTGAACGTAACTTTGATTGATTTGTCAATAATGAATGAATGAACAATGTTAATTTGAATGAATGAATAAATGTAGAATGGAGAAAACTTAGAAAACTAGAAATGTTTTGTTTCTTGTTTTTTTTTCCACAAAAATGAATTTCTTAAAAGTTCTTTGCTAATTCTCTCAATAACTTGACCAATAAGCCATGCCATAATATCTTTATAGTAATTCACTTTTTAAAGTAGGAGTTTGTAGTTGTTTTGAACAAATACTCTGGTTTTGGTTTGCTCTGTGTACACACATGAACAAATCCTGGTCTGCCTTATGTGAAGAACTGAAGAAGTGACAGGGAATTTTAAGGTAAGGTTTAAAACTAACAAAATAAGGTGTGGTCATTATTATACAGGCCTACAGCGAGAATCAGCAGTGGAAAGGAAAAACTGCCTCATCTGGTATGAGAAAGAAATCGGGAAAGGAACCAGATTCAGTAAACAACCGACTGACAGGCAGTGAGATTTTAAGCTCTGAAATATGGTGAAGTCGAAACAGTGAAGTGTCTAGAGGAAGCCATCCACTAAAAAAATCAACAATTGGATAAAGAGGGTATACACTGATCAGCCATAACATTATGACCACCTGACTTGTGTCAGTCCCCAGTTTTGCTGCCAAAACAGCCCTGACCCATTGAGACATGGGCTCCACAAGATCCCTAAAGGTGTGCTGTGGTATCTGGCACCAAAATGTTAGCAGCAAATCCTTTAAGTCCACTAAGTTGTGAGGTGGGGCCTCCATGGATCAGACTTGTTTGTCCAATACATCCCACAGATGCTCAACTGAATTGGACACCCTTAATGGTCCGTGGCTATGGAACCCCATACGCTAATTCGTTTAGACTTCATATTTTAATTTGACTACATATTTAGACTACTATTATATAGACTACATATTTTACTGTAACTTTAGTTTGTATTTATTATTTGAGAATGTTTTGCAATATTTTAAGCATATTTAGCGTGTATATATTTAACAGAGGCTATAGGTAGGTGCTGTGCATGTAAACCTCATCTTAATAGGTTAATTAGTGTTATCGTCACTATTTATTATTGTTATTATTATTATTATTATTATGACTGCGTAGCTTGTATATATTTAATGGAGGCTAGCGGTAAGTGTTGGTAAATACTACTACACATACTACCTTAAACTACTTACATACTACCTGTACATGCTGTGCATGTAAAACATTACTCCGGACATTTAAGCAGAGCGCACATGCTAGTTCATTTAGACTTCATATTTTAACTGTAACTTTAGCTTGTATTTATTATTTGAGAATGTCTTGCAATAGTTTAAGCATGTGTAGCTTGTTCATCTCATCGCTTGTATTTGGCACTTTGTTAGGGCGCGCTCCTCCCATGCTCGAGACCTGCTCGGAGTTGTATTTATATATTATTTGAGAATTTCTTGCAATAGTTTAAGCAACATATCGCTTAAACGGTAATAGCTAGAAACATGGTTCCAATGCTGAAATGCTGCTTAAGTGTGCTAGTACTTTTCATGCTGATAAGTATTATAGTTTATTTTAGATGGATATTTAAATGTATTTTCACGGACTTCAGACCGCTACTGTGTGAGATGTCCGCTAGAGGGAGTGAAGAGGATTTTTTAAGGTCGTATCGTCTTTAAACTGTTCCTACAGCTTGATTTCTTACTCTACAGCCACATAATCTACCTTAAACGTTTTTTTTTAACTGTGACTTTAGCTTGTATTTATTATTTGACAATGTATTGCAATAGTTTAAGCAACATATAGCTTTGCTTTTCGCAATCACACGCATTTTCTTCTGGAAATGCAACATTCTAGTTTCATTTATTCTAGTTTATTCTAAACTTATGTACACATTTCATCTCTGTGTATATGTTTGCACCTGACACCAAGACAAATTCCTAGTACTGTAAAGTGCCCTTTGCTGACGTTTTGCTGACGTTTTTCTGACGTTTTGCTGCACCTAGCAACAGAACGTGATTCTGATTCTGTGACGAGGGACGCGCGTGGACCCCATTGCTAAGTGACCCACAACACAACGCAGCACGATCCTCGAGGTTGAAGCTGAATTTAGCAAGTGAAAGATTATTTGCTTTAAACAAAATAAAATGGATAACGCGGTTATATCGGGGCTTTTAGCTGAGATTGGCTGGAACACAAATCTCACGTTTAACGCCGAGAATAAAGCTTTGCTAGATGAGGTAAGGAAAGACCTAACGATATGAGAAATTATTAGAAAAGTAGAAAGGTAAATGAAAGACTTTTGGTTGTTGTTGTACCCATTATCAACTATAGCTAGCTTACTAACTCTTGTTACAAAACGCTTGTCATGGTAATACATATTTGCCAGACTGGAAAGATCATGAGATCAGTTATGATCAGTCATAACATTATGACCACCTGCTTAATATTGTGTCGGTCCCCCTTTTGCTGCCAAAACAGCCCTGACCCATCGAAGCATGGGCTCCACTAGATCCCTAAAGGTGTGCTGTGGTATCTGGCACCAAGATGTTAGCAGTAGGTTCTTTAAGTCCTGTAATTTGTCATCATCAGTTGAAATCATCAGTCTTATTCACGTCACCTCTCAGTGCTCAGAATGTTATGCCTGATCGATGTTTGGTGCATGAATGTGGACAAATAATATCTCCTCCATCCACCAGATCCAGAGAAAACAGAAAGATCGAGCAAATGTGGAAAACAGAGTGAGCAAGCTCAAGGACCGGATCAGTGCCATGACTGAGCATACGACAAACGTCCAGCAAGAGCGCATTCACTCTCAGGTGAAAATTATGCCCAGTGTTTGACCTTAACAGCAATTTATTTTCTGAAAGGCGACTGCTGTAGTAGATTTGAGGTTAATTGATATGTGACGTGTCTGTGTGCAGGCCCTGTGTAGGGCTGTGGAGAAGCAAACGGAGTCCGGGCTGCATTTCAAGGCCTTGTCCGACAGAGAGAAGGGACGGCTTCGTCAGGAGATTTCTCAACAGCAAAGCGAGCTCAAATCGCTGCGAGAGAGGAAGAACTCAAAGGAGGTTATAGATTCTCTGCTCTCTCTTAGACGGAGTCTCACTTTCATATAACATACAATAACATACAGGGCCAAACATATGGTTTATATCTGAAATGTTTTCTTCGCTGCTCAGAACAACATCTTCAAAGCCACACAGAAGATAGAGGTCCTCAAGGGGCAGGTGAACATGGACCAGCAAACTTTGGACGCCTGGCTGGAGGAATCGGCTCGCAAAGACGAGGACATCATGACCATCGTCAAGTATGCACATCAAGATGAGAGCAGGATTCGAGTGAGTCTGTTAATATCTTCTTTTAAAACATAGCCAGCGCTACATAGGTGCATACACTAACACAGCGTTTGATCCTAAAGCAGATTCTAAAGCAGAGCTGATAGCGTCTAAGATATGTGGGTGTAGCAAGGTTCTTTCATGCCATTGATAAAGCATCTTCTGCATGCTGTGTGTGACAGACAGAGTTGACATTTTTCCTGAAAGAAAAAAAACCCCAGCTGGAATATTATGCAGTCTGTTTTATACATATTTACATATTTATGTTTATGTAACACTTATAGTATTTATGTTTTTTATATGTGCCAAACAGGAGCTGACTCTGAACATAGACAAGCAGACGCTGGAGGCAAACCGCAAGAGAAAAGCTTTGGAAAATGAGGCCACTGAGACCATCATGGCACAGGTCAGTTTTCTCCAGCATCTTACTCTTAAAGCCATAAAGAGACAAAAAGTCCATTTCATTCACCAGATAAAATGTGTGTTGAGCACAGGTGGCTGTGGAGAAGACGGCCGAGCTGGTGCAGCAGGCCAACGTGGAGAGACAGGAGCTGATCACACAGTGGGAGAACTCTATCAAGCAGATGAGGAAGAAAGACCAGGATCTACAGCAGTGTGCTCTGGTAACAAGCTACACTGAGACATGCTTGAGGGAAATAAACATGTATTTTAAAAGTAAAAAAATAACTTAATTTATTGATTTTTTACTTTTAGCTGCAGGTGGAGACGAAGCAGATGATCCGTGAACGCAAAGCACTGCTAAACGAGAAGCAGAACTTCCTAGCTTATGAGGTGGACAACAACAAGGACTGCGAGAAGAAGATCGCCAGGCCAACAGCCTATGGCAACAGTTCCAGGAAGAGGAGAGAAACCGCACTCGACTGCAAGATAAGGCACGTTCCTATAGCTGCAAAAGTACATAGTTATGACCGTGAGGAGTGCAAGCTGTTCAGAACAATTGAAGCAGATTTTTTCTTAGTTAATATTTCAAAGATGATTATCTTTGACTTGTTCCTTCATGGTCTGATTGATTGATATTTTTATTCATAAGGATGTGTGAGAACCAGCATATAAGGGTTCACATAGGAGAATAGACCACTGGGTCAGAGCATCTCCAAAACTGCAGATCTTGTGGGGTGTTCCCGGTCTGCAGTGGTCAGTATCTATCAAAAGTGGTCCAAGGAAGGAACAGTGGTAAACCAGAGACAGGGTCATGGGCGGCCAAGGATCATTGATGCACGTGGGCAGCGAAGGCTGGCCCATGTGTTCCGATCCAACAGACGAGCTATTGTTGCTGAAATTGCTGAAGAAGTTAATGCTGGTTCTGACAGAAAGGTGTCAGAATACACAGCGCGGGTCAGGCAGCTAAAGGGGACCAACACAATATTAGGCAGGTGGTCATCAGTGTATATATATATATATAAACATATAACACGTGAGAGCTACATTTAAATGATGGACCAGTATTTAGCTTCGCATGGAGAGCAGGGTTGACGAACAAAACAAAGGAAACCCACCATAACCTTAAGTATATTATAACAACGTGTATTGGCTGAGATTTAAAAAACAAACAAAACAGAAAGCATGTACTACATTCGATGCAACATAAAAACCAGTGAAATTCCTGGACCTATCCGTATCTCAATCACTTTGTGTTAGTGTTCCTATTTAACCTTTTTTTTTTTAGAAAATAAATTATCAAAATTTATAATTAAACAATTGTTTGACTTTCACACTGTTACAACTCAAATTTCAAACACCGTACTCTTTTCCTACTGACACATGAAAATAAATAAATAACTTCACAATTTGTCAATAATTAGTAATCAGTGTGCAGCAATCAACGATACATAGGAGACAATGAAAAATATCAACCAAAACACTGACATCAGTCTCTAGTATCAGTTATACGACCCAACTGAAAGTTTTGTCCCTGGAGTGATCCAAGTTGTTATCCACTCCGGTGTAAATGCAAATCCAAAAAAAAAAAAAAAAAACTCTACCCATGCAATGTACTTCAGCAAGTTGCCAGTGGTGATCTGTAGAGATGTTTTTAATCCTTCTCTTCTCACGTTAAAGTTAAATCCTGGGGTGGCTCGCCAGCTTAAATTAAGCAAATCCTTGTTCTCTTAATTCATCACCAAAAAAAACCCCCTGACCAAGTCAATCAGTTAAACATCAACTCCGTGTTGTTTTGTGTTCTCGCGAGGATCTCTCTAATCCACCTACATCCGCTTCAAAATTCGACAATCGTTAACCTAAAACAATCTGTTGCACTTCAGTGAAGGTTTACCACACAATATACTCCGGAATTAATAACTTTGTTAATAATTCACCTTTTTTTTGCGCAATTATCACCTGCACGTCCTTTTTTTCCTTCACACACTTCCGCTTCCGCCAATACGATGTCAAGTGCTGTAAGTAACTTCCGGTGTCTGTTGATTTTATGCACATGGTGCAGGTCCCGGCTCCGGAGACCCAGCAGCCAGATTACTGTAAATACAGGAAACAAAGAGAGTCGGGAATCGCGTGTCTTCTCTGTCAGCTCCTCTGTATATATGTTTAGTGACAAATATTCAACATGTAACATCCACAAACACTTGGTTTTCTTCAAAAGCATTCAAAAATCCCTCATTCACATTCTTTCATGCACCAACACAGTTAAGTCTAGTATTAATTTACTAAGATTATGCACATATGTACAACTTTTAACTGTTCCACAGTTTAAAACATTTGTGGCACTTGTTTCACATTCAATTCCCAATAAATGGACAATATTAAGCATTAACTGCTGTGTGGGCTGCCATTACCCGCCTCTCTGCATGCGCTGATCACGTGATCAGTAAGCGCGCCAAGCACGAGCCCAGAGTGAGCCTTCAACAGAACATTCAACTTAACAAATTTGCTTTTTTTTTTCATAAACAGATAAACATTTACCTCAGAATTACTCAAGAATAACATGTTAAATTTCAATAGGCAACTTAACGGACATATATATATATATATATATATATATATATATAACATTTTCATCAATGTACAGACTTCACAACACATAAAAGGAATAAAAGTATAGGATTTTTACATAAACTCATAAATGGCTGTAATTATACCTCGCAATTAAATTGATGTAACGAAATTTAAACAAGTTTCCTCAAATATTCATATTATTTACCTGTAAATACAGGAAACAAAGAGAGTCGGGAATCGCGTGTCTTCTCTGTCAGCTCCTCTGTATATATATGAGCGGCAGCTACAGATATAGTCCGTGTACGCGATATTCCCGTTTCAAAATAAAAGTCTCTGCTCAGGCAGTGTAAAAAAAAAGAAGAAGTTAAGAGTCCCCCCTTTTTTTGTACACATAGAAAATCATTATATCTGTGTATACATTTTCTGTGGGCACCACACTTATGTTGTTTTACAAATTCAATTTCTTTTTCCATTATTAAATTAAACTAATAGAACTTCTAATTAAGCTGGTTCCTCAATTATTTTTTTTTATTATACTTTTTTTATTCTATCATGGCTATTTCCCTTTTTTTTTTTAACCTGGGTTACATATGTATCAGTGGCGGACCGTGCATTTCACACCTAGGCCTTCACTGGTGTCCTTCCTGAATTAATCCACCTCTATACCATCATTATGATGCCACGGCAATAGATACTAATCAACCGCTAAAGTAAAAAAGAAATTAGTCTACAGTATTTCACACCTCATAAGGAACAGTCAAGTTACAGTAGTTACTTTTCTCAAAAAAGACATTCTTGATGCCGTATGCAGCAAACTGCAATCTCTGGAGGACGCAGCATCCGAAATGAGACGCAGTGAATATAGAAACAATGTATATGGGTGGTTCACTGCCTCTGACTACTCCAATTATCCAATCAGAGGACGGGAAATTGCTGACGTAATCGCATGCCTGCTAGATGGCCCCAGTGATGCCAACTCGAAATCTGATTGGTTAATGGAACAATTCCATTGCCACTTATTTTAAGCTACGGGTGCCTGCATTATTGATTCTGAAGGTTTTAAGGCAGATTTCTTTTACCCTGGCAACACATGATGTCAGCCACTGGCTGAAATATGATTGGATAAATACTCTTATCATAAATATACACTACTGGAAGCAGTGCAACCGAGAGAAAAGCTATGAAATGTAGAGAATAGACTATCGGGAATAATTTAATACACAATTCAGATCACTGCTGTTAAGGCCAGCAGAGAAGGCCTTGCTGGTCCTGATGGCCCACCATATATATATATATATATATATATATATATATATATATATATATATATATATATATATATATATATATATTATAACCAAACCCTGATTTTGTCCTGGACTTATTTTGAAAGCTCTTTGGTTTTTACGAACCTGTTTGGTATGTCGTGTTTACATGTGTTCTCTTGTACACTCTTACCATACAAGTATATTTAGTTTGAGATCTGATTACACTCTAACTGATATAATGATGTGACTGGTTGTGCCAGATCTAATTTAGGAGTTGAATAAGATGAATACTTAGACAAACATAGAATTAAGAAAAATACAAGCCTCCCCTCCACTTCAATATGAGTTATTTTGTGTAGAAAGTGGGATTTCTCCTCTATAAGGATATAATCCAGATAATATGGTATAATTATTTAACCCACAGAAATCATATATGATCAGTTTCAGATCTGCATTCCAGTGTTGTTTTTTTAAAATTCTCTTTTCTTTGCCAGGTCATGAGCAGCTCACTCAACAGCCTGCAGCAAGAAGAAGGTGTTGAGAGACATAGAAAAGCAGATCTGGACACACAAGTTGTCTCTTTCAAAGCCGAGCTCATTTCTCAGCAGGAAAAACGGGACAGGGCTACCAAGCAGGTCAGATATCCTGCATTCATGAAATTTGTAGCCATTGAATAGACACAGCTTGATCTTGATAAAGCAACTTGTGTGTTTTTTTTGCATATCTTTTTTTGGAATGCTGATTATACATTAAGCAGGATTCCACGACAGGGTGAAACTATTCTGTGGGGAACAAAAAGTCTTGTTTCAAATGAATATTCTCTTGTGTTTTCCATTTGTTTTTTTTCTTCAAATTGTTCGATGTTAAATTTGGTGGTATTTATTCCCTCAGGAGTCCTTAAAGCTGACAAAGGAGGTCCGCTCTAGCAAAAACACAGAAGAGGAGACCTTTGAGGAACGTGACCTCAATCAAAAAGTACTGAAAGACTGCAAGAAGACGGTCAATAAGCTGTTTCTGGAAGTCATGGAGCAACATCCTGACCTCAGGAGACGTTACAGATGTACTTCATGCAGGTGAAGAGCTGCTTAGTGCTCAAATGGAGGAACAGTCCTGAACATGGAAATTGTATGTAAATGATATGTTTTCTGTCGTAGGCCGGGCTTGCTCTTCCCTCTCCTGCACCAACCCCGTCGAGCAGGAGTTCAAAGCTGAGTTCGGCACGTAGCTCCGTTTCTCTCAGGTAAACCTGCAGCACACGAGCACTTTATATCAGATCTCCACTGTGTGTACACTGAAAATACGATGAATGGAATCCTTCAAACCTTTTCCTCGTTCAATCAGAGCAACCCATTATGCTTGTCAACACACATCAGTATTGTTTTACTTTCTGACCAGATCTTCCAGATTCTCCGGGCCATCAGCAGCTAACAGCGCCAGACGCTTGGCAGTTCACTCGCCCTCCGTAAAGAAGGTTGATTTAGGCCTTGGACTTGCCGTTTCCTCTACTCTTTCACCTCAGCCTCTGGGCAGTGACAGGAGCAGTAGGAACAACAGGAGCAGAAGGAACATCAGAGACAGACATCTCAAAAATCCTTAATCAGTACTTTATCGGCTTACGGGAAATGCTCTGTGTGATACAGAATATTTGTGAGATATATAAATTAAATCAATTTCATATTCCCGACTTTGTGGGAACAGTTTGGGGATGACCCCTTCCTGTTCCAACATGACTGTACACCAGTGCGCAAAGCAAGCTCCATAAAGACATGGATGAGTGAGTTTGATGTGGAGGAACTTCACAGAGTCCTGACCTCAACCTGATAGAATACCTTTGGCATGAATTAGAGCGGAGACTGAGAGCCAGACCTTCTCATCCAACAGTGCCTCCACTTCGTCCGTAGCCGTTACACTTTGCCTCGCCCCCAAGAGCTGAAAACACAATTGTTACATATAATAAGCATAAACGTCATCATTACAGTTTATAGTAATGCAACAGAAATAAGTAAAACGAATTTAATTCTAATCTGTCTTACCCTCTTCCTCCTCTGGCAACTCCGGGCTGAGGTCTTATTAGCTGCAGCCACATTTGCTAGCTCTGGCAGGCTTTACCGGAAATTTCTACGTCTCGTAGTATCTCTTGCAGGCAACTAGTAACAAGTGAATGGGTTTTTAAAAAACTACAACCGACCAAACATAACTACACAGATAAATAACAAAAACAGGATTAAGAACAACATGGTGACAACAAAATGTAACAACAACTAAATAACAACAACAACACAGTGAAAATTACTTACCAACAAAGTCATTTTTATCCAGGCCTTCATCACGCAATTCCAGGTTTATGGACAGTGCACCAACTAAAAATGAGGTGACCGTCTCATTATATGGTGAGCTTAATCTGTGGAGGCAAAAAGTACGGAGTTAAAACAACGTGTTTATTTGCTTCGGAAACAACGGAGTGTTTTGAGTGAGTGTACATGGGGGGGTCAACTGCCAAGCTTATTCCAAGTCAATTTCTGACAGATTCCGACAATTATCTGTGCTGCCTGCACATTCCTGTGAACAGTCGTTAACCTGAAACTTCTATGGTAATTTACAGAGTCGTTAACTGACGAAAATCACACTTTTCATGCAGTGAACAAAATTTTAATCATTTGTAAACAAACTGTGTTAATGCTTTGGCTAAATAACATTAAGAAATCAGTATTTGGTGGAATAACCCTGATCTGCATGTATTTTGGCTCCATGATCTCCACCAGTTTCTCACATTGCTGTTGGGGAACTTTATACCACTCTTTTTGCAAAAAAGTGAACAGCTCAGGTTTGCTTGATGGTTTGTGACCATCCATCTTCCGCTTGATGACATTCCAGAGGTTTTCAATAGGGTTTAGTCTGGGTCAGCTGGCCAATCATAGCTCACCCTGTAAATCTTTCTCGGCCAATCACATCGGCCCGTTACATCTTTCTACATCTTTCTTCCCCAATCCCTGCGCTGAAAAGATGGACATACAATGATGGCCGCACCCATGGAATATCTTGCATTTCTGTCGTCCTTTGCCAATCGCGGCCCGCCCACAGAAACGCACGAATTGGCCAATTAAATCGCACGTGCCCAGTGTTGTGTCAACAAGATACGTTTGTTGGCTTGCAGTGTGTGTCGTTGTATATATCGCGTATTTACCTGTTTATTTTAATAACTTTTGGACTATTATAATCTTGTGCTTTGATTAACCTTAATTTTAGGAGGTTTTGGAACATCATAGTGTACTGTTATTATACGGTATAGTGTACTGTTATTATACATCACAGTGTACTGTTATTAAACATCATAGTGTATTGTTATTATACGGTATAGTGTACTGTTATTATACATCATAGTGTACTGTTATTAAACATCATAGTGTACTGTTATTATACATCATAGTGTACTGTTATTATACGGTATAGTGTACTGTTATTAAACATCATAGTGTACTGTTATTATACGGTATAGTGTACTGTTATTATACATCATAGTGTACTGTTATTATACATCACAGTGTACTGTTATTAAACATCATAGTGTACTGTTATTATACATCATAGTGTACTGTTATTATACGGTATAGTGTACTGTTATTAAACATCATAGTGTACTGTTATTATACGGTATAGTGTACTGTTATTATACATCATAGTGTACTGTTATTAAACATCATAGTGTATTGTTATTATACGGTATAGTGTACTGTTATTATACGGTATAGTGTACTGTTATTATACATCATAGTGTACTGTTATTATACATCATAGTGTACTGTTATTATACATCATAATTTACTGTTATTATACATCAGAGTGTACTGTTATTATACATCATAGTGTACTGTTATTATACATCAGAGTGTACTGTTATTATACATCACAGTGTACTGTTATTATACATCACAGTGTACTGTTATTATACATCACAGTGTACTGTTATTAAACATCATAGTGTACTGTTATTAAACATCATAGTGTACTGTTACTATACATCATAGTGTACTGTTATTATACGGTATAGTGTACTGTTATTAAACATCATAGTGTACTGTTATTATACATCATAGTGTACTGTTATTATACGGTATAGTGTACTGTTATTAAACATCATAGTGTACTGTTATTATACATCATAGTGTACTGTTATTATACGGTATAGTGTACTGTTATTATACGGTATAGTGTACTGTTATTATACATCATAGTGTACTGTTATTATACGGTATAGTGTACTGTTATTAAACATCATAGTGTACTGTTATTATACATCATAGTGTACTGTTATTATACGGTATAGTGTACTGTTATTATACGGTATAGTGTACTGTTATTATACGGTATAGTGTACTGTTATTATACATCACAGTGTACTGTTATTAAACATCATAGTGTATTGTTATTATACGGTATAGTGTACTGTTATTATACATCATAGTGTACTGTTATTAAACATCATAGTGTACTGTTATTAAACATCATAGTGTACTGTTATTATACATCATAGTGTACTGTTATTATACATCAGAGTGTACTGTTATTATACATCACAGTGTACTGTTATTAAACATCACAGTGTACTGTTATTATACATCACAGTGTACTGTTATTAAACATCATAGTGTACTGTTATTAAACATCATAGTGTACTGTTACTATACATCATAGTGTACTGTTATTATACGGTATAGTGTACTGTTATTAAACATCATAGTGTACTGTTATTATACATCATAGTGTACTGTTATTATACGGTATAGTGTACTGTTATTAAACATCATAGTGTACTGTTATTATACATCATAGTGTACTGTTATTATACATCAGAGTGTACTGTTATTATACATCATAGTGTACTGTTATTATACATCAGAGTGTACTGTTATTATACGGTATAGTGTACTGTTATTATACATCATTGTGTACTGTTTTTAAAAATCATAGTGAACTGTTATTATACATCACAGTGTACTGTTATTATACATCATAGTGTTCTGTTATTAAAAGTCATAGTGAACTGTTATTATACATCATTGTGTACTGTTATTCTACATCATCGTGTACTGTTATTATACGGGATAGTGTACTGTTATTATACATCATAGTGTACTGTTATTATACATCACAGTGTACTGTTATTATACATCACAGTGTACTGTTATTATATATCACAGTGTACTGTTATTATAAATCATAGTGTAGTGTTATTATACATCGTAGTGTACTGTTATTATACATCACAATGTACTGTTATTATACATCACAGTGTACTGTTATTATACATCACAGTGTACTGTTATTATACATCACAGTGTACTGTTATTATACATCACAGTGTACTGTTATTATACATCATAGTGTACTGTTATTATACATCACAATGTACTGTTATTATACATCACAATGTACTGTTATTATACATCACAGTGTACTGTTATTATACATCACAGTGTACTGTTATTATACATCACAGTGTACTGTTATTATACATCACAGTGTACTGTTATTATACATCATTGTGTACTGTTATTATACATCACAGTGTACTGTTATTATACATCATTGTGTACTGTTATTATACATCACAGTGTACTGTTATTATACATCATAGTGTACTGTTATTATACATCACAGTGTACTGTTATTATACATCACAGTGTACTGTTATTATACATCACAGTGTACTGTTATTATACATCACAATGTACTGTTATTATACATCACAGTGTACTGTTATTATACATCACAGTGTACTGTTATTATACATCACAGTGTACTGTTATTATACATCACAGTGTACTGTTATTATACATCATTGTGTACTGTTATTATACATCACAGTGTACTGTTATTATACATCATTGTGTACTGTTATTATACATCACAGTGTACTGTTATTATACATCATAGTGTACTGTTATTATACATCACAGTGTACTGTTATTATACATCACAGTGTACTGTTATTATACATCACAGTGTACTGTTATTATACATCACAGTGTACTGTTATTATACATCACAGTGTACTGTTATTATACATCACAGTGTACTGTTATTATACATCATCGTGTACTGTTATTATACATCACAGTGTACTGTTATTATACATCACAGTGTACTGTTATTATACATCACAGTGTACTGTTATTATACATCATCGTGTAGTGTTATATAGTGTAAAGCGGAACCTTGGCATACAAATTTAATTCGTTCTGGAGGTGAAAAGTTGTATTCATTCATTCATTCATTCATTGTCTATACCTGCTTATTCCTAGGATTCCTAGGGTCACGGGGGTCTGCTGGAGCCTATCCCAGCACACATAGGGCGAAAGGCAGGGGTACACCCTGGACAGGTCGCCAGTCCATCGCAGTGAAAAGTTGTATTGTGAAATGAATTTCTCCAATAAGAAATAATATAAATGCAGACAATCCATTCCAGCCACCCAAAAATATTACCAATATTACCAAATTCTAAGAGTCGCGAGTCCTCACAGGAAGTCATGCCACCAAGATTGGGATAAAAATAGAACAGACCACCCACGTCACCAATCTGTCAACAAAAAAACAAGCAAAAAATCCCAGAGCTTATAAACGCATTCTGAAGACAACGTTGGTATCGTGGGTTGACTCTTTCCAAACAGCTTTCACTGACAACCAACTACTTCGATTGGCTTTGCTTGGCTTCCCACTGACGCAAACAAGTTTTGAACGGCTCCCGGACTTAGATGGTGTTTGGTTGGGTTCAGTTCGTATGCCAACGCAAAATTTAAATTCTTAAGGTGAAAATTCGTATGGCGAGGTTTCACTGTACTTGCAATGCTAGCACGGTACTCCCTTGTCATAGCATGGTTTAGGGATAAAATAAAACCATCCACAGATATTTAAAGTGATCTGTATTTTCTACAGTGTATCCTTTCCGTATCGGGGTGCGAGCTTTGGCCAGATCTTCTGTGCCGCTGGATAAAGATAAAGCCAACAGCATTTTGCAGCAGGTAGGAAGCTTTTAAAGTCTTCCAGATCTTCCACCAGGAACTCAATTTTAGGTCGAATTTTAAATCCTTTAATTTTTCTTTTTTTGTTTTTACGTTTCCAATTCAATATAGTTTTGTTCCGCTGGATAAAAAATGTAAAGATATTTTAAGTTAAAAACTTTATTCAGACTTAAGTTACTGTTGATGGGTTTTGCGAGAGAGCTGGGTTTAGTCGCAGGAGAAAATATAGTGAGAGAGAAACTTCCATCTCTCTCTCTCTCTCTCTTTCATTAAATCTAGTCTTTATCATATCTATCAGGCTACAACATAAGGGGCAACGTAATAAGCATTAACCGGGTATGAAGTATGAAGAGTTGCATCAGAAGAAGGTTCAAGGCCATCAATCTTCTTTTATTTTTTAGTTGAGTCTATTCACATTTAATCATTTTCACTTTTTCTAAACCGTTGCTTTTGCAGTTCTTTTGAGATTTTCAATTAAAGGTATAGTGAACGTAACTTTGATTGATTTGTCAATAATGAATGAATGAACAATGTTAATTTGAATGAATGAATAAATGTAGAATGGAGAAAACTTAGAAAACTAGAAATGTTTTGTTTCTTGTTTTTTTTTTCCACAAAAATGAATTTCTTAAAAGTTCTTTGCTAATTCTCTCAATAACTTGACCAATAAGCCATGCCATAATATCTTTATAGTAATTCACTTTTTAAAGTAGGAGTTTGTAGTTGTTTTGAACAAATACTCTGGTTTTGGTTTGCTCTGTGTACACACATGAACAAATCCTGGTCTGCCTGATGTGAAGAACTGAAGAAGTGACAGGGAATTTTAAGGTAAGGTTTAAAACTAACAAAATAAGGTGTGGTCATTATTATACAGGCCTACAGCGAGAATCAGCAATGGAAAGGAAAAACTGCCTCATCTGGTATGAGAAAGAAATCGGGAAAGGAACCAGATTCAGTAAACAACCGACTGACAGGCAGTGAGATTTTAAGCTCTGAAATATGGTGAAGTCGAAACAGTGAAGTGTCTAGAGGAAGCCATCCACTAAAAAAATCAACAATTGGATAAAGAGGGTATACACTGATCAGCCATAACATTATGACCACCTGACTTGTGTCAGTCCCCAGTTTTGCTGCCAAAACAGCCCTGACCCATTGAGACATGGGCTCCACAAGATCCCTAAAGGTTTGCTGTGGTATCTGGCACCAAAATGTTAGCAGCAAATCCTTTAAGTCCACTAAGTTGTGAGGTGGGGCCTCCATGGATCAGACTTGTTTGTCCAATACATCCCACAGATGCTCAACTGAATTGGACACCCTTAATGGTCCGTGGCTATGGAACCCCATACGCTAATTCGTTTAGACTTCATATTTTAATTTGACTACATATTTAGACTACTATTATATAGACTACATATTTTACTGTAACTTTAGTTTGTATTTATTATTTGAGAATGTTTTGCAATATTTTAAGCATATTTAGCGTGTATATATTTAACAGAGGCTATAGGTAGGTGCTGTGCATGTAAACCTCATCTTAATAGGTTAATTAGTGTTATCGTCACTATTTATTATTGTTATTATTATTATTATTATTATGACTGCGTAGCTTGTATATATTTAATGGAGGCTAGCGGTAAGTGTTGGTAAATACTACTACACATACTACCTTAAACTACTTACATACTACCTGTACATGCTGTGCATGTAAAACATTACTCCGGACATTTAAGCAGAGCGCACATGCTAGTTCATTTAGACTTCATATTTTAACTGTAACTTTAGCTTGTATTTATTATTTGAGAATGTCTTGCAATAGTTTAAGCATGTGTAGCTTGTTCATCTCATCGCTTGTATTTGGCACTTTGTTAGGGCGCGCTCCTCCCATGCTCGAGACCTGCTCGGAGTTGTATTTATATATTATTTGAGAATTTCTTGCAATAGTTTAAGCAACATATCGCTTAAACGGTAATAGCTAGAAACATGGTTCCAATGCTGAAATGCTGCTTAAGTGTGCTAGTACTTTTCATGCTGATAAGTATTATAGTTTATTTTAGATGGATATTTAAATGTATTTTCACGGACTTCAGATCGCTACTGTGTGAGATGTCCGCTAGAGGGAGTGAAGAGGATTTTTTAAGGTCGTATCGTCTTTAAACTGTTCCTACAGCTTGATTTCTTACTCTACAGCCACATAATCTACCTTAAACGTTTTTTTTTAACTGTGACTTTAGCTTGTATTTATTATTTGACAATGTATTGCAATAGTTTAAGCAACATATAGCTTTGCTTTTCGCAATCACACGCATTTTCTTCTGGAAATGCAACATTCTAGTTTCATTTATTCTAGTTTATTCTAAACTTATGTACACATTTCATCTCTGTGTATATGTTTGCACCTGACACCAAGACAAATTCCTAGTACTGTAAAGTGCCCTTTGCTGACGTTTTGCTGACGTTTTTCTGACGTTTTGCTGCACCTAGCAACAGAACGTGATTCTGATTCTGTGACGAGGGACGCGCGTGGACCCCATTGCTAAGTGACCCACAACACAACGCAGCACGATCCTCGAGGTTGAAGCTGAATTTAGCAAGTGAAAGATTATTTGCTTTAAACAAAATAAAATGGATAACGCGGTTATATCGGGGCTTTTAGCTGAGATTGGCTGGAACACAAATCTCACGTTTAACGCCGAGAATAAAGCTTTGCTAGATGAGGTAAGGAAAGACCTAACGATATGAGAAATTATTAGAAAAGTAGAAAGGTAAATGAAAGACTTTTGGTTGTTGTTGTACCCATTATCAACTATAGCTAGCTTACTAACTCTTGTTACAAAACGCTTGTCATGGTAATACATATTTGCCAGACTGGAAAGATCATGAGATCAGTTATGATCAGTCATAACATTATGACCACCTGCTTAATATTGTGTCGGTCCCCCTTTTGCTGCCAAAACAGCCCTGACCCATCGAAGCATGGGCTCCACTAGATCCCTAAAGGTGTGCTGTGGTATCTGGCACCAAGATGTTAGCAGTAGGTTCTTTAAGTCCTGTAATTTGTCATCATCAGTTGAAATCATCAGTCTTATTCACGTCACCTCTCAGTGCTCAGAATGTTATGCCTGATCGATGTTTGGTGCATGAATGTGGACAAATAATATCTCCTCCATCCACCAGATCCAGAGAAAACAGAAAGATCGAGCAAATGTGGAAAACAGAGTGAGCAAGCTCAAGGACCGGATCAGTGCCATGACTGAGCATACGACAAACGTCCAGCAAGAGCGCATTCACTCTCAGGTGAAAATTATGCCCAGTGTTTGACCTTAACAGCAATTTATTTTCTGAAAGGCGACTGCTGTAGTAGATTTGAGGTTAATTGATATGTGACGTGTCTGTGTGCAGGCCCTGTGTAGGGCTGTGGAGAAGCAAACGGAGTCCGGGCTGCATTTCAAGGCCTTGTCCGACAGAGAGAAGGGACGGCTTCGTCAGGAGATTTCTCAACAGCAAAGCGAGCTCAAATCGCTGCGAGAGAGGAAGAACTCAAAGGAGGTTATAGATTCTCTGCTCTCTCTTAGACGGAGTCTCACTTTCATATAACATACAATAACATACAGGGCCAAACATATGGTTTATATCTGAAATGTTTTCTTCGCTGCTCAGAACAACATCTTCAAAGCCACACAGAAGATAGAGGTCCTCAAGGGGCAGGTGAACATGGACCAGCAAACTTTGGACGCCTGGCTGGAGGAATCGGCTCGCAAAGACGAGGACATCATGACCATCGTCAAGTATGCACATCAAGATGAGAGCAGGATTCGAGTGAGTCTGTTAATATCTTCTTTTAAAACATAGCCAGCGCTACATAGGTGCATACACTAACACAGCGTTTGATCCTAAAGCAGATTCTAAAGCAGAGCTGATAGCGTCTAAGATATGTGGGTGTAGCAAGGTTCTTTCATGCCATTGATAAAGCATCTTCTGCATGCTGTGTGTGACAGACACCCATTGTCTCTGTGTGATAATATGACTGAAACCCACTCAAACACAGAGTTGACATTTTTCCTGAAAGAAAAAAAAACCCAGCTGGAATATTATGCAGTCTGTTTTATACATATTTACATATTTATGTTTACGTAACACTTATAGTATTTATGTTTTTTATATGTGCCAAACAGGAGCTGACTCTGAACATAGACAAGCAGACGCTGGAGGCGAACCGCAAGAGAAAAACTTTGGAAAATGAGGCCACTGAGACCATCATGGCACAGGTCAGTTTTCTCCAGCATCTTACTCTTAAAGCCATAAAGAGACAAAAAGTCCATTTCATTCACCAGATAAAATGTGTGTTGAGCACAGGTGGCTGTGGAGAAGACGGCCGAGCTGGTGCAGCAGGCCAACGTGGAGAGACAGGAGCTGATCACACAGTGGGAGAACTCTATCAAGCAGATGAGGAAGAAAGACCAGGATATACATCAGTGTGCTCTGGTAACAAGCTACACTGAGACATGCTTGAGGGAAATAAACTGGTATTTTAAAAGTAAAAAAATAATTTAATTTATTGATTTTTTACTTTTAGCTGCAGGTGGAGACGAAGCATACGATCTGTGAACGCAAAGCACTGCTAAACGAGAAGCAGAACTTCCTAGCTTATGAGGTGGACAACAACAAGGACTGCGAGAAGAAGATCGCCGCAGCCGAACGCCAGGCCAACACCCTATGGCAACAGTTTCAGGAAGAGGAGAGCAACCGCACTCGACTGCAAGATGAGGCATGTTCCTATAGCTGCATTGGCTACAGTACATCACCTACTTGGTTATAATGAGGAGGCTCTGATATTAACATGTTGCACTTTCACAGCTGGTGAGCCTAAAGGGCGAGGTGAATCGCACTGCTACAGACCTGGAGGCTAAGAGATCCCACTTAGCGAGCATCAAGAAGGACATCAACATTAAAACAGCAAAGTAATTCTGCCTCATTATTACAAAAAGCTTTAGTGGCCCAGTAAAATGGACTGAGGACACTGAAGGGAGAATGTTTGCGCCATTTAAAAAATATTCTTTGAGGATTTCATTTCTCTTGCTAATGGCGGAAGTAAATACTGCACAAACTTGATCTTGTCTTTAGCCTCTACAGCTCATTCTGTATTCCTTGCAGATTGGAGGACAGGCAGCGGTACATCATCGCTCTCAAAGCGAAGTTGCAGGGCGTGACGGAGGAAGCTCTTAGCGTGGAGGAGAGAGCCGCTCAGATGGAAAAGCTGCACCGAGACCTGAAGAAACACCTCAAAGTGAGCACTTCAGTCAAAACTGCTGTCCTAGAAAATGAACCAACACCAATCATATTCACACATTCAAACACACTCTGGTATAAGATCTTGCTTTTTATCCCGCCTCATTTTGGTTAATAGCAGTGTGTTTCTTTTGTATACAGGAACTTAACACTCAAATCCAGCGGGAAAAAAAGCTCCTCTCCCAGAAAACGCAGGAGCTACAGACGCTGAGAGCAAAAGAGAAAAATGTCATAGCAGATATCTCAGGCAGTCGTGTAGCTCTGTCCAGCCTGGACAACCGCCTCAGTAAACTGGACCAAAATGTTCTCAGGCAGCAGGACTACATCAACAACCAGGCAAGGCATCCAGACCATAACAAATATTCATACTTATCATACAAGCAGTCCTGTAGTCTCCTCATGATCCCAGATCTTGTCCTCATGTGCATCTAACTAAAAGTTTATTCTGAATTTACCAGGAATTCCAGATCCAGTATCTGGAGGAGAAGATGGCCCGTCTGAGTGGCAACGTGAACGAAGAGGAGAAACAGGTTCTGGAAAATCAGGTCTCTGAGCTGAGTGCGGTATTGGAGGAAAAGAAAAGGGCAGCTGACTTGCTTGCAGCACAGCTCAAGAAGCTTCAGGTGAAGACAAACTGGTCAAAAGCAGTAGTGAGGGAAAACTCTGACACATATTGACCTTAACACCTGTGCTTGTGTATTCGCAGAATGATATCCGTTTTGTGGGGAAAGAGAATGAGAAGACGGAAGCAGATAAGCAAGACCTGACCACAAAGATTGAGGAATTGAACCTCGTTGATGACACCTTGAACAAAGAGCTGAAGAGACTTTGTCTCAAGAAACAGGTCCGCACTCACAACAACATCTGTTTGGGAAAATTACAGCAGTGTTTTTTCCTTTGTGGCCAGTAGCTACATTGCACAGGAAACCTAAATCGTAATCAGTGCTGGTTAAAGTTTTAAATGACCAACCATATCAGTTTCTGTTTTTTACTTCAGATGGTCACATTTTGTTGAGACAGACAAGTTATTAGTTATAGATCTTACTTTATAGACTTTATATGCTGTCCTACAACGACCACATCACACTCTTGACACTCTTCCTCCATTAGGACAGCATAGTGGAGAACAATATCCAGCAGCTGCAGGTGAAGCGTCTCAGGACCTTGCTGTATGACAGGGCGGATGGCGTCCTCTCTCAGGAGAAGAGGAAGCTGAAGCTTCAGAAATTAATGAAGGAGCAGCAGAAGGAGATCTGTGTGTATCAGAAAATGTGCACCAAGCAGCTGAAGATCACTGAGCAGGAGATACAGCGTCTCAGGTGGGGCATGAGTAGGAAGACAACACTGGCATTTGCATTATAGCTACTGGTCTAACTGCAGTACTTTCACACAGTCATCAAAATGAATCAAACACTATGAGGACAGCCATCTTTTTTTATTGGGTGCTACTGTGCCATGTCCCATATCCCATAATCCATGTGGTCATTCATGATGCTGCTTAATGCTTCTTTTCAGTGCCCAGTTGTATGAACGACTGTCCAAAGTTGACAAGATGAAGAAAAAATACGAGATCGTCAACATTTCCATGGCTGCACCAGAGGGCGAGGAAGACAAATCCCAGGCCTATTACATTATCAAGGTAGCAACATCACATTACCAGATTCTAAAGGAAATTGCAAATATAATTTAATTACGTAGCCCAAGTTTGATTCCCGTTTCCGTCTTAAAGGCAGCTCAAGAGAAGGAGGAGCTTCAGTGCAAGGGCGACGATTTGGACGCCAAGATCCGCATGATAGAGAAAGAGAATAAGGCGTTGGAAAATACCATGCACCTGCTCAATAATCATAACAGCGCCTATCGTAAATCCATCAAAGAGTCCAGTATGTGCATGACGTCCTGTATTTTCAAAACCTATTACTTGTTGATAGTTGAATTTCATTACTGCAGATTTTAATTATTCACTAAACCAGATCCAGGAAGAATCTCAAAGTTCTGCTTTTGGTTCAGTTGCTTTTCCTTAATATATCTACCTAGTGTCTGGATGTGTGATCATATAAACACAATCAAATACTTTACCAGTTGTGTTTTCACTTTGTAGGCCCCGAGTATCAAGAGAAATTGAAGTTAGAGGAACAGAAAAGGGCGGCGGACGAGAAGGGCAAGTTCAAGAGACGCCAAATCAGAGAGCTGCAGGAAAACTTTGAGGTCCGTCTAAGCATCAGAGGATGTTATGGAGAATCTCTCTTATCCTATACATTGGCATTTTTAACACCATTTTTAATATACTGCCATGCAGAGAAAGGACTGATCATGAAATGACTAATACATGAAACATGTTATTCATTATGTACTATTCATTACTCAGGCGTGACAGTGAAATGAAAACTAAAAGTACATAGTTATGACTGTGAGGAGTGCAAGCTGTTCAGAACAATTGAAGCAGATTTTTTCTTAGTTAATATTTCAAAGATGATTATCTTTGACTTGTTCCTTCATGGTCTGATTGATTGATATTTTTATTCATAAGGAGGTGTGAGAACCAGCATATAAGGGTTCACATAGGAGAATGCATGTTTCGTAGTACAATTACATGGCAGACATTCCACAAATCTGGCCACGCCAAATGAAATCTCACTTGGAGATTGCCAAGAGACAAACATTTGGGAAAAGGTCCTCATGATTTGAGCATTACGCTGATTTTCTTAGTCGCTTTTCTGACTAATCCCATCTGACGTTTTAATTTAAAAAATAGATTTAATACTTTATATATTGATATATATAAACCGATCAGCCATAACATTGTGAGCAGTGCCAGGTGAAGTGAATAACACTGATTATTATCTCCTCATCATGGCATTTTTGTGTAATTATTTAACCCACAGAAATCATATATGATCGGTTTCAGATCTGCATTCCAGTGTTGTTTTTTAAAATTCTCTTTTCTTTGCCAGGTCATGAGCAGCTCACTCAACAGCCTGCAGCAAGAAGAAGGTGTTGAGAGACATAGAAAAGCAGATCTGGAAACACAAGTTGTCTCTTTCAAAGCCGAGCTCATTTCTCAGCAGGAAAAATGGGACAGGGCTACCAAGCAGGTCAGATATCCTGCATTCATGCAATTTGTAGCCATTGAATAGACATAGCTTGATTTTGATAAAGCAACTTTTTTTTTTTTGCATACCTTTTTTGGAATGCTGATTATACATTAAGCAGGATTCCACGACAGGGTGAAACTATTCTGTGGGGAACAAAAGTCTTGTTACAAATGAATATTCTCTTGTGTTTTCCATTTGTTTTTTCTTAAATTTGACGGTATTTATTCCCTCAACAGTCCTTAAAGCTGACAAAGGAGATCCGCTCTAGCAAAAACACCAAAAAGGAGACCTTTGAGGAACGTGACCTCAATCAAAAAGTACTGAAAGACTGCAAGAAGACGGTCAATAAGCTGTTTCTGGAAGTCATGGAGCAGCACCCTGACCTCCAGGAGACGTTACAGACGTACTTCATGCAGGTGAAGAGCTGCTTAGTGCTCAAATGGAGGAACAGTCCTGAACATGGAAATTGTATGTAAATGATATGTTTTCTGTCGTAGGCCGGGCTTGCTCTTCCCTCTCCTGCACCAACCCCGTCGAGCAGGAGTTCAAAGCTGAGTTCGGCACGTAGCTCCGTTTCTCTCAGGTAAACCTGCAGCACACGAGCACTTTATATCAGATCTCCACTGTGTGTACACTGAAAATACGATGAATGGAATCCTTCAAACCTTTTCCTTGCTCAGAGCAACCCATTATGCTTGTCAACACACATCAGTATTGTTTTTACTTTCTGACCAGATCTTCCAGATTCCCCAGGCCATCAGCAGCTAACAGCGCCAGAGGCTTGGCAGTTCACTCGCCCTCCGTAAAGAAGATTGATTTAGGCCTTGGACTTGCCGTTTCCTCTACTCTTTCACCTCAGTCTCTGGGCAGTGACAGGAGCAGTAGGAACAACAAGAGCAGAAGGAACATCAGAGACAGACATCTCAAAAATCCTTAATCAGTACTTTATCGGCTTACGGAAATGCTCTGTGTGATACAGAATATTTGTGAGATATATAAATTAAATCAATTTCATATTCCCGACTTTGTGGGAACAGTTTGGGGGTGACCCCTTCCTGTTCCAACATGACTGTACACCAGTGCACAAAGCAAGCTCCATAAAGACGTGGATGAGTGAGTTTGGTGTGGAGGACCTTGACTGGCCAGCACAGAGTCCTGACCTCAACCCCATAGAACACCTTTGGGATGAATTAGAGCGGAGACTGTGAACCAGGCCAAAACTGGGACGTCTGCCTTTACA
Organism: Hemibagrus wyckioides; assembly: GCF_019097595.1. Taxonomy (NCBI): domain Eukaryota; kingdom Metazoa; phylum Chordata; class Actinopteri; order Siluriformes; family Bagridae; genus Hemibagrus; species Hemibagrus wyckioides. The sequence continues at coordinate 1,840,624 of NC_080716.1, forward strand.
TGCACATGAATGTAATATGGAGTTGTCTCCCGCCCTTTACAGCTATAACAGCTTCAACTCTTCTGGGAAGGCTTTCCACAAGGTTTAGGAGTGTGTTTATGGAAATTTTTTACCTTCCCACTAGAAGCGCATTTGTGAGGTCAGGCACTGATGTTGGATGAGAAGGTCTGGCTCACAGTCTCCGCTCTAATTCATCCCCAAGGTGTTCTATCAGGTTGAGGTCAGGACTCTGTGAAGTTCCTCCACACCAAACACGCTCATCCATGTCTTTATGGACCTTGCTTTGTGCACTGGTGCACAGTCATGTTGGAGCAGGAAGGGGTCATCCCCAAACTGTTCCCACAAAGTCAGGAATATGAAATTGATTTGACATTAAGAGTTCATTTCCCTGGAACTAAGGGGCCGAGCCCAGCCCCTGAAAAACAACACCTGAATTCAATGATTTAGAGGGGTGTCCCAAAACTTATAGTGTATATTCATTAATTTTTACATAAATTCACACAATGGTCATTCTCAGTGTTGTTACATTTAAGTTTAATAAAATTGTTTTAATCTGAAATACAAATGAAATCATATCATCTGTTCGTATCTGTTCAGCGTTTAAAGAAAAGGTGGCGTGTGTGGAATAATACTTTAACCATGGGTGGAGTTTGTGCACCTGATTTACTGGAACTGCCGCTGTTCCACGTCACCAAGTATGAAAGTTAAGAACGAGTTCTATCAGAAAGTGGTTATAAGAGATACTGACGGCAACAATACACACTCACACTCACACACACACACACACACTCACACACACACACACTCACACACTCACACACACCGACGTACCTCAGTCAGCTGTAACAGCCTCAGCGGGAAACATGTTACTCCTAATCCTTTTAGTTGGAGGGGTTATTTTCACAGACGGGACAATCGGTGAGTTCCATAAAGATTCAATAATTTATGTTTTTGTTTATGTGAAGATTAAAATCATCCAAATCTTGTCAGATCTTTTTCCACCTTTAACGTGATTGTAATACAGCAGAGAACAACAGTGAATTGAAAAGGAAGCAAAACATTTTTAAGGGAAAGTTTTTTTTACAGTAACCTGCTGGCATAAGAGTGCACTCTAATAAATGTAGCTCTGGTAAAAAAAATAAGAGACCACTGCAAAATAATGAGTTTCTTACTGCTGACAATATTTCTCCTAAATTCAAAATATAACTATTGTTATTTAGAGCATATATTTAAAGGAAATGACAACACATCAAAATAACTGACTTGAACCCTATTGAAAACCTCTGGAATGTCATCAAGAGGAAGATGGATGGTCACAAACCATCAAGCAAAGCTGAGCTGTTTGCTTTTTTTTGCAAAAAAGAGTGGTATAAAGTTCCCCAACAGCAATGTGAGAAACTGGTGGAGATCATGGAGCCAAAACACATGCAGATCAGGGTTATTCCACCAAATACTGATTTCTTAATGTTATTTAGCCAAAGCATTATTTAGCACTGCATGATCTCGGGTTATTTTGATGTGTTGTCATTTCCTTTAAACATACGCTCTAAATAACAATAGTTATATTTTGAATTTAGGAGAAATATTGTCAGCAGTTCACAAAAAATGAAAAAATAAAAAACTGTTCATCTTACCAATACATGAACCTGTAAGAAAAAAACATAAGAAACTCATTATTTTGCAGTGGTCTCTTATTTTTTACCAGAGCTTTATTTTGTGTCAAAAAGAAGGCCCACTGTCTTTGATTCTGAAAACACCTGACATATAGGACCCTTTTGAATATTATTCCATACCCAAGACGTACAAAAGCCTTAAATTAAATAATCCTAAAGATAGATCTAAATAAAATATAAACTGTTAAAGCGCTAAGACATTACAGTCTGAACATCATGACTTTCTATTATTCAACTAATGCAGTATTTAAGTTAAAATACAGACATGACTTAGGTGAACAATGGACCAGAACAGACTCCATCATTCAGCTGTTCTGTCTATTGATAAAGGAATTCTCAGCACTAGAAATACTAGTATGGTGACTGACAGTTTAAGTCAAGATACTCTCTGATGATTCCACCCTCAAAGAAATAGGATAGAAAAATCACCAAGAACATGAAGTAGACAAGATACAAGCAGCAAGACAGATGAGAGAATGAGAGAAGAGAGGCTATAAAAAATAAAAAAATAAGTATAATAAAGATTATTGTAAAATAATAATAATAAAAAAGGCACTGCTTCACAAAAGTGATAATATTCCACGGTGTACCTGTGTGAGAGAGAAAGTGTAATGAATTTAATGAACTCCTTTTTTAGTAGCAAGACTGAAGACTGAAAAAGATTGAATGAAATTGTCTAAAGTTCCATACTGTTTGTGTTAATTTGTGTTTATTATTAAACAACATTACATAAAAAATGCCCTTACAAAACTTGTTATTCTTGCTTACCCCCTCTCCCTAATTAGCCCCTGATGTTTTCAAATCCTAGAAATGCCCCTGTCTGGTTTTAATTACTGTTATAATTAAATGGTGTGTGTGATCCAATGTCAGAATTAGACACAAAAGCATGTTAGTGTTTTAAGTTAATGGTGACCATATGTTTTAAAAATATTTCAGGTACCTGAACTAGGATTGCTGGGTGGAGTGGATGTAAAGGACACGGTCTGGAGAATTATGAGGCAGCCTATCAAAAATGACTTGGCCAAAGCGGTGAACTGGAGAGGTGTAAATGGGAAAACACTGTTCCAGACTTTGGAGCTAAAAAACATTGTGATTGGTAAGTGCATTTTTATTGAAAGTCTAGAACTTTCTCCTTCATGCCTCCCATGTGCTTTGTCTCTATTTATTGTTCATTTTTATTTAAATGTATTTTTGTATGCTCCTATTTTAGAGGCTGTAAGAAGAAATCCAGTGTGTGCACAGACATCCGAGTGTCACAACACACATGGAGACAGAGAGCAGATCCAACATGGCTTTTAATAACCAAGGCAGGGGGAAAAAAGGCAATACGACGAACGGAAATATCCAACTTGAAATACTAGAGCAGTAACTCGGTACTTTCTCGTGAACAGTCTCAATACTAGCCGCTGTGCTCTGCAGGTGAGGGCTTTAAGTAGGCGCCGTGTGATTGGGTGCAGGTGGCGCGATTAAAAGTCCGGTGATTGAGAGCGCGGGGGTGCGGCTGAGGTGTATGTGCCTGTGACAGTATCCCCCCCCCCCCCACGGGCATCTCCAGACGTCCGAGAGCGACGACGGAGGTGGCCGCGGCCTCTGGGAGCAGGTCGGTCTGGGTGGTGCTGATGGAAGTTGGCGAGCAGTGCCGGATCGAGGATGTCATCCCGGTCCACCCATGATCTTTCCTCGGGACCATACCCCTCCCAGTCGACCAGATATTGTACACGGCCGCTGCGTCGTCTGGAGTTCATTATCTCTCGGACCTGGTAGATCGTGTTGTCTGTGTCGATCTGGGGCAGCGACGAGATCTCGGACTCTGTAGGAGGAGGGAGAACAGGGTTAGTGTATGGTTTCAGAAGAGACACATGGAAGGTGGGTGAGATTCGGTAGTGCGCAGGTAGGATGAGTTCGTAGTACACATCATTTATGCGCCTACGGATGTTCAAGGGACCGATATAGCGGGGGCTGAGCATTCTACAGGGCAGTTTGAGGCGGATGTCCCGGGTGGAAAGCCATACTCGGTCACCTGGATGGTAGCACGGTGCTTCTTTGTGCCACGCAATAGCGTGGCGCAGGTGGACATGCGCCGATCCCCAAACCCTCTCACTCTCTCGGAACCAGTGATCGACCGAAGGTATTTCAGCAGGTTCGCCAGACCACGGGAACAGAGGCGGCTGGTAGCCGAGTATGCACTGAAAAGGGGTGAGTCCGGTGGTTTCTTGGCGGAGTGAGTTTTGTGCATACTTGGCCCAGGGCAGGTATTGGCTCCAATCATGCTGGCGTTCATGGCAGTATGCTCGGAGGTAGTGCCCAATTTCCTGGATTTTCCGTTCCGTTTGGCCGTTAGATTGTGGGTGGTAACCAGAGGATAAGCTTACGGATGTACCCAGTTGTCCTAAGAAACCCCTCCATATCCTGGAGATAAACTGGGGCCCTCTATCTGACACAATATCTTCGGGAATGCCGAAGTGTCTGAACACTTGGTGGAAGAGGGCTTTAGCTGTTTCCAGGGCAGTGGGTAGGCCCTTGAGGGGTATGAGTTTACAAGCTTTAGAAAATCGGTCTACCACGACGAGGATGGTGGTGAAGCCTTCCGACGCGGGCAGGTTGGTGATGAAGTCCACTCCCAGGTGGGACCATGGTCGGTGGGGAATAGGGAGTGGCATGAGTTTCCCTTCCGGTAAGTGGCGGGGTGTGGAAATCACGGCACAAACGGAACAACCTTTCACAAACTGGTTTACATCCTTACTCATATTTGGCCACCAATACCTGTTCTGGAGGAGTGAGAGGGTGCGTTGTCTGCCCGGATGGCCGGAGTCTAGAGACGAGTGTACAGAGTCCAGGAGGTTAAGACGGAAGGGCGCTGGAATGTAGGTTTTGCCTACTGGGCTCCCCGGCGGAGCGGGTTCATTCGCGGAGGCGGCACGGATTTCCTCGTCGACGGCCCAGAGGATGGGGCAGACGAACAGATCTGGAGGTAGTACCGGTTCACATGCATTGGATTGAGGGTCTGGTGAATACATTCTGGATAGGGCGTTGGCTTTTGTGTTCTTAAAACCGGGACGATAGGAGACTGTGAATCGGAACCTCGTGAAGAACAGCGCCCAGCGCGCTTGTCGTGGGTTTAAGCGTTTGGCTTCTTTGAGGTATTGTAGATTTTTGTGATCAGTGATGACTTCAAAGGGATGGACAGCCCCCTCCAGCCAGTGCTGCCATTCCTCCAGTGCCAACTTGATTGCTAACAGCTCACGGTTTCCAATGTCATAGTTACGCTCCGCCGGGGTTAGTTTCCTTGAATAGAAGACGCATGGGTGGAGTGCCAGAGGCTCACCTCCTCGTTGTGACAGCACCGCTCCTACTCCTAGCGCAGAGGCATCTATCTCGACTACAAAGGGCTGGCTAGGATCAGGATGCAGTAATGTAGGAGCGGAACAAAAGGCGTCTTTTAGCTGTTGGAAGGCTTCGACCGCTAATTTTGACCAGGTGAGTGTCTTAGGCTGTCCACCTAATAATGAAGTGAGGGGAGCAGTGATTTGGCTGTAGTTGTGGATGAAGCGGCGGTAGAAATTCGCAAACCCCAGAAACCGTTGCAGCTCCTTGACTGTCTCTGGCTGCGGCCAGTTCATCACTGCGTCTATTTTAGCCTGGTCCATCTTAATACCCGCAGTGGAGATGATGTAACCCAGAAACTGCACGACCGTTTGGTGGAACTCGCACTTTTCAAGTTTGAGGAAAAGGTGGTGACGGCGCAGGCGGTCGAGTACCTGACGGACATGGTGGATGTGCTTCGAATGGTTGGAAGAGTAGATTAAGATGTCATCAATGTATACGATGACGAACCGGTGGAGCATATCACGGAAGATTTCGTTCATGAAGTTTTGGAATACCGCTGGGACATTTGTGAGCCCATATCACATGACCCGGAACTCGTAGTGCCCAGAAGTTGTGATGAACGCCGTCTTCCACTCATCTCCCTGACGAATGAGGATGAGGTTATATGTGCTTCTCAGGTCCAGCTTGGTGAAGATGCGAGCTCCACGTAACTCCTCGAGAGCAGCTGGTACTAGCGGCAAGGGGTAGGCGAATTTCACCGTTTGGGTATTAAGATTCTGGTAATCGATACACGGTCGAAGCCCGCCATCCTTTTTTGCCACAAAGAAGAAGCTGGATGCCGCCGGGGAGGTAGAAGGGCGTATGAACCCCTGGCGGAGTGCCTCTTTGATATATTCTTCCATGGCCTTGTGCTCTGGGACAGACAGGGGATAGATACGCCCTTTGGGCATCTTAGCGTTGGGCAGAAGGTCCACAGCACAATCTCAGGATTGATGTGGTGGGAGCTTTGTAGCGGCGACTTTGCTAAACACCTCCGTGTAATCCTGATACTCTCCTGGGAGGTCCACCTCACGGCCAGTAGGGGGCTCTTGATGTTCGTCGACCCCAGGAGAACAGATCTAGGCGGAGGGCGCGGGAGTGCGCGTAAGCACGAGCTGAGGCAATGATCGCTCCACTGTTCAATGCACCCTGTGCTCCACCGAATCGTGGGTTGATGTTGCGCCAGCCATGGGTGTCCTAGAACAACGTCCACCCTGGCCTCCTCCAACACCAACAGCGAGAGCACCTCCTCATGCATATAGCCGATGTGCAGCGTCAATTCCGGCATCCGCCACTGCACCAGTCCTCGACCCAGCGGTTTTCCTTGGATAGTTGTGATGCAATAGCGCCTTGGGTTCCTTTGTCGTGGGATATAGCATGCAGAGAGGATGCGAGTGGAGATAAAATTCCCTGATGCGCCCGAGTCAAAGAGCACGCTGACAGAATAAGAGTGAGAGTCAAACATTAATGTGGCATCATGATACCAAGGATTAGAGAGTACTGAGCTGAGGTGGATAGTACTCACCGCTGGGTGGACCAGACGGACGGGACAGGTAGAAATAGAATGACCAGATTCTCCGCAGTAGAGGTAGAGCCCATGCTGAAGCCGGCGCTGCCATTCGTCCATGGATAGATGGTACACGTCCGTTTGCATAGGCTCTGGTGCGGAGAACTCCTCACTGGGTGAAGCCTCGGAACGGTGGTTCCCTCCACCCGGAACTGCGACGAGATGTTGGGCCACTGTCTGAGCCTTCAACAGGAAGGCCTCCAGGCTGCTGGAGTCTTCATATATGGCCATCTGCCGTCGGATCTCGGGCTGTAACCCCTGCCGGTACGCCGCGAGAAGAGCCGTCTCATTCCATCCGCTAGATGCCGCCAGCATGCGGAAGCGCAGCGTATACTCGCGGACGGTGTTTCTACCCTGCCGTAGAGTGAACAGCTCGTCATGTGTCGAGAGGGTGGAAGCGCCTGCACCGAAAACCGCCTTGAAGTGGGCCAGAAAGTTCGTTATGGACGCGAACACTGGGCTCTCCGATGTCCACAAGGCCTCTGCCAAGCGTCGGGCCTCACCAGGACAACAGCAACAGGATAAAGGCTATTTTAGCGTGGTCATCGGGGAACAACTGAGGGGCCAGTTCAAAATAGAGCTGGCATTGCATAATGAAACCGACACATTCGGCCGCGCCGCCCGAGAATAATGCTGGTTTGGCTACCGGACAGGTTGGTGGTGTCGCCACGGACAGTACCGATTGCTGTAGTGAGGCCGCCAGAGCAATGATAGGGTCCGGTGGGGAAGGCGGTTCAGCTGTCGGCTGTTGCGGAACCGGGGCGGCAGATGGGTCGGTTTGCGGCTGAGCTGCTGTAGGGGGTGTGCCGACATGCTGACCTTCCATCTTCCTGGTAAGATCTCGTAGTTCGCTGTTTGTAGGGCTAGTATTCTGTCACAAAACACATGGAGACAGAGAGCAGATCCAACACGGCTTTTAATAACCAAGGCAGGGGGAAAAAGGCAATACGAGGAACGGAAATATCCAACTCGAAATACTAGAGCAGTAACTCGGTACTTTCTCGTGAACAGTCTCAATACTAGCTGCTGTGCTCTGCAGGTGAGGGCTTTAAGTAGGCGCCGTGTGATTGGGTGCAGGTGGCGCGATTAAAAGTCCGGTGATTGGGAGCGCGGGGGTGTGGCTGAGGTGTATGTGCCTGTGACACTGAGCTTGTGGTCAAAAGATTTATTAAAAGTTTGTTTCATCTGGCTGGTGACCGTGAGGGTGGCAGAAAAAGAACACCTTTAACATTTTAATTTATTGCTTGGTTTCTGTAGTCTTTGGTAGTTTTGTTTTTTTAAATATTTGTTGTTATTTTACTGGTTTCTTAGCTTTTTTCCACTGTTTATTTTTCATGTTGAGACCCCCCCCCTTTCTGCATCAATAAAACATTCTGCTTTGCATTTGTATAGTTTCATTCTTTTATAATACCTTGCATCATAAATATTATACGGGTAATTTCTGGTTCAGTTCTGGGCATTCTGGCAAAATATTGGTCCAGTTCTGGCTGTTTTGTGGACCTTCTGGATAATTTGTTAGTTTTGGGTTAAAGTTGGTGGCATTTTGGCTCTTGTCTGGCTGACACGTGTGGATTCTGGCACTGTTGTAGGTCAGTTATGGCTGATTTCTGGTGACACTGTGGAGTTTTGGCTGAGTTTTGGTCTGTTTCTGGTATTGGTCTGGTTGACTTTTGGCAAACAGCTTTTGGGCCAGCTTTGGGCCGTAATTCCATATGGTATCTGGGTCAAACTTAAAGCCAAAACTCAGCCAGACTCAGCCCAGAGTCAATTTGCTATCTGGGTTTGCATTCAGGTGATTGGACTTTTTTTCAGTTACTTATTTAAGGTAATGAAATACAATTACTCAAATATTTTCCTTATTTTATTAAGCAACTATTAAAAAAAATACTAGCAGGTTCCCCAAGAAATGTCCATGACAATATGTGCGTGTGTGTGTGTAAATTTCCACTTTAAATATGTGAAATTTTATATAATTAAATAAAACTTCACTGAATTTAATGTTTTATATTGGATTTTTTTTTTGGTTTCTTTTTAAAATACTCGTATTCAAAGCTCACAACATAGTATCCCCAACCTCTACACCTTTTACACCTTATACACCTTCTTCAACACCAGGGGCGTTTCTAGGATTTGAAAACATCAGGGGCTAATTAGGGAGAGGGGGTAAGCAAGAATAACAAGTTTTGTAAGGGCATTTTTTATGTAATGTTGTTTAATAATAAACACAAATTAACACAAACAGTATGCAACCTTAGGCAATTTCATTCAATCTTTTTTTCTGACTTCTCCCATCATTTCAGAGTCTTGCTACTAAAAAAGGAGTTCATTAAATTCATTAAATTTTCTATCTCACACAGGTACACTGTGGAATATTATCTCTTTTGTGAAGCAGAGCAGTGCAGATCCTTTTTAATTATTATTATTTTACAATAATCTTTATTATACTTGCACCTCTTATTTCATTCCTCATTTATGCTTGCACTACTGTATGTATTATTTTTTGTTTGTTTATTTATTTTTTTACAGTCTCTCTTCTCTTATTGCTCTCTCATCTCTCATTGTCACATCTGCCTTGCTGCTTGTATCTTGTCTACTTCATGCTCTTGGTGATTTTTCTATCCTATTTCTTTGAGGGTGGATTCATCAGCCACCATACTAATATTTATAGTGCTGAGAATTCCTTTATCAATAGAAAGAACAGCCGAATGATCTGTTCTGGCCCATTGTTCACCTAAGTCATGTCTGTATTTTAACTTAAATACTGCATTATTTGAATAACAGAAAGTTATGATGTTCAGACTGTAATGTCTTAGTGCTTTAACCGTTTATATTTTATTTAGACCTATTTTTAGTTTTATTTCATTTAAGGCTTTTGTGCGTCTTAGGTATGGAATAATATTCCAAAGGGTCCTATATGTGTAAGGAAGCACTCGCAGGAGGCGTGTTGGAATCCATCAGCAGATCAGTTAATTCACAAAAACGGCAGGCAAAATCGTAAATGAAATGGAACAGCAAAAGGGTCAAAAACCGGGAAACTGCACTCACTAGAAACTGAAACCAAATCTCTAAGCAAAACTCGTAGTCAATAGAAGAACAGGCTAGGATCATATACGTGGCAAACAAAGCAGGGAATAATGCAAGGCTTGGTACATAATGCAAGGGAACGATATGTCGCAGAGTACAAAGAGAGTCACGCTGCTTAAATACCTGAGCAAGCCGGAAGTGAGTTCATTGTCGTCAATACTCGGGCGATGGTTCCCTCTGGCGTTCTGGTTCCGTACACCCAACCTTAATCTTGAGGGATTAAGAATATCCTTGGCATTTACCCAGCAGCATTCCTCAGGGCCATACCCCTCCCAGTCCACCAGATATTGGAGACGACCACGACCACGACGAGAGTTGAGGATGGCGTGTACCCAATAGGCCCGGGAGCCGTCATTGTCCAGCAGAGGGGGTGGCTCGGTGGGTGGCTGTGGAATTGGGAATTCGAGGTTCATGGAAGGGTTTCAATAGAGATATGGGGAAGGTGGGAGAAATGCTTTAGGACACATAGGAGGCAATTCTAGGTGGTAGGACACTGGGTTCACTTGGCGTATGATTTTAAATGGGCCGGCGATGGGCTAACATTATGGCATGGGAATTTTAACCTCAAATTCCACATTGAGAGCCACACTTTCTGACCCACACGGTAGGCCAGGTGAGGACGCTGCTGACGGTTCGCTTGGATCTCTTGATGACGGATTGGAGGCGCACATGAGCTCTCTCCCAGACCTCTTGTCTTCATCTCAATCAGTCATCAACCGTGGGCACATCAGAGGGTTCCCCGGACCATGGAAATAGTGGAGGTCGATATACCAGCACACATTGGAAGGGGGTTAAGCGTAAAGAGTTCTGGGCGTATTCGGCCCAGGGAAGAAACTCACTCCAACGCTGCTGTTCACGGCTGCAGTAGGTCCTTAGAAATCTCCCCAGTTCTTGATTGAGCCGTTCCACTTGGCCATTGGACTGGGGATGATATCCTGAGCTGAGGCTGACGTTGACACCAAGTTGTCTGCAGAACTCTGACCACACCCTAGAAGTAAACTGCATGCCTCGGTCCGAGACAATGTCTTCGGGGAGGCCAAAGTTACGAAAGACATTCTGGAAAATGGCCTGGGCGGTTTCCATAGCTGTGGGTAAACCTTTCATCGGGATTAGTTTTCAGACCTTGCATAACCATCACCATGGTAAAGCCCCGAGACTCTGGGAGGTCCGTGAGGAAATCCACAGATAGGTGAGACCAGGGCCAACGTGGGATTGGTAGTGGTTCTAGAAGACCTTCTGGTAGCTGGCGGCTCGTACGTGCTTGTGCACAGGCGTAACAAGATCGGACATATTCCTCAACGTCTTAGCTGAGTGAAGGCCACTAGAATCTTTGGCGCAGCAGCTGGATGGTTCTGCGAATACTGAACTGGGGCTCTCGTGGGTCCACTGTGGTATTCTCTGACAGAGGCTGGAAGGAACATAGAGCTTATTGGGTGGACAAGCGGGAGGAGGAGCTTCGGTTAAATGGCTTTGCTCGATCTCCTCCACTATGTTCCATTGAACTGGGGCTACATGGATGGAGGATAGGTTCTGGGCATGCTGGAGGTTCATGGGTCTTGTGAATATGTGATAGGGCATCTGCTTTCCCATTCTTGGAACTAGGACGATAGGAGACAGAGAATTTAAATTGTGTGAAGACCAGAGCCACCTGGCTTGGCAAGGGTTGAGGAGTTTTGCTTCTCGAAGATATGCAAGATTCTGTTGATCTGTGAGAACCAGGAATGGGTGGCGGGCCCCCTCTAACCAGTGTCTCCATTCTTCCAAGGCTGCCTTTATAGATAACAGCTCCCGATTCCCATGTCATAGTTGTTTTCGGCTGGCGTGAGTTTTTGGGAGAAAAAGGCGCACGGATGTAACTTTCCAGAACCTGGTTGATGCTGGGAAAGGACTGCCCCAATACTACAGTTCGAAGCGTCCACCTCCTCCACAAATGGCAGCTCGGGGTTAGGATGGCAGAGGATGGGGGTGGACGAAAAGCTGTGCTTTAGTCTCTGAAATGCCTCTTGGGCTTTTAAGTTTCTTGGGCTTGCTTCTCAGCAGGGACGACAATGGGCTTGCTATGGCACTATAATTCCTGCTAAAGCGTCTGTAGAAATTCTCAAACCCCAGGAAACATTGTAGTTCTTTGACAGTGGCAGGTTCAGGCCAGGACGTGATGGCGGATACTTTAGCTTGGTCCATCTCCACCCCTGTGCGTGAGATTACGTACCCCAGGAAGGTTATTGAAGGTCGAAAAAACTCGCATTTCTCTAGTTTTACGTATAGGTTGTGTTCTGCAAGGTGTTGAAGGACAGCACAAACATGTGAAATATGTTGTTCTCAGCTAGTGGAGTAGATTAAGATGTCATCAGTGTATGCGATAACAAATTTATGGAGCATGTCATGAAATGGGAAGGAGTTCAATAGTGCAGTCCCATGGTGGGTGTGGAGGTAACTTGGTGGCCTTTTCTTTACTGAAGACCTCCTGGAAGTCTTTGTATGCACTGGGGAGAGTAACCTGGAGGGAAGACTTGGGGCTCTCGATGGATATTGAGAGGCAGGGCTGGGTGCAGTGATCATTAAAACAGTTCTTGAGACAGAAAGAAGACCACCTTTTTAGTTCCCCTTCCTTCCAGGAGATTACGGGATCGTGAAGCTGAAGACAGGGAAGGCCTAGGATGAGAGGGTTAGATGGTGAGGAGATGATGAAGAATCTTAATTTTTCACGATGAAATAGTCTGATTTGAACGTCCAGGAGTGGTGTCTGGTGGGTGAGCAGGCCTTCCCCAATGGGCTGATCATTGATTGCAGTCACTCTTAATGGTGGGGTACATGGAATGATGGGTAATCTGAGCTCTTGTACTAGGCGGTCGTCCATGAGATTGACTGTCGAACCGGAGTCGATTAGCGCTCGCACAGAGATACGAGAGTCAGAAAGGAGAAAAAAGGCATGAAGAGAAACTTTTGAGGCCAACTTAACGATGGGACGTGGTTGGCTTCTCTGGGCATTGAAGCACTCTGTGACCGGATTTCCCGCAGTAAAAACATAACTGAAGCTGTATACGATGCTCGCGCTCTGCTTCAGAAACATGTGACCTCCCCAGTTGCATCGACTCAGCTGTTTCCTCCCTGGGGCTGTGGAATTCCATTGTGCGGCGGGGCATGGAACATGATGCAAAGGCTGGAGATCAGTGTTGACGTCGGAGGTTGTCAAGTCACATAGCAGATGTGATGTACTGAGACAGTGTCACGTTGGTCTCCCAGCATGCCATCTTTCCTTTCAGCTCTGGATTGAGCCCTTCACGAAACACTCCAACAAGTGCAGTGTCGTTCCACCCTGACTGAGCCGCCAGCGTGCGGAATTTACTGGCAAAATCCTCTGCCATATCTGCCCCTTGGCGTAATTCCAGTAACTGCATGGAAATGTCCTTTCCCCCCGCCGGGTACTCAAATACCTCTTTGATAAGATTGGGGAAATAGTCAGCCGAAGTCTTGACTATTCTTGAGTCTTGAGAATCAGATTCTCAAACAGCTGAAGCCCAGTCTAACACTTTACCTGTCAGCAGAGAAAGCATGAACGCGCACCGGATTGTCTCGCCGCCGTAGACTTCTGCCTGTTGCGCAAAGAAGTTGTCACATTGGCGTAAGAATCCTCGGCAGCGATCGGCGGAACCATCAAACTTCTCAGGTAGGGAGAAGCAGGGTAACTCACTGCACGTATGCGACGCTGGTGCTGGTGCTGTGGTGGCTGCTGGAGATTGTTGCTGTAGCTGGGTGTTGGTGGCTTGCAGCTCCGCCACCTGATCTTGGTACATGCGAATCATGTGTCCCTGGTGGACGATGGTGGCACGTAGATCCGCTGGATACTTGACTGGCAAAGTATCCTGTAAGGAAGCACTCACAGGAGGCATGTTGGAATCCATCAGCAGATCAGTTTATTCACAAAAACGGCAGGCAAAATCGTAAGCGGAATGGAACAGCAAAAGGGTCAAAAACCGGGAAACTACACTCACTAGAAACTGAAACCAAATCACTAAGCAAAACTCGTAGTCAATAGAAGAACAGTCTAGGATCATACATGTGGCAAACAAAGCAGGGAATAATGCAAGCCTCGGTACATAATGCAAGGGAACCATACTTCGCAGAGTACAAAGAGAGTCACGCTGCTTAAATACCCGATCAAGCCGGAAGTGAGTTCATTGTCATCAATACTCGGGCGATGGTTCCCTCTGGTGTTCTGGTTCCGTATGCGCAGTGACAATATGTCAGGGGGTTTTCAGAATCAAAGACAGTGGGCCTCCTTTTTGACACAACATACATTTGTTAGCCGACTTTTATCAACTGTGTTAACAATAAAAATTAAAAGTTAGGCCAGTGGTTCCCAACCTTTTTTAACTCACGGCCCACACAACCAAACACATATGTTTCCGCGGCCCACTGCAAAAAATTTAAATGAACCCGCTATTTGTGTCGGGTTAGTAACTGAGTACTCAGAAGCAGGACTGTTAACTGCCTTTACTGAATAAACTGGTAATGTTGAATAAACAGAAAATGTACATAACGGGTCACCAAGCCCCGAGACACTCGGGTTGACAATTCTTAAGTCAATTCAATCAGTCAGAGGGAACAAGCAGAGCAGGGTTAAGACAAGCAGTCAAAACCAGCAGAGAACTCCAACACTGGACAAAGCAAGACTAGAGTCAGGCTCGAGTGAGAAGCGCAAATCGAGAGCACATATAGAGCGAACAATTTAAGAGAGAGAAATCAATGAGCGGCTGAGCTGCGTGCAGCTGGCACGTTAAAGAAAAAAACAAAGACACAAGGGAAACTGAGACCGCGATCAAACCCACTTCCTGACGCTTTTTAATTTTTAATTGCAATGTGTTAAAGTACAAATTTAGTAAAACGGATAAAAAAAAAATAAACTTCTTGACTTGTTCACATGACAATTAGACATCATAAACAATAAACAACAATCTGTCACTCACCTAATGCGAAGGTTGGTGCTGTTTAGCATTGACTAAGCGTTGTATGTCGGGCTGAAGTGAAGAAAATTGCAAGCAAAGATCAGGCTCGACGTTAAGCTTATTCCGGTATTTTGTCTTAAGTGCCACCAACGCAGAAAATCCTGCTTCGCATAAATATGTTGTCGGAAATGGCATCAAAAACCTCAGAGCTTTGTCAGAAAGATCAGGATACTCGGAGAGAGTATGAATCCAAAAATCTGTCAAAGTTTTGTGAGAAAACGTTAATTTTAAAGCACTGTCACAAGATAAGTCAATGAGGCTGTCGTGGTCTTTTGCACTTAAACTTGTGACGGCTCCCTCACACAAGTTTGCAAAAGGATTTTCAATCCAGGTAACCTGAACATCTGGAGATGGAAAGTAGTCACACAATTGGCTCTTCAGTCCTTGGAGATGCTCTTCAATCAGCTTTTTAACTGAGGTGGGCAGGCTCGTGGCTTCTTCTGACAAAAAATGTGACAAATTCTCAAACGATTCGGATTTTGATTTGCAAATTCGCCCGGCCCAAATGTCCAGTTTTTTTATTGTGGCGTCAATTTTATTTTGGACTTGAAATGCTGTCACTGATGACAAGACTCAAGTTCACTCTATTTAGGTGATTGAAAATATCAGAAAGGTAGGACAATTTTGAAAGCCACTCAAAATCACTGAGGCGGTCCGAAAGGGGAAAATTTGAGTTGGATAAAAAAATCCGTGCTTCGTTGCGTAATTCAAAGAGACTAGTAAGCACCCGGCCTCGTGAAAGCCATCGTGTGTAACAGAAGCTGAACATGGTCACTTCGCATTTCTTAACAGAAAAGTCGAAACAAATGTGACTGAAGGGGCCTAGTTTTTATGAAATTGACTATTTTAACAGCCTCATCCAAGACACATCTCAGATCTGTGGGCATCTTCTTGGTAGTTAGTGCCTCCCGATGTAAACTGCAGTGGACGGAGCTCATAAGCGGCGCAACTGTTTTCACGCACCCAACGACTCCGTTGCGATGCCCCACCATGGCTCTTGCTCCGTCTGTGCTCAGACCCACGCATTTAGACCAATCGATTCCATTTGAAACAATAAATGCATTAAAAATATTAAAAATGGCTTTGGGAGTTGTTTGAGCCGGCAGCGGCTTACAGAAAAGGAATTCCTCTTGTAATTCTCCATTATGAACATACCGTACAAAGGCAAGGAGGTTGGAAAGGTTTGCTATATCGGTCGATTCATCCAACTGTAGGGCATAAAAGGGACTCTCTCGAATGTGTTTAACCAACTTCTGAGTTATATCATCTGCCATTTCATTTATTCTTCTCTCAACTTTATTATCCGGAAGTGAAATCAGATTTAACTGCTTGTGGGCCTTTTCTCCACACATCACGCCAACCATTTCTTTTGTGGCAGGTAAAATCAAAGTTTCACCATTTGTGTGTGGTTTTCCCGCAACACAATAAGATGCCTCCACTGCTTTACTGTTGTCCTTGCCAGAGAACGCAGTTTCAATAGTTTTTTTCTTGCTTTGGTACTCTTTAAGTTTGTTCTCAAAAAACTCAATTGGCTTGGACGCATATTCACTATGTTTTCCAAGTGCCGTTGTAATTTGCTTGGTTTTAAAGCTTCATTTGACAAAACTTCTGAGCATACAACACAGAGCGGTAGCTCGTTCTCCACTCCCACACATGTGAAACCTAGCGCTAGGTACTCACTGCTAAATTTTCTTCGTTTAGGTTTATTTTGAGTCTTTTCAGGGTCCTGCTTACTTGTGGATGAAGAAACGTCTATATTTGTCCTTTTCAGCGATCCCGTTGACAACCATTTATCCATGTTTACATCTGTTTAGCATGTATGCAGCAAAAATATGTTAGATAGCCTAAATTGGCGGGTTGTTATTAAACCAATCAACGAGATGCAATAGTGAATGCATAGTAACAGTTTATTATTAATTTTTCATTATTTAATTATATATCAAATTATGATATTTAATTATGACTACACATTTTTCATACATTAGCAATATTATTATTTCTATTGATAATAACTAGCGCCCCCCCTGCAATACCTAGGGGGCCGCGGCCCACAGGTTGAAAACCACTGAGTTAGGCTATTATCTGGATAATACGATTGCTGTGTTTTCTGACAGTTCATTTTCTACAGTATTGCTGTAAGGTATTTTAGTCACGTGGTGTGAAAGCGGCGCTGTGCAGACCGATAGATGTAGGACATCAAAGTCTCGCAAGAGCGGTTCTAGAGCATATTCCAGCACACACTCTCGTGGTATTTTTGTGTGTGTGTGTGTATGTGTGTGTGTGTGTATGTGCGTGTGCGTAGAGAGATGTCAGTCAAAATAGCGTACAGTAAACGGTAACAGCGCCGTTTTCGAAGTTTCATTCACTTTTGACTTCACTTCCTTCTTAAAGCCAAGTAAACTTTCTGAAACATGACACATGAACTTAAAAGAGAAAAACACTGGCTAATAGTTAGTATATGTGAAGATGTATGATTGTAATGATTTCAAAGGAACACACTTGTCTTAACAGAGCAAGTCACTTTATTCTCGATGAAAAAAATAAAACCCAACATGTCCAAATAACCACTACGTAATTGCGTTTCTTAAAGGCATACACCCATTGCAATGATAAATTACAACATAAATAGCTATTCCCTTGAGTCTTTGGGTCTCATTACTGTACTGATTGAATGTTATTTTGTACTGATGAATGTTATTTTGGTGTTTAATGTGACACAACAACCAACACTTTTCAAGCTGAGAACAAACAGAAATGTTAAAACTAACAATAAATGAGTTGAACAAGTGTGCACACTGACTGGCTTCTAATTTTCCTTTTTTTGAGTCTACAAACTTCTTGATTTGCTAATTTTATTCCAAAAAAAGCCGCATACCAAGATGCTGCCATCACCATGCTTCACTGCATGTATGTTTTTCGATCAGCTGATAAACTGTCTTGTTTTTCACCGCACATATTTATTAGAGTGCACGCTTATGCCACCAGGTTACTGTAAAAAAAAATTTCCCTTAAAAATGTTTTGTTTCCTTTTCAGTTCACTGTTGTTCTCTGCTGTATTACAATCACGTTAAAGGTGGAAAAAGATCTGACAAGATTTGGACGATTTCAATGTTCACATAAACAAAAACATAAATTATTGAATCTTTATGGAACTCACCAATTGTCCCGTCTATGAAAATAACCCCTCCAACTAAAAGGATTAAGAGTAACATGTTTCCCGCTGAGGCTGTTACAGCTGACCGAGGTATGTGTGTGTGTGTGTAGTGTGTGTAGTGTGTTTGTGTGTGTGTGTATTGTTGCCATCAGAATCTCTTATAACCACTTTCTGATGGAACTCGTTCTCAACTTTCATACTTGGTGATGTGGAACAGCGGCAGTTCCAGTAAATCAGGTGCACAAACTCCACCCATGGTTAAAGTATTATTCCACATACGCCACCTTTTCTTTAAATGCTGAACAGAAATGAACAGATGATATGATTTCATTTGCATTTCAGAGTAAAATGATTGTACTGAATTTAAATGTAACAACACTGAGAATGACCATTGTGTGCATTTATGTAAAAATTCATGAATATACACTTATATTGCCAAAAATTTTGGGACACCCCTCTAAATCATTGAATTCAGGTGTTGTTTTTCAGGGGTTGGGCTCGGCCCCTTAGTTCCAGGGAAATGAACTCTTAATGTCAAATCAATTTCATGCTCCCAACTTTGGGGATGACCCCATCCTGTTCCAACATGACTGCACACCAGTGCACAAAGCAAAGTCCATAAAGACATGGATGAGCGAGTATGGTGTGGAGGAACGTCACAGATTCCTGACCTCAACGCCATAGAACACCTTTGGGATGCGTGGAGACTGCAAGCCAGGCCTTTTCGTCCAACATCAGTGCCTGTACTCACAAATAGGCTACTAGTGGAATGGTCAGAAATTTCCATAAACACACGTCTAAACCTTGTGGAAAGCCTTCCCGGAAGAGTTGAAGCTGTTATAGCTACAAAGTGCGGGACAACTCCATATTACATTCATGTAAAGGCAGACATCCCAGTTTTGGCCTGGCTCACAGTCTCCGCTCTAATTCATCCCAAAGGGGTTCTATGGGGTTGAGGTCAGGACTGCAGCTCTGATAGTAATTCTGGATGTAATTCAAATCACAGCTTTATTTTAATGCAATTATTTTATTATTCAGTTTCCATAGCAACCACATGTTCAAGAAGACTTGTATGTGTAGGTGTGGAGTTTATTCTCCAGTGTAAGTGATTCAAAAACTTTAAGCAGCTTTAATTTTCACGTCCAAGGATTGAATACAATTTTTTCTGCCTTAAACCTAGAAAAGAAAAGGAAGCTGATTCATAAGCTAATGTTTATCACTGCTATAAGTGTTTTGTGGATATCCAACATTAAAAGTATTCTAATTTAAACTGGATTAAATGGATAATCCAGTAAATGGATAAAAATGACAGACATGTCATTCCTTCTTAATTAAAAAATAATTGAAATTGTAAGATAAATGCTGTGAGTGACAATATACCTGGAGAGATGTTTTTGTATGCAAATATTTGGATTTGATGCAGCGAAATGAAGACAATTGTTTAGAAAATGAAACCTACATTCTCAGCATTACAGAAAGACCTGCAGAAGAATTTATGTATAGCAATAACTGAAACAGTTATGCATTAAACCTTAAGCATCTCACAAATATTCTGTATCACACAGAGCATTTCCCATAAGCCGATAAAATACTGATTAAGGACTCTTGAGATGACTGCTTCTGATGTTCCTACTGCTCCTGTTGCTGTTACTGCTCCTGCTGCTGTCACTGCCCAGAGACTGAGGTGAAAGAGTAGAGGAAATGGCAAGTCCAAGGCCTAAATCAACCTTCTTTATGGAGGGCGAGTGAACTGCCAAGCGTCTGGTGCTGCTGGCTGCTGATGGCCCGGAGAATCTGGAAGATCTGGTCAGAAAGTAAAAACAATACTGACGTGTGTTGACAAGCATAATGGGTTGCTCTGATCAAGGAAAAGGTTTGAAGGATTCCATTCATGGTATTTCAGTGTACACACAGTGGAGATCTGATATAAAGTGCTAGTTTGCTGCAGATTGTAACAGCACGTCACGATCCCGAACACCAGAGGGAGCCCTCTCCTGAGTATTAGCACCCACAAACTACACTTCCGGGGTCTGTTCGGACATAGAAGCAGCGTGCTCCCTTTGTTTTATGCGAAGTATCGTTCCCTCGTGACGTACCAGCTCCAGCAACAAGCCCAGAACCAAGCCGCAGCCCCAGCTCCCACGCCACCAACATGCTGTGAGTTACCTTGCTTTGCTCTCCCTGAAATGTTTGATGGATCCGCTGACCACTGGCAGGGGTTTCTTCGTCAGTGTGACAACTTCTTTGCGCAACAGCCAGAGACTTACGGGAGTGAAACCACCAGGTGCACATTTATGCTATCTCTGCTAATGGGTGAAGCGCTAGACTGGGGCTCAGCGGTTTGTGATTCTGATCCTCAGGTAAAGACCTGTAAGAAAAATAAAATGATGAGGGTGTTGAAGATCTTGATGTAGAAGTTTATTGCAGTGTCGCAATGGCAAAATACATAAAGTACTTTGGATTCATCATGGTCAAAAAGAACGCAGGACAAATTCTGCTCAAACATTTTAAATGAGTTTCATTTTAAATGTAATTTAGTGTAAGAACTGAGTATCCCCCAAATGGCTGGATGATATTTTCATCTAGCCGGATGTCCTTAAATGGTAATCACAGTCACGTACACCTTGGCTAGGTATTGTTCTAAGTGTTATCACATGGTCGTGTGGTCGGTCAATACTAAATGGTCGGTCAATACTAAATGGTAATCACAGTCACGTATACCCTTTGTTCAGTGATGGTCCTTGATGTCTTGCTGCTGCTCCCATACTAATAATTGATTGGATTAAGTGTTCTAAATGTTTGGTAAGGCTGCTTTAAGCCTAAGGAAAAATACCATAAAGATAAACTGATTTGAATTAAACATGTTTCTATATGATATGTAAGCCTTTTTGGGAATAAGCTCTTTCAGATGTGTACTGTGGAGTGGAATCTGGGTTGAGGCAGTCTGTAGTTTCTTTGTCCCCCCTTTGATGCTTTTGACCCTGAAGCATCACAACACTTCCTTTACACAGATTACACCTCCCATTTTGGGCAGGTGCCCAGTGGCGATGATCCCCTGCAGTGGGTTGGCCCTCAGAGAATATTACCCGTCATCGAAACATCACCTCATGCACACTGGTTATGGCTCCATTCCACTAGGCAAACTTATCATAATGATTCTTCTTAAAATTTGGTTCTATGTACAAATATTTCTTGGGTTTGGAGCAGAGGCATTCAGGAACCATCACAGCCAACAGGAACATCTTACATTGATTATTGTAGTATCTGCAATCTCCCATTTCAATATGGAACACATAAAGCATAGCATAATGCATTGACAAATGAGGAAGATGCATTCACAAACAACAGATTTATCTCAATTAAACTTGAATAGGTAATCATTTACAATCATGCTTTTATTGGTAAAAACCAATAAACCTTAAGCTTGAATTTGTTCTAGTAAAGTTCTTGTGCACTAATCCAAATTGATATCCCTAGTTTCAGTGACTCCCAGTGCCCTCTCCATAAATTCCAGTAATTTCTGACTGAAAAAGGCTTCCTTGGGATGATTTACTGAAAGATGGTCTGTTAGGTGGTCTGTGGGTGAGTAGGTTGCAGCAGCACTGTGATACATCAGGAATGGTGTTGTCTAGAAGTCCTTTACATTCCTGTCACACTGTCTCTGTGGCACTGTTTATCCATGTCTGGAAACCATGCCATAAGATTCACCAGGACTGGAACATGGATCCATTGTAGGTCATTGATTAGCGCTTTGGGATAGGGTCTCATCACCACCCACAATGGGTCAGGGGTAGGGTCTGCCATCCTGGTCCATCAACACAATCTTTATTTCTGTTTTGTTAGGTAATCTGAAAAATACTTGCAAAGAGAATGAATTTATGCCCCCCCCCTCTTTACACACAAGACAGAAAACATTACAAACACTTACAATATACACTTGACTAGTTACATGGCCCTGTATGATTGGCTTCAGATTTTTATGGTTTTTAACTGATCATCGTGGGACCATCTCTTAACAGGTTGTTGGTATTTAGTTCTGTGGCAGAGCTTGTAAACTCTTGAATCTGAGAATCTGAACTCTTGAGCTTGAATCTCTGAATGGTCACACCTAGTTAGCAGCCCATGGGCCCTCAGGTTGGTAGTTCTTTACCATTACCTCATCACTAGTTTCAAATTTGTGATGATGCACTTCCTGAACAAAAGACATCTTGTTTTTCCGCCCATGCCAAATTTGCTGAGTGGTTTGGCGATAAATAGCAAGCAAGGAGTTACACAGATTTTTGAGCTCCTCACTCAATCTGTTTACAGTGGCCTGTAACTGATCAATTTTTGGGCCTGTTCTCTTAAGAGAAAATTTGCAATTTTTGGAAATATGTCCTTCCTTGCCACATGAATAACACACTGTGAGGTTATCAGGGTTACAAGGGGGGTGGTCTTTCCTTTTTATCTCCAGTAGCTTGGTCCTCATTTCTAAAGGAAACCTTATGGCCTCTATTCCTATGGAGCTTTTCAACACCAACAGCTGACACAGGATTGGATCTCTTTAAGTTAGCATGGCTGTTGTAAAACTGTCATTTTAGAAATTATGTCATTATAGTCAGATAGATGGGTCACAAACATTGTTACAGCAGAATGAGTGTGTGGATCACATTTGTTAATTAAAGCAGATTTGACACTGACATCATTCTGAGTAATGTTAGGATTACCACTGAAAGTTTTGAATACCTCCAATAATCGCTCTGAAAATACCATCAGGTGCTCACCTTTCCTCATGTGTACATCAGATATTCTATCCCTATTAACTGACATCACAGGCTCCAGACAGAGTCTCAGGCAAACACATCATTAACAGAATGCAGGCATCACCATCTGTAAATTTGTAAATGTCAGCATATTGCTCCAGGTTTTTTAGAAAATCCAGTGGATCTTGTTTGGCAGGATCAAATTTTCCAATGCTCTTTATCACAGCTTCTAGCTCATTGGGATTAAACCCTCTGACTATAGAAGAGGTCATTGGTACCTCCCCTCCTTCACTAGCATGCATCGTTGTGGTAGCGTGAATTGGTGCCATGGGAAATCTAACTGTACAGTCAGAGTACTGACTACTGACCGACCAAGAATCTCTTTCCGAATTTGCATCACCATCTTCATGCAAGTCTGTCATTTCTGGAACTCAACCGCCTATTGGAGCACAACCTGTATGTCAAGCTGGAGAAATGTGAGTTCCATCGCACATCCATGACCTTTTTAGGGTATGTACTTTCACAGGAGGGGGTGGAGATGGATCAATCTACGGTCACCACCTGGCCCGAACCCACTAGCATCAAAGAGCTACAACGCTTTCTGGGTTTTGCCAACTTTTACCATAGATTTATCTGCCAATATAGCACCATAGCTGGACCCCTCACTTCATTACTTAAGGGCAAACCCAAGAAATTAACATGGACTGACCAAGCCAGAGAAGCGTTCCTGAATCTGAAACAAAGTTTTAACTCAGCTCCCATACTCCATCACCCTGATCCTAGTCTGCCGTTTGTTGTAGAGGTCGACAGGTGTGGTATTGCCCCAATGTCAGAAGGACTCTGGGAAATTACACCCCTGTGCCTATTTGTACTGAAAAGTTACTTCTGCAGATGCGATTTACGATGTGGAGAATCAGGAACTGCTGTCTATGAATGCCGATCTGGAGGAATGTAGTCATTGGCTAGAAGGAGCTCGCCACCCATTCCTAGTATTGACCAATCACAGAAATCTGGAGTTCCTCCGTGAGGCCAAGCGCTTAAACTCACGCCAAGCCAGGTGGGCCCTGTTTTTCTCTAGATTCAAGTTCTCTGTCATGTATCAACCTCAAAGAGGTTCAAAGAATGGGAAGGCAGGGAGGCCCTGTCTTGGATATATGAGACTCAGGAGCCACCAGCACACCCTGAGCCCATTCTCCCGCCTTCTGTCTTAGTAGCTTCCATTCAATGGAGTATCTTGGAAGAGATTGAATGGGCCCATACCACTGAAACTCCACTGAAAGCCTGTCCACCCTTCAAAATGTAGGTACCCACCTCTCTGCGTAAACAGGTCATGCAGTGAACCCATGAGAGTCCAAGCTCATCCAGGCATTCACCGCACCTCCCAACTCTTATGTCACAGGTTCTGGTGGCCCTCACTCACTACAGATGTGGAAAGGTACGTCAAGGCGTGCACCACATGCACCAACTACCAGAAGGGTTACTGGAACCCCATTCTGCGATGACCATGGTCACACCTGTCCATGGATTTCCTCACTGACCTGCCAGAGTCTCATGGGTTCACCACAGTTATGGTGGTCATCGATCGGTTCTCCAAAGCATGCAAGTTAATTCCTATGAAAGGGTTACCAACTGCTATGCTAGCGGCGCAAGCCTTATTTCACCACGTGTCTCGCAACTATGGCCTTCTGGAGGACAGATCAGGGTTCACAGTTTACATCACGAGTTTGGCAGGAATTCTGTAAGCAGTTGGGCATAAACGTCAGTCTGAGCTCTGGATATCACCCTCAATCTAATGGCCAAGCCGAGCTTCTCAACCAAGAGCTAGGGAGGTTCCTGATGTCGTACTGCAGTAGAGAGCAACATCACTGGAGTGATTTCCTCCCCTGGGCAGAGTATGCTCAAAACTCTCTAACCCACTACTCCACAGGCCTCACCCCTTTCCAACGTGTTCTAGGCTATCAACCTCCCCTGTTTCCATGGTCAGAGAACCCTCTGATGTCCCAGTGTTCGACGACTGGTCCAGACAGAGTCAAGAGGTGTGGGAGCGGGCCCATGTACGCCTCCAAAGGGCAGGGCACAGACAGAGAATCCTGCTTACCGGGTGTGTCAAAGAGTCTGGCTATCTACACACGACTTGAAGTTACAACTCCCATGTCGTAAGCTTGGGCCTAAGTTTATTGACCCTTTTAAAATCCTCTTTCAATTTAATACTGTTTCATACTGCCTGGAGTTACCCGCTTCATATCGCATCTCGCCCACATTTCATGTTTTACTTCTTGCACCTTTTCAAAAGCCACTGGCGTCAAACCACGCCACCAATGTACCACCCCCTCCCCTGGACATTGACGTGTCCCTCACCTACCAGGTACATGCCCTCCTGAACTCTTGTCGCATCGGACGCTGTCTTCAATACTTAGTGGACTGGGAGGGGTATGGCCTGTAGGAAAGCTGCTGGGTTGACAGGGCTGATGTTCTGGATCCCTCTCTCACTGAGGAGTTTCACCACTCTTTCCCCAACAGGCTTCACCCTCGCCCACGGGGGCGATCATGTCATCGAACACCTGGAGGTGTTCCTAGAGAGGGGGGTTCTGTAACAGCATGTCGTGATCCCAAACACCAGGGGGCCCTCTCCTGAGTATTAGCACCCATGAACTACATTCCGGGGTCTGCTCGGACATATAAGCAGCGTGCTCCCTTTTTTTACGCGAAGTATCATTCCCTCGTGATGTACCAAGCCTTGTATTGCTATTGCTCTTATTTAGATTTCCCTGTATGAACTTTGCCTGTCTCTGCCTGTTTATGAGTTTCGGTTTTGTGATTCAGTTTTGGTTTCTAGTGTTTTACTTTTACAGTTGTCAACTTCTGCCTTGCCTTTTGGATTACGACTTTTGCCTGTGTGTTTCGTTAATAAAGATCTGCATATGAATTCCAGTACTCTCGTCTCCGATGAATCCTTACACACGTTTACCTGAGACAAACGGAGCTACGTGCCAAACTCAGCTTTGAACTCCTGCTCGACAGGGTTGATTTTCCTGCTGAGAAATGGCTTTGAAAGGGACAATTTGTGCTTCCAGATCTGTATTTTTTCTTGTCTCTGAGCAGCTGCCTCTTGCTGCAGGGTGTTTAATGATCTGCTCATGACCTGTCAAAGAAAAAAGAAGAAACAACACTGGAATGCAGATCTGAATCTGATCGAATATGATTTCTGTGGGTTAAATAATTATACCATATTACCTGGATTATATCCTTAGAGAGGAGAAATCCCACTTCCTACACAAAATAATCACTTAAAGTTAAGGATATTTGGCTTTTGGGTGAAATTTATGTTAAATGTAAAAAGTTCACGCTACAGTGGTATTATACGATGAAAGTAGGGCATTTAAGTAGAAACATGCAAAGGGTGATTTCCTCATCTCAAACAATTTATTGAAACAAAAGCCAACAACAGTGGTGGGTATAACACAACAAAAAATGTCAATGTCTCAATAACTTGTCATGTGCCCTTGACCATCAATTACAGCTTAACAACGACGTCTCATGCTGTTCACGAGTCGACTTATTGTCTGCTGAGGCATGGCATTCCACTCTTCTTGAAGAGCGGCACTCAGGTCCTTGAGGTTCTGGGGTGCAGGGTTACGAGCCTCTACGGGGCGACTCAGCTGATCCCATAGGTTTTCTATGGGATTCAGGTCTGGAGAAAGTGCAGGGCACTCCATTTGAGGTATCCCAGCCTCCAGCAGCCATTCCCTAATGATGCGACCTCGATGAGCTGGAGCATTGTAGTCCATGAAGATGAAATTAGGCCTGTGTTGTTCATGCAGGGGCACAATGACTGGATTAATGATGTTATTCAGGTAGTATTGGGCTCATTCTATAATTACAGGTACACTTCATGTCAACCAAAAAGTGAATAAATCAGTATTGATTTTTGATAAATAAACTAGATGTTTCTGTAATATATCCCCCTAATGTGCTAAAATAAATAATTGCCAAGCTTAAGCTCTAGTGACTTTTTAAATATTTTATTGAAAATAAACATTTGATTCATTATTTTTTATGGACAAATGTTGTGTCATATAAAAGATATTTAAAGTACTACACATTTGCTAACGCATTTGTTTTAAAGTTTTTTTAGTCCATTCTCCATTGGTTTTGAGATTTTCTGTCTAACTGATCTGAAAATATGCATATTTTAACCTTGTAATGAACATTCTGTGGGATGCTATCATGACAGATAAATATTTTTTTCAACATAAATTTGCATAATGCTGAATTTAAAGTTATTCATCATGCTTAGGTAAGACTTCCCTCTCCAAACATAACCCCCATGTTTTTTGTTATAGTTTAGCCAACAACTAAAAGATTTATGATGCAAAAACCACACGTAACACAGTTGACAGACAAATTAACACAGTTGACAAGAGTAACACAGTTGACAGGACACATTAGCAGAAAAAGAGAACCGCTTCTTTAAGATAAAAACTATTTATTATACATTTAAGCTAATGGATTCAAATGAATAGATTAAAAAAATATTACAACAATGGTCAACAATTTATGGAAATTCAAACATAGCAAACTTAAAGATTTTAAATCCATAGAGTCTGGGGTGCCTCTTTAGTCTAGATGTGTGTGTCTGATTGGTATCTGTCTAGTCCAGATGTGTGTCTTATCTATATCTCTCCAGTCCAGACGTGTCTGTGATGTGTCTCCAGTCCAGATGAGCCTCTGTGGTATCTCTCTATTATAGTACTGCCCGACAAATTTTGTTTCATTTTTATTTCTTGTTCTTTTGTGTTTCTTTTTTCATTCACAAAACTTTAAAAATGTATTTTGTGTTCTGTTTGCTCTTCAGTGTTACTTTTGATTTCAGACAGTTCACAAGTCTGAGATCTTGGACCATATTGCCCTGTCAATCTCCATATGATGTGAGGTCACAGCAGTTGGAGGAGGAATCATTCCGATGATGTCTTCATGCAAATACCATAGGATATCCTCCCACTGTGGCCAGAAAAAGCGGTTGATTCCAATCTGGTGCATACATTTGACTTAGACATGAGTTTCATTCACCTCTTGAATCACTCCAGGATAAATTTCATCATCATATTTCAGACAACACCACTGGCCAATGCTGTCTGAGTTTTTCCAAGGAAATTGGGACGGAATCGGACTGGTGTCCTTCTGTATGGGTGCTGTTGCCTGAACCTTGAAGGTAAAGGTTTTGGAGTTATAACACTGACACTCCAGGGTCTGTCTCACTGAGCAAAGGCAGCTCACAGATTTGTCCTGGGGTAACTGTAACAACTTGGTGAATGTGCATGGTTGATGGCACCGTGAGGAGACTATCTGGCATGCTCTTTGAGGCTTCATCTATGTTATCCTCACTGATGTAGAACAGTTTTACTGAGGTCTGTGCATCCACCAGTGCATTGAATAAGAGCTCAGGGTTAGGGATGTCTTTCCCATGGCTGAAAAGCCTGTCA
This sequence comes from Hemibagrus wyckioides, assembly GCF_019097595.1. NCBI lineage: Eukaryota > Metazoa > Chordata > Actinopteri > Siluriformes > Bagridae > Hemibagrus > Hemibagrus wyckioides. The sequence goes on from NC_080716.1 coordinate 1,868,699, forward strand.
GCCGTTCTTTTTAGGAGGCCACCAACTCCATCTGGAGCACCTTTGCCATGACTTGCTTCAAAAAAGTTCCAGGTGCCTGATTGGAACCCTCACTGCTGCAGCTTAGTACAGAACAGATAGAAATGACCTTTCTGCCTGTATTGTGTGCATGGCCCATCGCTGAAAAAGTGTGCCATGGTCACATTTGGATAAGAACTATTAGCCAGGTGAAGTATTTGGGATAGATGAGTCCATATGGCTGCTGGGCCTTTCTCCTTTGATGGCCTAATTGTGGCAAAGCACATGTTCTTCCACTCCACCAACATAAAGAACTCCAGGCATAGGCGTACTTGCAGGCATAGTTTTCTGAAAAATCTACATGAATTAAGCATTCATGGTCTGTCATGCTCCTCTTTAGTTCCTGGTAGTAGGTGAACTGCCGTTTAATGTTAAAGAGGTGTCTTTTGAAGTTTGTAAGTTGGCATTGGAAGAGATCGAGTAGGTTGATGGGTAGTTTATGGGTAACACAATTGACAGGTAAAACAGTTGACATTTCGGCCATTTTAGGCTGTAATGAAAACTGCAGACCTCAGACCATTCACCACATAACCTTCATCAACTCATGTTTTTATGTACTTTCTGTGCATATTGGTAAATATAACATCTAAAGCAAGTTTACAAGAACATGTTGATAACACAGTTGACGATTAAATAACCCTCTCTATGTACACACAATAAGACTGGAAAAATTTTGAAGAGGAAGAGTAGAAACTTAACACATTGTCTTCAAATCTCCCTCCAAAAAAAGGAGTAACATCACATGATGTTGGACATGTGACTTTGTAGCAAACTACTGCTGATTTAAAGGGAATTTTCCAATGGGTAACACAGTTGACTGAGAGTTCTCGGACACACACAAAGTGGATGATTTAATTTAAATGAATGAGCAAAATTGTTTTTGAAACATGTTTCTTATATTTGAATCATCATTTTGAACAAACATTTAGGAAAATTATATACAAAAACATGTTTTTAGAGTTAATCTGAAGAGCCAAACCTGAAATTTTGAAAATTGGACAGCACAAAAATAGCAAATTCCAATTTTTTGCAAAATAAATTATGTGATCTATTTACTTTTTGTATTAAATGAAGAAGAAATATGGTCCAATATAAAATTCATCATTGCTTTAAGTAAGTAGTAGTAAAATTGATCAATACAGCCCATGGACATGACATGTACCCCTAATTATAGAATAAGCCATTGGCATGTCACTGTACCATTCACAAGATGTAGGGCATTTCTGTATTGAGTAGACACACCTGCCCAGACTGATGCATAGCGCTCTCCTTGACATCTCCAACATCGTTGGCAGCCATCATTTCTGCTGAACATGAATCAACTTTTGTCAGAGAACAGCACTGAGGCTCACTGGTCCCTTGTCCAGCATAAATGCTCCCTGGCCTGATGCCTCTGGCTGATGGTGTGGTAAGGTACCCTTGCAGGTCGTCTAGCACGCAGACCATGCTGATGTAAATGGTTTTGAATGGTCTGACGTGACACTTGGGTGCCTCTCACCTCCCTTAAATGTGTCTGGAGTTGAGTGGCATTCATCATCCAGTTCTGCAGGGCACTGTTCACAATGAAGCGGTCATCAACGTGGGATGTGGCCAAAGGACGTCCACTGTGTCTTTCTGTGACTCTTCCAGTCTCTCTGTATCTCTGTCACAACCTGCTGATGACACTCTGTGACACTCTAAGTTCAGTGGCCACTTCCCTCTGAGAACATCCTGTTTGAAGCCTTGCAATGGTGAGGTACTGTTGATCAATTGTTAGGTGTGGTCTTGGTCTCATGATGTCAAAATGTGAACAGCATGATGAAGAGGACTGTTTAAATACCAATTCTAATTGAACCAGAAAATTTATTGGTCGATTCATGGATCAAACACCAGTTGTGAATTTTGCCGTTAAGCACCTTGTTAGAGAACAGCAAGTTATGCAAAAAGTACTGAAACACTGAAGAGTTGGACATGTGCATTCAAAAGTGTAGAGAAGATCAAATTAAGTTCACCTGTAAAGGTTATAGTGCATTTTAGGTGCATCCTGAAATTTCACCCGAAAGCCGAATATCGTTAACTTTTTGTGAGTAGTGTATATATATCTACTACACGGGCCAGCCTTCGTGCATCAATGAGCCTTGGTGTCCCATGACCCTGTCGCCGGTTCCCCACTGTTCCTTCCTTGGACCACTTTTGATAGATACTGACCAAATGTCACTGACCAAAGGACAAAATGTTGACTTTGCTGCCTAATATATCCCACCCACTAACAGGTTCCATGATGAGGAAATCATCAGTCTTATTCACTTCACCTGTCAGTGATCATAATGTTATGCCTGATCGGTATAAGTCAGATAAGTTATCAATCAGGCCAAGGAAGTGATCCAGAGTTTAGACAGGAGAAGGAGAATTATAAGCAAAGGACAATCATATTATTCTCTAACATACACTATATTGCCAAAAGTATTCGCTCACCTGCCTTGACTCGCATATGAACTTAAGTGACATCCCATTCCTAATCCATAGGGTTCAATATGACGTCGGTCCACCCTTTGCAGCTATAACAGCTTCAACTCTTCTGGGAAGGCTGTCCACAAGGGTTAGGAGTGTGTTTATGGGAATTTTTGACCATTCTTCCAGAAGCGCATTTGTGAGGTCACACACTGATGTAGGACGAGAAGGCCTGGCTCTCAGTCTCCGCTCTAATTCATCCCAAAGGTGTTCTATCGGGTTGAGTTCAGAACTCTGTGCAGGCCAGTCAAGTTCATCCACACCAGACTCTGTCATCCATGTCTTTATGGACCTTGCTTTGGTCACTGGTGCACAGTCATGTTGGAAGAGGAAGGGGCCAGCTCCAAAGTGTTCCCACAAAGTTGGGAGCATGGAATTGTCCAAAATGTATTGGTACGCTGAAGCATTCAGAGTTCCTTTCACTGGAACTAAGGGGCCAAGGCCAGATCCTGAAAAACAACCTCACACCATAATCCCCCCTCCACCAAACTTTACACTTGGCACAATGCAGTCAGACAAGTACTGTTCTCCTGTCAACCGCCAAACCCAGACTCGTCCATCAGATTGCCAGATGGAGAAGCGCGATTCGTCACTCCAGAGAACGCGTCTCCACTGCTCTAGAGTCCAGTGGCGGCGTGCTTTACACCGCTGCATCCGACGCATTGCATTGCACTTGGTGATGTATGACTCGGATGCAGCTGCTCGGCCATGGAAACCCATTCCATGAAGCTCTCTGCGCACTGTTCTTGAGCTAATCTGAAGGCCACATGAAGTTTGGAGGTCTGTAGCGATTGACTCTGCAGAAAGTTGGCGACCTCTTCGCACTATGCGCCTCAGCATCCGCTGACCCCGCTCCGTCAGTTTACGTGGCCTACCACTTCGTGGCTGAGTTGCTGTCGTTCCCAAACACTTCCACGTTCTTATAATACAGCTGACAGTTGACTGTGGAATATTTAGGAGCGAGGAAATTTCACGACTGGATTTGTTGCACAGGTGGCATCCTATCACAGTTCCACGCTGGAATTCACTGAGCTCCTGAGAGCGACCCATTCTTTCACAAATGTTTGTAAAAACAGTCTGCATGCCTAGGTGCTTGATTTTATACACCTGTGGCCATGGAAGTGATTGGAACACCTGATTCTGATTATTTGGATGGGAGAGCGAATACTTTTGGCAATATAGTGTATGTTGAGGGCTTAAGAAACTTGAGGAAATGGTCCAAAAATAAAAACTGTGGCCTTGGAACAAAACACTTGAGAGTGTTGATGAGTTATAGGCCATGCCTCCTTCACTGAGACCGACAGATTTATAGGCCATGCCTCCTTCACTGAGACCGACAGATTTATAGGCCATGCCGCCTTCATTGAGATTGACAGATTTTTAGGCCACACTACCTTTTATTGAGAGTGACAGATTTATAGGCCTCGCCTCCTTCATTGAGACTGACAAATTTATAGGCCACACCTCCTTCATTGAGTGACAGAATTATAGGCCATGCCTCCTTCAACACTAGGTGCGTTTACATGGACACTTTTTAATCAGATCGGACTGAATTCAATCAGATTGACGAATCTGATCGCAGCGATTACATGAACGTGGTATAAAGTAATCAGATTGTTATGCGCGTTTACATGACACATGATTAGAATCGGATTAGATCTTTTGACATGCGCACAGTCCACGAAAACATCCGTACGTCATATGTCATTTGTATCAACATCCGTACGTCATACATCATTCTTGCATCATTGCACATCTGCAGAACTTTCCAGGAACATATTCCATCTGATTAAGTGTTTACATGTCCTCTCGATCTGACTAAAAATGGTTTAAACCACCCCTTACCATCCGATTGAAATTTTAATCGGATGTGGCAAATGCCATCCGATTGACGTGTTTACATGACACTTTTTTAATCTGATTGTGCTTCTAGTCCTGTTACGATCGGATTACAAGTGTCCATGTAAACACATCTACTGATGGCTTTATATTTCATGCTGTCTGTAACGTGAATTAAGAATTATAGGCCACACCTCCTTCACTGAGACTGACAGATTTATAGGCCATGCCTCCTTCATTGAGACTGACAGATTTATAGGTCACGCCTTCTTCACTGAGACTGACAGTCTTATAGTCCATGCTTTCCTGAAGTACCTGACAGATTTATAGGTCACGCCTTCTTCACTGAGACTGACAGTCTTATAGTCCATGCTTTCCTGAAGTACCTGACAGATTTATAGGTCACGCCTCCTTCACTGAGACTGACAGTCTTATAGTCCATGCTTTCCTGAAGTACCTGACAGATTTATAGGTCACGCCTCCTTCACTGAGACTGACAGATTTATAGGCCACACCTCCTTCACTGAAACTGACAGATTTATAGCCCACACCTCTTTCACTGAGACTGACAGGCTTATAGGCCACCCCTTTTTCACTAAGACTGATTTATAGGCCACAACTCCTTTATTAAAAAAGCACAAAACACCTCCTTCATTAAATTAACCCCCCCCAAACATTTCTGAAATGTCTTTCCCCCTGCAGGAGCGCCATCAGCGATCCATTCCGATAGACACCTGGAACCTCTTCAGCACCATGATCACAGACGACTTGCTTTTTTTTTACCACATGAGGGCGGTGTTGAGCTAAAAATAATGTCACTGGGAATTCAAATAAATATATCATTCTTTTTCTTTATTTTTAGTTATTATACACTGTATGATCAAACGTTTGTGCACCCCCACCAATCCCAAAGATATGTTAAGCGGTCCAAGCATCAAACATAACGTGGAAAATTCAGGAATAGAATCGCTTCAAAAAAGTCTCATTTGAAAATGTTCTTGAAATAAATCCATGCTGAGGAAGTCTGTGGAAATTTATTTTGGAGCTTAAAGAGTTAAACAGGCACTACTGTAAGGCAGCCTGAAAGGGGAGCTTAGCTCACTGTGGTGTAGTGCTTATGGGATTTGTAGTCTTTTATTAAGACTACAAAAACTACAATTAGGGATTAAAGGCATATATTAGCCCAATAATAACAAGTTTGTCAGCTGTGGAGTCAAGGCAGCGTCCGGATTTTGTCTGCAAACTTTAAAACTCTCCTTTTTTGACTGAAATTTAATATTTTTACTTTTACTTCCGCCTTTCGATGCGTTAACGTTTTAGCGCACTCTATTGGATGAAGACCGCGTTGCTAAGCAACCCACAGCACAACACAGGGCTACTAGCCTCGAGGTTGAAGCTGAATGATCTAACCTGATAAGTTTATGTGAATTTGCTACTTAAAGTGTTTCCAGAACTTTCTGCTACAAAAAAAATGGCTAACGCGGTCATGTCGGGGCTTTTGACTGAGATTGGCTGGGACAGAAAATTCGCCATTCCAGTGTCTAATACCGAGAATAAATCTTTGGAGGATAAGGTAAGGAAAGACCTAACGATATGAGAAATTATTAGAAAAGGTAAATTAAAGACTTTTGGTTGATTTTGTACACATTATTACGCGTTAAATGAGAAAGAATAATGAAATTGTGAGGGTTCTGCGCATGCGCAGCTGTATACTTTCTTGGACGCTTTTTCTTCAGTCTCCAAGGCGCCCGGCGTTAAATTATAATGAACAGGCAAACGGAGAGGGTTCTGCGCATGCGCGGCAGTATACTTTCTATTAAATAAGCTTTTATAAGTTTTATACTGAAATAATTTTCCAACACAGTAAACAAGTAGCTTACTAACTCTTGTTACAAAACGCTTGTTATGGTAAAACATATTTTCTAGACTTGAAGACAGTGGCGGACCGTGCATTTCACACTTTGGCCTTCACTGGTGTCCTTCCTGAATTAATCCACCTCCATACCATCATTATGACCCCCTGACATTTTCTACTCAGCCCTCCTAAAATTCTGCGACTCTCCATAAACTCTACACAAATTGGTGATCTCCTCAGTCCCCTTTAAATTTCATATGAAAACGGTGGCAGACTTTCGGCTCTTCCCCGTCTTTCAGCGCGTTCTTCAATACGCAGAGCGAGGATCAGAGGACAAGTGTGTGTGTGTGTGTGATCAGAAAGACTCGTATTTGGCTTGTTCAGTACTCAATACAGTGGAATGCTGCAATAAGTTTACCATCCTACCCTGTTAGTCAAACCTTTATTTTATTTATTTATTTAATTTTTATTATACCCTCATTGGGGGCTGAGCCCCCCCTTACATGAAAATTCTAGAATCGCCCCTGGACACCACGGGAATAGATACTAATCAACCGTTAAATAACAAAGTAAAAAAGAAATTAGTCTACAGTATTTCACACCTCACAAGGAACAGTCAATTTTATTACGGTTACTTTTCTCAAAAAGACATTCTTGATGCCGTATGCAGCAAACTGCAATCTCTGGAGGACGCAGCATCCAAAATGAGACGCAGTGAATATAGAAACAATGTATATGGGCGGGTCGCTGCCTCTGACTACTCCAACTATCCAATCAAAGGACGGGAAATTGCTGACGTAATCGCATGCCTGCTAGATGGCCCCAGTGATGCCAACTCGAAATCTGATTGGTTAATGGAACAGTTTCATTGCCACTTATTTTATTATTATTATTATTCAAATGTTTTTAGTGATTTTCAATATTGCACAAGAATCACAACCTCACAAACATATATGACATTCTTCTTAAAACACATATTCCACATCAAACCACAACTACAGACACACACCCCATAAGGGGGAGAGGGGAAAGAGAAAGAAAAGTAAATAAATAAATAGATAAATAAAAATTAAAGAGATAAGTAAATAAATAGATAATCCACACAAAAAGGGGGGGGGGTCAATTATGTTCAATTATGAAACAGCCCATGATGATGCAATGTAAGATAAGAAGGGCTGCCAGACCCTATAGAACTTCACAGAGGAGACTCGGATGGTGTACTTAAGATGCGCAAGTTTAAGATAAGACTCATTGCCACTTATTTTAAGCGCGCCTGCACTTTTACATGCGTTTACATGGACACTTTTTAATCAGATTGGACTGAATTCAGTCAGATTGACAAATCCGATTGCAGCGTTTACATGAACGCGGTATAAAGTAATCAGATTGTTATGCGCGTTTACATGACACATGATTACAGCATTCCCGCCATTTTGCTTAGCGTCCGCCATTTTACCTACGACAACATCCGTACGTCATAAGTCATTCTTGCATCATTGCACATGTGCAGAACTTTCCAGGAACATATTCCATCCGATTAAGTGTTTACATGTCCTCTCGATCGGACTAAAAATGGTTTAAACCACCCCTTATCATCCGATTGAAATTTTAATCGGATGTGGCAAATTCCATCCGATTGATGTGTTTAGATGACACTTTTTTAATCTGATTGTGCTTCTAGTCCTGTTACGATCGGATTACAAGTGTCCATGTAAACGCACCTAGTGATTCAGATCACTGCTGTTTAGGCCAGCAGAGAAGGCCTTGCTGACCCTGACGGTCCGCCACTGCTTGAAGATCATGAGAATGAAAATGGTTATATACACCGATCATGCATAACATCATGACCACCTGGTTAATATTGTGTTGGTCCCTGTTTTGCAGCCAAAACAGCCCTGACCCATCAAAGCATGGACTCTACTAGATCCCTGAAGGTGTGCTGTGGTATTTGGCACCAAGATGTTAGCAGCAGATCCTTTAAGTCCTCTAAGTTGCGAGTTGGGGCCTCCATGGCCTCCACGGGACCCACCTCACAACTTACAAGACTTAAAAGATACTTTTGATAGATACTGACCACTGCAAACCGGGAACACAAGACCTGCCATTTTGGAGATGCTCTGATCCAGTCATCTAGCCATTTGGCTCTTTTGGTCAAACTCTCTCAAATCCTTAAGCGTGCCCATTGTTGCTGCTTCTAAAACATCACCTTTGAGGACAAAATGTTCACTTGCTCACCCACTAACAGGTGTCATGATAAGAAGATCATCAGTCTTAATCGCGTCACCTCTCAGTGCTCAGAATGTTATGCCTGATTGATGTTTGGTGCATGAATGTGGACAAATAATATCTCCTCCATCCACCAGATCCAGAGAAAACAGAAAGATCGAGCAAATGTGGAAAACAGAGTGAGCAAGCTCAAGGACCGGATCAGTGCCATGACTGAGCATACGAAAAACGTCCAGCAAGAGCGCATTCACTCTCAGGTGAAAATTATGCCCAGTGTTTGACCTTAACAGCAATTTATTTTCTGAAAGGCGACTGCTGTAGTAGATTTGAGGTTAATTGATATGTGACGTGTCTGTGTGCAGGCCCTGTGTAGGGCTGTGGAGAAGCAAACGGAGTCCGGGCTGCATTTCAAGGCCTTGTCCGACAGAGAGAAGGGACGGCTTCGTCAGGAGATTTCTCAACAGCAAAGCGAGCTCAAATCGCTGCGAGAGAGGAAGAACTCAAAGGAGGTTATAGATTCTCTGCTCTCTCTTAGACGGAGTCTCACTTTCATATAACATACAATAACATACAGGGCCAAACATATGATGGTTTATATCTGAAATGTTTTCTTCACTGCTCAGAACAACATCTTCAAAGCCACACAGAAGATAGAGGTCCTCAAGGGGCAGGTGAACATGGACCAGCAAACTTTGGACGCCTGGTGGGAGGAATCGGCTCGCAAAGACGAGGACATCATGACCATCGTCAAGTACGCACAGCAAGATGAGAGCAGGATTCGAGTGAGTCTGTTAATATCTTCTTTTAAAACATAGCCAGCGCTACATAGGTGCATACACTAACACAGCGTTTGATCCTAAAGCAGATTCTAAAGCAGAGCTGATAGCGTCTAAGATATGTGGGTGTAGCAAGGTTCTTTCATGCCATTGATAAAGCATCTTCTGCATGCTGTGTGTGACAGACACCCATTGTCTCTGTGTGATAATATGACTGAAACCCACTCAAACACAGAGTTGACATTTTTCCTGAAAGAAAAAAAAAACAGCTGGAATATTATGCAGTCTGTTTTATACATATTTACATATTTATGTTTATGTAACACTTATAGTATTTATGTTTTTTATATGTGCCAAACAGGAGCTGACTCTGAACATAGACAAGCAGACGCTGGAGGCAAACCGCAAGAGAAAAGCTTTGGAAAATGAGGCCACTGAGACCATCATGGCACAGGTCAGTTTTCTCCAGCATCTTACTCTTAAAGTCATAAAGAGACAAAAAGTCCATTTCATTCACCAGATAAAATGTGTGTGTTGAGCACAGGTGGCTGTGGAGAAGACGGCCGAGCTGGTGCAGCAGGCCAACGTGGAGAGACAGGAGCTGATCACACAGTGGGAGAACTCTATCGCGCAGATGAGGAAGAAAGACCAGGATCTACAGCAGTGTGCTCTGGTAACAAGCTACACTGAGACATGCTTGAGGGAAATAAACATGTATTTTAAAAGTAAAAAAATAACTTAATTTATTGATTTTTTACTTTTAGCTGCTGGTGGAGATAAACCAGATGATCCGTGAACGCAAAGCACTGCTAAACGAGAAGCAGAACTTCCTAGCTTACGAGGTGGACAACAACAAGGACTGCGAGAAGAAGATCGTCGCAGCCGAACGCCAGGCCAACAGGCTATGGCAACAGTTTCAGGAAGAGGAGAGCAACCGCACTCGACTGCAAGATGAGGCACGTTCCTATAGCTGCATTGGCTACAGTACATCACCTACTTGGTTATAATGAGGAGGCTCTGATATTAACGTGTTGCACTTTCACAGCTGGTGAGCCTAAAGGGCAGGGTGGATCGCACTGCTACAGACCTGGAGGCTAAGAGATCCCACTTAGCGAGCATCAAGAAGGACATCAACATTAAAACAGCAAAGTAATTCTGCCTCATTATTACAAAAAGCTTTAGTGGCCCAGTAAAATGGACTGAGGACACTGAAGGGAGAATGTTTGTGTAATGGAGGCCAGTGGTAGGTGACGCTAGAGTCTGCAGTCTTTTGCCTCCTTGTTAGAGTGCCCGCAGCCCATGCTGGAGATCCGGGTTTGAGACCCGCTTGGGGGGTTACATTTGCGCCATTTAAAAAATATTCTTTGAGGATTTCATTTCTCCTGCTAATGGCGGAAGTAAATACTGCACAAACTTGATCTTGTCTTTAGCCTCTACAGCTCATTCTGTATTCCTTGCAGATTGGAGGATACGCAGCAGTACATCATTGCTCTCGAAGCGAAGTTGCAGGGCGTGACGGAGGAAGCTCTTAGCGTGGAGGAGAGAGCCGCTCAGATGGAAAAGCTGCACCGAGACCAGGAGAAACACCTCAAAGTGAGCACTTCAGTCAAAACTGCTGTCCTAAAAAATGAACCAACACCAATCATATTCACACATTCAAACACACTCTGGTATAAGATCTTGCTTTTTATCCCGCCTCATTTTGGTTAATAGCAGTGTGTTTCTTTTGTATACAGGAACTTGACACTCAACTCCAGCGGGAAAACAAGCTCCTCTTCCAGAAAACGCAGGAGCTACAGACGCTGAGAGCAAAAGAGAAAAATGTCATAGCAGATATCTCAGGCAGTCGTGTAGCTCTGTCCAGCCTGGACAACCGCCTCAGTAAACTGGACCAAAATGTTCTCAGGCAGCAGGACTACATCAACAACCAGGCAAGGCATCCAGACCATAACAAATATTCATACTTATCATACAAGCAGTCCTGTAGTCTCCTCATGATCCCAGATCTTGTCCTCATGTGCATCTAACTAAAAGTTTATTCTGAATTTACCAGGAATTCCAGATCCAGTATCTGGAGGGGAAGATGGCCCGTCTGAGTGGCAACGTGAACGAAGAGGAGAAACAGGTTCTGGAAAATCAGGTCTCTGAGCTGAGTGCGGTATTGGAGGAAAAGAAAAGGGCAGCTGACTTGCTTGCAGCACAGCTCAAGAAGCTTCAGGTGAAGACAAACTGGTCAAAAGCAGTAGTGAGGGAAAACTCTGACACATATTGACCTTAACACCTGTGCTTGTGTATTCGCAGAATGATATCCGTTTTGTGGGGAAAGAGAATGAGAAGACGGGGGCAGATAAGCAAGACCTGACCACAAAGATTGAGGAATTGAACCTCGTTGATGACACCTTGAACAAAGAGCTGAAGAGACTTTGTCTCAAGAAACAGGTCCGCACTCACAACAACATCTGTTTGGGAAAATTACAGCAGTGTTTTTTCCTTTGTGGCCAGTAGCTACATTGCACAGGAAACCTAAATCGTAATCAGTGCTGGTTAAAGTTTTAAATGACCAACCATATCAGTTTCTGTTTTTTACTTCAGATGGTCACATTTTATTGAGACAGACAAGTTATTAGTTATAGATCTTACTTTATAGACTTTATATGCTGTCCTACAACGACCACATCACACTCTTGACACTCTTCCTCCATTAGGACAGCATAGTGGAGAACAATATCCAGCAGCTGGAGGTGAAGCGTCTCAGGACCTTGCTGTATGACAGGGCGGATGGCGTCCTCTCTCAGGAGAAGAGGAAGCTGCAGCTTCGGACATCCATGAAGGAGCGGCAGAAGGAGATCTGTGTGCATCGGGAAATGTGCACCAAGCAGCTGAAGATCACTGAGCAGGAGATACAGCGTCTCAGGTGGGGCATGAGTAGGAAGACAACACTGGCATTTGCATTATAGCTACTGGTCTAACTGCAGTACTTTCACACAGTCATCAAAATGAATCAAACACTATGAGGACAGCCATCTTTTTTTATTGGGTGCTACTGTGCCATGTCCCATATCCCATAATCCATGTGGTCATTCATGATGCTGCTTAATGCTTCTTTTCAGTGCCCAGTTGCATGAACGACTGTCCAAAGTTGACAAGATGAAGAAAAAATACGAGATCGTCAACATTTCCATGGCTGCACCAGAGGGCGAGGAAGACAAATCCCAGGCCTATTACATTATCAAGGTAGCAACATTACATCACATTACCAGATTCTAAAGGAAATTGCAAATATAATTTAATTACGTAGCCCAAGTTTGATTCCCGTTTCCGTCTTAAAGGCAGCTCAAGAGAAGGAGGAGCTTCAGTGCAAGGGCGACGATTTGGACGCCAAGATCCGCATAGCAGAGAAAGAGAATAAGGCGTTGGAAAATACCGTGCACCTGCTCAATAATCATAACAGCGCCTATCGTAAATCCTTCAACAAGGTTACAGAGTCCAGTATGTGCATGACGTCCTGTATTTTCAAAACCTATTATTTGTTGATAGTTGAATTTCATTACTGCAGATTTTAATTATTCACTAAACCAGATCCAGGAAGAATCTCAAAGTTCTGCTTTTGGTTCAGTTGCTTTTCCTTAATATATCTACCTAGTGTCTGGATGTGTGATCATATAAACACAATCAAATACTTTACCAGTTGTGTTTTCACTTTGTAGGCCCCGAGTATCAAGAGAAATTGAAGTTAGAGGAACAGAAAAGGGCGGCGGACGAGAAGGGCAAGTTCAAGAGACGCCAAATCAGAGAGCTGCAGGAAAACTTTGAGGTCCGTCTAAGCATCAGAGGATGTTATGGAGAATCTCTCTTATCCTATACATTGGCATTTTTAACACCATTTTTAATATACTGCCATGCAGTGAAAGGACTGATCATGAAATGACTAATACATGAAACATGTTATTCATTATGTACTATTCATTACTCAGGCGTGACAGTGAAATGAAAACTAAAAGTACATAGTTATGACTGTGAGGAGTGCAAGCTGTTCAGAACAATTGAAGCAGATTTTTTCTTAGTTAATATTTCAAAGATGATTATCTTTGACTTGTTCCTTCATGGTCTGATTGATTGATATTTTTATTCATAAGGATGTGTGAGAACCAGCATATAAGGGTTCACATAGGAGAATGCATGTTTCGTAGTACAATTACATGGCAGACATTCCACAAATCTGGCCACGCCAAATGAAATCTCACTTGGAGATTGCCAAGAGACAAACATTTGGGAAAAGGTCCTCATGATTTGAGCATTACCCTGGACTTCTTAGTTGCTTCTCTGACTAATCCCATCTGACGTTTTAATTTAAAAAATATATTTAATTCTTTATATATATAAACCGATCAGGCATAACATTGTGAACAGTGCCAGGTGAAATGAATAAGGCTGATGATCTCCTCATCATGGCACCTGTAAGTGGGTGGGATATATTAGCCAAGTCAACATTTTGTCCTCACAGTTGATGTGTTAGAAGCAGGAAAAATGGACAGACGAGCTATTGTTGCTGAAATTGCTGAAGAAGTTAATGCTGGTTCTGATAGAAAGGTGTCAGAATACACAATGTGCTAACAGGCAGCTAAAGGGGACCAACACAATATTAGGCAGGTGGTCATCAGTGTATATATATATATATATATGTGTGTGTGTGTGTGTGTATATATATATATATATATATATATATATATATAATCATTGGCGGGTCGTGCATATATATGATACTAGAATAGATACTAATCAACCGTTAAATAACAAAGTAAAAAAGAAATTAGTCTACAGTATTTCACACCTCACAAGGAACAGTCAATTTTATTACGGTTACTTTTCTCAAAAAGACATTCTTGATGCCGTATGCAGCAAACTGCAATCTCTGGAGTACGCAGCATCTGAAATGAGACGCAGTGAATATAGAAACAATGTATATGGGTGGTTCACTGCCTCTGACTACTCCAACTATCCAATCAAAGGACGGGAAATTGCTGACGTAATCGTATGCCTGCTAGATGGCCCCACTGAAGCGAATTCGAAATCTGATTGGTTAATGTAACAATTCCATTGCCACTTATTTTAAGCTACGGGTGCCTGCATTATTGATTCTGAAGGTTTTAAGGCAGATTTCTTTCACCCTGGCAACACATGATGTCAGCCACTGGCTGAAATATGATTGGATAAATACTCTTATCATAAATATACACTACTGGAAGCAGTGCAACCGAGAGAAAAGCTATGAAATGTAGAGAATAGACTATTGGGAATAATTTAATACACATTCATGGAAAACTATATTAAATATATTAAAATGGAAGTCAGTGATTCAGATCACTGCTGTTTAGGCCACCAGAGAAGGCATTGCTGGACCTGACGGCCCACCACCATATATTTTGTCCTGGACTTATTTTGAAAGCTCTTTGGTTTTTACGAACCTGTTTGGTATGTCGTCTTTACATGTGTTCTCTTGTACACTCTTACCATACAAGTATATTTAGTTTGAGATCTGATTACACTCTAACTGATATAATGATGTGACTGGTTGTGCCAGATCTAATTTAGGAGTTGAATAAGATGAATACTTAGACAAACCTAGAATTAAGAAAAATACAAGCCTCCCCTCCACTTCAATATGAGTTATTTTGTGTAGAAAGTGGGATTTCTCCTCTATAAGGATATAATCCAGATAATATGGTATAATTATTTAACCCACAGAAATCATATTCGATCAATTTCAGATCTGCATTCCAGTGTTGTTTTTTAAAATTCTCTTTTCTTTGCCAGGTCATGAGCAGCTCACTCAACAGCCTGCAGCAAGAAGAAGCTGCTCAGAGACAAAAAAATGCAGATCTGGAAGCACTAATTGTCTCTTTCAAAGCTGAGCTCATTTCTCAGCAGGAAAAACAGGACAGGGCTACCAAGCAGGTCAGATATCCTGCATTCATGCAATTTGTAGCCATTGAATAGACCATGGGTGTCGCGCCCCCTAACATTTCTACTCAGCCCCCCTAAAAATTCTGCGATTCTCCATAAACTGTACACAAGTTTGTGATCTCCTCAGTCCCCTTTAAATTTCATATGAAAACGGCGGCAGACTTCGACTCCTCCCCGTCTTTCAGCACATTCTTCAATCCGCAGACTGCGGCGACGCAGAGCGAGAATCAGAGGCCAAGTGTGTGTTGTGTGTGTGTGTGTGTGTGTGTGTCTGATCAGGAAGATCTTTAGCTTGTTCAGTACTGAAATGTTATACACATCTATGCAATACAGTGGAATGCTGCAATAAGTTTGCCATCATACCCTGTTAGTCAAACATTTATTTATTTATTTATTTATTTTTACTATTATACCCTCATTGGGGGCCGAGCCCCCCTTAAATGAAAATCCTAGAATCATCCCTGGAATGGACACAGCTTGATCTTGACAGAGCAACTTGTATGTTTTTTTTTTTTGCATACCTTTTTTGGAATGCTGATTATACATTAAGCAGGATTCCACGACAGGGTGAAACTATTCTGTGGGGGAAAAAAAAATTGTTACAAATGAATATTCTCTTGTGTTTTCCATTTGTTTTTTCTTAAATTTGACTGTATTTATTCCCTCAACAGTCCTTAAAGCTGACAAAGGAGGTCCGCTCTAGCAAAAACACCGAAGAGGAGACCTTTGAGGAACGTGACCTCAATCAAAAAGTACTGAAAGACTGCAAGAAGACGGTCAATAAGCTGTTTCTGGAAGTCATGGAGCAGCATCCTGACCTCCAGGAGACGTTACAGACGTACTTCATGCAGGTGAAGAGCTGCTTAGTGCTCAAATGGAGGAACAGTCCTGAACATGGAAATTGTATGTAAATGATATGTTTTCTGTCGTAGGCCGGGCTTGCTCTTCCCTCTCCTGCACCAACCCCGTCGAGCAGGAGTTCAAAGCTGAGTTCGGCACGTAGCTCCGTTTCTCTCAGGTAAACCTGCAGCACACGAGCACTTTATATCAGATCTCCACTGTGTGTACACTGAAAATACGATGAATGGAATCCTTCAAACCTTTTCCTTGCTCAGAGCAACCCATTATGCTTGTCAACACACATCAGTATTGTTTTACTTTCTGACCAGATCTTCCAGATTCTCCGGGCCATCAGCAGCTAACAGCGCCAGAGGCTTGGCAGTTCACTCGCCCTCCGTAAAGAAGATTGATTTAGGCCTTGGACTTGCCGTTTCCTCTGCTCTTTCACCTCAGTCTCTGGGCAGTGACAGCAGCAGGAGCAGTAACAGCAACAGGAGCAGTAGGAGTATCAGAAGCAGCCATCTCAAAAATCCTTAATCAGTACTTTATCGGCTCTTGGGAAATGCTCTGTGTGATACAGAATATTTGTGAGATGCTTAAGGTTTAATGCATAACTGTTTCAGTTATTGCTATACATAAATTCTTCTGCAGGTCTTTCTGCAATGCTGAGAATGTAGGTTTCATTTTCTAAACAATTGTCTTCATTTCACTACGTCAAAGCCAAATATTTTCATACAGAAACACCTCTCCAGGTATATTGTCACACAGCATTTGTCCTACAATTTCAATTATTTTTTAATTAAGAAGGTATGACATGTCTGTCATTTTTATCCATTTACTGTCCAGTTTAAATTAGAATACTTTTAATGTTGGATGTCCACAGAACACTTATAGCAGTGATAAACATTAGCTTATGAATCAGCTTCCTTTTCTTTTCTAGGTTTAAGACAGAACAAATTCAGGGTGTATTCGATCCTTGGATGTGAAAATTAAAGTTGCTTAAAGTTTTTGAATCACTTACACTGGAGAATAAACTCCACACCTACACATACAAGTCTTCTTGAACATGTGGTTGCTATGGAAACTGAATAATAAAACAATTGCATTAAAATAAAGCTGTGATTTGAATTACATCCAGAATTACTATCAGAGCTGCAGTTAAATAAAAATAAATCAACACCCTTTAATCAGATCAAAATTGAGAACTCAACGTCTTACAGTATATTGCCAAAAGTTTTCAAATCATTGAATTCAGGTGTTGTTTTTCAGGGGTGGTCTCGGCCCCTTAGTTCCAGTGAAAGGAACTCCTAATGCTTCAGCTTCATACCAAGACATTTTGGACAATTTCATGCTTTGCTCACTCATCCATGTCTTTATGGACCTTGCTTTGTGCACTGGTGTACAGTCATGTTGGAACAGGAAGGGGTCATCCCCAAACTGTTCCCACAAAGTCAGGAATATGAAATTGATTTGACATTAAGAGTTCATTTCCCTGGAACTAAGGGGCCGAGCCCAACCCCTGAAAAACAACACCTGAATTCAATGATTTAGAGGGGTGTCCCAAAACTTTTGGCAATATAAGTGTATATTCGTGAATTTTTTACATAAAATCAGTGTTGTTACATTTAAATTCAATACAATTATTTTACTCTGAAATGCAAACGAAATCATATCATCTGTTCGTATCTGTTCAGCGTTTAAAGAAAAGGTGGCCTGTGTGGAATAATACTTTAACCATGGGTGGAGTTTGTGCACCTGATTTACTGGAACTGCCGCTGTTCCACGTCACCAAGTATGAAAGTTGAGAACGAGTTCCATCAGAAAGTGGTTATAAGAGATACTGACGGCAACAATACACACACACACTCACACACACCGACGTACCTCAGTCAGCTGTAACAGCCTCAGCGGGAAACATGTTACTCTTAATCCTTTTAGTTGGAGGGGTTATTTTCACAGACGGGACAATCGGTGAGTTCCATAAAGATTCAATAATTTATGTTTTTGTTTATGTGAAGATTAAAATCATCCAAATCTTGTCAGATCTTTTTCCACCTTTAACGTGATTGTAATACAGCAGAGAACAACAGTGAACTGAAAAGGAAGCAAAACATTTTTAAGGGAAAGATTTTTTTTACAGTAACCTGGTGGCATAAGCGTGCACTCTAATAAATATGTGCGGTGAAAAACAAGACAGTTTATCAGCTGATCTAAGAACATACATGCAGTGAAGCATGGTGACGGCAGCATCTTGGTATGCAGCTTTTTTTGGAATAAAATCAGCAAATCAAGAAGTTTGTAGACTCAAAAAAAAGGAAAATTAGAGGACAATCAGTGTGCACACTTGTTCAACTCATTTATTGTTAGTTTTAACATTTCTGTTTGTTCTCAGCTTGAAAAGTGTTGGTTGTTGTGTCACATTAAACACCAAAATAACATTTCAGTACAGTAATGAGACCCAATGACTCAAGGGAATAGCTATTTATGTTGTAATTTATCATACATCTTCACATTTACTAACTATTAGCCATTCAGTGTTTTTCTCTTTTAAGTTCATGTCTTATGATTCAGAAAGTTTACTTGGCTTTAAGAAGGATGTGAAGTCGAAAGTAAATGAAACATTTTTTTTTCTGTTTTTTTTTTTCCTTCAAAGCTCAGAGCTCATCGGTCGGAATCTTCCCTCCTGGTAAACCTTTTATCTTTTAGCTTCCAAAAAGTAAACTAAGAAGAACTCAGTACTTTACCTGGAAACCAATATTTAATAATAATAATAATAATAATAATAATAATAATAATAATTTATAATAAAAGTTTTCAAGTTTTTGTAAAAAGCAAATAGAAACATTTTATGAAAAAATAAATCTTTGAAATCTCATAAATACTAAAACTTAACTAAAACTATTTTACTTAAACTACTAGAATGTTATTTCAAGGATCCTGAATAATCCTTGTGAATTTGAGTGTAAGGGCAAGAATAAAATTCCATCTAAATGATATGCATAACTAAGGTTTATGTTTGTAAATAATGTTTTATTGATTTTTTTTTAAAGAGATTTGTTGCTCTTTTTGTTGTTCTTGCATCTAAAGCTGAGACCTCATCAACCACGACCACTACACCTCCCACCACTACCACTACCACTACACCGCCCACCACTACCATTACACCTCCCACTACAACCACTACCACTACACCTCCCACCACTACCACTACACCTCCCGCTACAACCACTACCACTACACCTCCCACCACTACCACTACACCTCCCACTACAACCACTACCACTACACCTCCCACCACTACCACTACACCTCCCACCACTACCTCTACACCTCCCACCACTACCACTACACCTCCCGCCACTACCATTACAACCACTACACCTCCCACTGCAACCACAATACCTCTCACCTCTACCACTTCCACTACAAGTAAGCATTTTACCTTTTGCCTGCAAGCATATATTAGACATCTGAAAATGAAGGAAAATTTTCATCAAATTAAAAAATAATAGTAATATAGTAATAATATAGTTATTTATATAGATTAATATAAATAATCCCCCAAATATGGGCATAACCTGCCACTTAAAAATTCTGTTAAAAAAAATATGTTAAAATTCTCTACTATAAGTACACATACGCATTAAGTATTAACAACTTAATTATATCTAAAGTAAACAGTCGTGTAAGCATTTCACTGCATATCATAGTGTGTACGATTATGTATGTGACAAATAAAATTTGAATTTGAAATGAAATATAAAGTCATGTTTGTAAATAATGGATTTGTCTGATTTTAAAATCCAAAGCTGAGAACACAACCACCACCACTCCAACAACAACGCCATATCTAAGTAAGCATTTGATCTTTTTACCTTCTAGAGCTATGAATAACTTGAAAAATCCATGTGGCAAAATATGCCCTGGCTAAGACCAAAGTAGAAACCTATTGAGCATGAAGCATGGTGCTGGCAGCATCAGGTTCTCTTCAGCTAGAACTGGGGCTCTAGTCAAGATCGAGGGTATCATGGTTAAAAAAATGGCACAAAGCCTGCAAGCCTCTGTTAGACAACTGCAAGCCTATATAGGAAGTTTCACTTCCAAGCATGATAATGACCAAAAATCACTAATCGAAGTCAAAAAATGAGTCAGATCCCAGATCTAAATCCTGTCGAAAACCTGTGGAATAATGTGAAGACAGCTGCGAAGAGAAAATCCCTCACAGTCATTAGAGCTGAAGTAAGTTTTTGCGATCGTGTTGTATATTACAAGCAAAAGCTGCTTTAACAAAGTATTAGCTAAAGGCGTGTGTATACTTTTGCATCCTGAACTTTTCAATTTAAGTCTTTCCGAAATGCATAAATACTTGGGTAAATATGGTGGCTGAGAAGTGTGTATAAGAACGCAGGTCAAATCCTGCTCAAACATTTTATACAGTGTTTCCTGTTTGTACTTTAAATGAGTTTCCCAAATGGTCAGGCGTTACTAAAAGGTAATCCCAGTCACGCATACCCTTTGTTTAGCGTAGGTCCTTGATGTCTTGCTGCCACTCCCATACTAATAATTGATTGGATTTTGAGTGTTCTAAATGTTTGCTAAGGCTGCTTTAAACCAATGTAGAAAATACTATACAGATAAACTGAAATAAACATATTTCTATATGATATGTAAACCTTGTTGGGAAATGATTTGGAAAACCATGTGGCAAAATATATCCTAGTCTTTGGATATGTTGAAATTTTATATAAGTAAATACAGTATTAAAAGTAATAAAAGTGAAATTAATTAAATGAAACTTTACTGAATTTTATGTTTTATTGGATTTTGTTAAATAACAGATTTTTCTTTTTTTTTGTATCTTTTTTAAAAAACTTGTATTCAAAGTTCACAACATATCGTCCCCGACCTCTACACCTTATACACTTTATACACCTTATACACCATCCTCAACACCTTCTACAGGTAAGCATTTTATCTTTCTATCTTCCAGTAAATGGCTGCTGAGTAAAAAAAACAATTACAATCACATATTCCAGTCAGATTCACTGAAAGGAAATGTAGGTGAAGCATTTATATACAGTGGAACCTCTGCATACAAATTTAATTCGTTCTGGAGGTGAAAAGTTGTATTGTAAAAAAAAAAATTTCCCATAAGAAATAATATAAATGTAGATAATTCGTTCGAGCCGAATTCTAAGGGTCATGGGTCCTCACAGGAAGTCAGGCCTGGTTCACGCGGGTTCCACGTGGGCCCCATCTAATTTAGCCCATATGAATCTTGAGAATTTCTGAAATTCTGACAGAAACTTTAAATTATATTCATAATTGATCCTGATTCTCAATTCTAGAGCTAGCCTGATGGGATATTGTACCAGTTTTAGGTAAAGTTTATAAAATATAATAATCTATAAAGCTAATCCTGACACACCCATGTGGGGCCAGTCCAGTACCCACTGATAAACCTATAATGGGTCCCTGTATATACCACATGGGCCCACGTGGAACCCGTGGACAAACCCATCTGGGGCCCATGTTTCAAGCCCACATGGGCCCCACCTTGCAGTGTTGGCTGCTTGGGCTAAAAATAGAACAGACCACCCATGTCACGCATTCTGAAGACAACGTTGGTATCGTGGGTTGACTCTTTCCAAACAGCTTTCACTGACAACCAACTCCTTTGATTGGCTTTGCTTGGCTTTCCACTGACGCAAACAAGTTTTGAACGGCTCCCGGACTTAGCCAGTGTTTGGTTGGGTTCAGTTCGTATGCCAATTCAAAATTTGAATATTCGTAAAGGAGGGCATTCGTATGCCGAGGCTCCACTGTACTTGCAATACTAGCACGGTACTCCCTTGTCATAGCATGGTTTAGGGATAAAATAAAACCATCCACAGATATTTAAAGTGATCTGTATTTTCTACAGTGTATCCTTTCCGTATCGGGGTGCGAGCTTTGGTCAGATCTTCTGTGCCGCTGGATAAAGATAAAGCCAACGCCATTTTGCAGCAGGTAGGAAGCTTTAAAATTCTTCCAGATCTTCCACCAGGAACTCAATTTTAGGTCGAATTTTTTTTCTAGAATTTGTTTCGAAATTTGTTTGCGAGGGAGCTGGGTTTAGTCGCAGGAGAAAATATAATGAGAGAGCAACTTTAAGAACATGGTCAGGATTGTAGATTTCAGTTTTTATTGTGCATCATTTCGCTTTGCAAAATGTGAGCTAATCAGAACAAGAGCTTTCCTGTAACTTTCCTGATTTAAGGTGGAGTTTAATTTAAATGAAAGCTTTAACTTTAACACTACACTACACATGTCTTTCTATAAAATCAGTACCTTTAAGACTACCATACCCAGGATTGAGAAGAGTTACAGTTTAGTACCACCTTTTTTTTTTATTTGAAATTCAGAAGTAAAATATTTAAAACATGGTCACAGGAAACAGGGGTTCAAGAAAAGTTCATGTTAGAAACGTTAGTGGAACATAAACATTGTCTTGTATGTGGCAGGATGTAAAAAAAAAATACCTTCATGTAATTTACTGAGATATTAAACTAATAAACCAAATGCTAACTTTCTTCTCTCTCTCTCTCTCTCTCTCTCTCTCTTTAAATCTAGTATTTATCAAATCTATCAGGGTACAACATAAAGTCCAATGTAACAAGCATTAAGCTGGTATGAAGTATGAAGAGTTGCATCAGAAGAAGGTTCTGGAAATATTCAAGGCCCTCAGTGTTCTTCTTTTTTTTTTTTAGTTGAGTCTATTCACATTAATCATTTTCACTTTTTCTAAATCATTGCTTTTGCATTTCTTTTGAGATCATAGTTTAAAGGTATAGTGAACGTAACTTTGATTGGTTTGTCAGTAATGAATGAAGCAACAATGTTAATTTGAATGAATGAATTATTTAATGCAGAAATGAGAAAACGTAGATAACTAAAAAATTTTTGTTTCTTGTCTTTTTTTTTTCTTTTTTTTTTAAATGTATTGCTTAAAAGTTCTTTGCTAATTCTCTCAATAAATTGACCAATAAGCCATGCCATAATATCTTTATAGTAATTCACTTTTTAAAGTAGGAGTTTGTAGTTGTTTTGAACAAATACTCTGGTTTTGGTTTGCTCTGTGTACACACATGAACAAATCCTGGTCTGCCTTATGTGAAGAACTGAAGAAGTGACATGGAATTTTAAGGTAAGGTTTAAAACTAACAAAATAAGGTGTGGTCATTATTATACAGGCCTACAGCGAGAATCAGCAGTGGAAAGGAAAAACTCCCTCAGCTGGTATGAGGAAGAAATCGGGAAAGGAACCAGATTCAGTAAACAACCGACTGACAGGCAGTGAGATTTTAAGCTCTGAAATATGGTGAAGTCGAAACAGTGAAGTGTCTAGAGGAAGCCATCCACTAAAAAAATCAACAATTGGATAAAGAGGGTATACACCGATCAGCCATAACATTATGACCACCTGACTTGTGTCAGTCCCCAGTTTTGCTGCCAAAACAGCCCTGGCCCATTGAGGCATGGGCTCCACGAAATCCCTGAAGCATCAGAAGAATCAGAA
This sequence comes from Hemibagrus wyckioides, assembly GCF_019097595.1. Classification (NCBI taxonomy): domain Eukaryota; kingdom Metazoa; phylum Chordata; class Actinopteri; order Siluriformes; family Bagridae; genus Hemibagrus; species Hemibagrus wyckioides. The sequence goes on from NC_080716.1 coordinate 1,892,304, forward strand.
TCAGAAAAAGTTTTATTGCCAGGTACAGCAAAGGGTCAGCAAGGAGCACTTTACAGTACTAGGAATTTGTCTTGGTGTCAGGTGCAAACATATACACAGGTAAATAATTTAAATAAATACTGTATAAGGTGACTTGTATGAAAATTAGTGCAATAGAAAAATGTAAACAGTGAAAGTGACTGTAATATATATACAGATGTGAGGTATGCCCACAATGTAGGATTAGATAAGTATTGTGTACAAAAGTGTGAGTTTAAATGAACAGTAATGCAATTTAGAATGTGGAAGTGAGTGTCCGGGTTGGGGGGGGGTCATCTGGGGGTAAATGAGGCACTGTTCAACAGGCTGACTGCAGTGAGGAAGAAACTGTTCTTGTGGCGTGAGGTCCTGGTCCTGACCGGAGCCTCTTGCCAGAGGGGAGGGACTGAAAAAGTGGGTCCTTTAAGTCCACTAAGTTGCGAGGTGGGGCCTCCATGGATCAGAATTGTTTGTCCAGTACATCCTACAGATGCTCATTTGAATTGGATACCCTAAATGGTCTGCGTCTATGTAGCCCCAGACGCAACAAATTGTGATGCACTGTGTATTCTGACACCTTTCTATCAAAACCAGCATTCAGAACTTCAGCAATCTGAGCAACAGTAGCTCGTCTGTTGAATCGGACCACACAGGCCAGCCCTCGCTCCCCACATGCATCAATGAGCCTTGGCCACCCCTGTTCACCACTGTTCCTTCCTTGGACCACTTTTGATAGATACTGACCACTGCAGACCGGGAACACCCCACAAGAGCTGCAGTTTTGGAGATGCTCTGATCCAGTGGTCTAGCCATCACAATTTGGGCTTTTTTGGTCAAATTCGCTCAAATCCTTACGCTTGCCATTTTTTCCTGCTTCTAACACATCAACTTTGAGGACAAAATGTTCACTTGCTGCCTAATATATCCCACCCACTAACAAGAGCCATGATGGGGAGATAATCAGTGTTATTCACTTCACCTGTCAGTGATCATAATGTTATGGCTGATCAGTGTAAATCAGATAAGTTCCCAATCGGGCCCAGGAAGGGATCCAGAGTTAAGGTAGGAGAAGGACAATTATAGCCAAAGGACAATCATATTATTTTCTAGCATATGTTGAGGACTTAAGAAACCTGAGGAAATGGTCCAAAAATAAACACTGTGGCCTTGAAACAAAACACTTTGTATGGTGGAAACCTCCAGAAGTTCTCATCAGCCATAGAGTGAAACATGATGGTGGAAGCTTCATGTGCTGTAGTCTTTCTATTTATTAAATGTAGGTTTAATGGTTTGGAATATTATTTATAAAACTCTAACTGATACTTTTTGTTTGTACTTTTACATTACAAGAACTACATGAAAGGTTTCACACCAATGGTGGTGAATATTTATGCAAAGTTTTATGATATTGTATTTTTAATTCTATTTAAAAATATATATTTTTTTCCCTTTCCCAATTTAATAGGCTGCTTTGATTAAATGTATGAAGTCTAAAACCTAACTATGTTCATTTCATTTACAACACTACAAAATGTGTAAAACAAGGGTGAAACTTTCAAACTATTCTGGTATTTTTTTGTTCATGTAGATGTTAGTCTGTAATCAGAAATAAATACATGTATCTGAAAGCTGAGACGTGACTCAAAGATGTAGTTCTATGCCTTAGGAGTGTTTCCATAATTGGATGGATGGATGGATGGATGGATGGATGGATGGATGGATGGATGGATGGATGGATGGAAGGATGGATGGATGGAAGGATGGATGGAAGGATGACAGGATAGATGAATGGATGGATGGATGGATGGATGGGTGGATGGATGGATGGATAAAAGGATAGATGGATGGATGGATGGTCAGAGTTGTAGCAGATCTGGATCCTACTCCAGACAGTAAAACACTAAATAGAATGATTTTTTAAATTTTGTTGAATTTATGTTTTATGATTGGTGGGAAGTTGTACTCACAGTTAGACTCAACCACCACTGCATAAATCATCACCTTTTCCTCAACTATTATCATCTCTGACACCATCTAATCAACAAAAACTTCTGATTTTGCATAAAGTTTGGCCCCTTAGTTCCAGTGAAAGGAACTTAATGCTTCAGCATACCAAGACATTTTAGACAATTTTATGCTTTGTGGGAACAGTTTGGGGATGACCCCTTCCTGTTCCAACATGACTGTGCACCAATGCACAAAGCAAGCTCCATAAAGATATGAATGAGCGAGTTTGGTGTGGAGGAACATGACTGCCCTGCACAGAGACCTCAACCTGATAGAACACCTTTGGGATGAATTAGAGCAGAGACTCTGAGCCATTCCAAAACTGGGATGTCTGCTGTTACATGCACATGAATTTAATATGGAGTTGTCCCACCCTGTGCAGCTTTAACTCTTCTTGGAAGTCTTTCCACAAGAATTAGGAGTGTGTTTATGGGAATGTTTGACCATTCTACTAGAAGCGCATTTGTGAGGCCAGATAAACACTGGTGTTGGACAAGAAGGTCTGGCTCACAGTCTCCACTTTAATTCATCCCAAAGACGTTTTGTTGAGTTGAGGTCAGTACTCCACTTCAACAGCTTCAGCAGGAAAAATGTTGCTTTTAATCCTGTTTCTATGGTCTCTAATGTGTTACAAATCACGGATGATGATCCCCAACCGGGGAACACCAGCTGGCAAGGTCAGTATGAGGGATGGGGGCCTCATTGGCGGTTGGCTTATATCTCCTGGCATCTAATGACACTTTGCAGGTCGATGTGGGCCCTCTCCCACACTTCTCGGCAGCACTGGAACCAATCGTCAACTGAGAGAACATCTGATGGCTCCCCATACCATGGAAATAAGGGTGGTTGGTATCCAAGGATGCATTGGAAGGGAATGAGACCTGGCAATGACTTGATTAATGAGTTCTGTGCATATTCAGCCCAGGGCAGGAACTCACTCCACCGGCTTTGGTCTTGGCTTCAGTAGGTCCTTAGGTAGTGCCCCAGCTCCTGGTTCAGGCGTTTGGTGGTTCCAGTAGACTGGCTGGAAGCTGCTGGGGAGTTCTGGATTGCATCCAGCACATGCATCCACATATTGCTTGATGTCACTGGCTAGGGATGGCCACCAGCAGGCATTGTGCACCAGTTGGGTTGTTTGGTTAATACCTGGGTGGCCCAAGTTTCTGGAGGTGTGAACCCATGCTATGGTATGCTGCCAAAGGCTTGTTGGTACATACTGCCTGTTTAGTAGACTTTCTAAAGGTGGGGCTTTCGATGGCTAGTTCTCTTTGTATTTGTTCCATCAGGTCCCAATGAACAGGAGCAACGATTACTGATGGTGGCAGAATTAATTTGGGGTTGGGGCTGTCACAAATGAGATCATGGCGGCAGGATAGGGTGTCTTTTTTGCTGTTTTTGGATCCTGGCCTATAAGTTACCGTGAACTGGAACCTAGTGAAGAAGAAAGCCAATCTGGCTTGTCATGGGTTGAGTCTCTTGGCTCCTTTTATATTTTCCAGGTTCTTATGGTCTTTGATGACCTGGAATGAGTGGTGGGCCCCTCTAACCATTAATGCCATTCCTCTAATGCCTCCTTTATGGTTAGGAATTCCTGCTTGCCCATTTCACAATTGGTGTCTGCTGGGGAAAAGTAAAAAGGCACAAGGGTAAAGCTAGGCTGGGTTATCATGCCTATCTGACAATACTGATCCCAATCCTGCGACATGAGGCATCAATCTCGATGACAAAGGGCAGGTTTGAGTCCAGGTGCCACAGTATGAGGGCGGTGGTAAAAGTTCTCTTGAGGTGTTTGAATGCAGTTTGGGCTGCGGCTGCCATACCAAGCCGCACACCTCTGAGAGTCACTGCTGTAGATAACAGGCCTATCAGGGGAGGCTGCAGTACTCGTCAGACTGCTCCAATCACCATCCAGGTGGGATAATTTCACACAGAGAAACTCTCCTTGTACTTATAACACCCACTTCAAACCCCATTTCATAAAGATGGCCTGACCAACCTGCCCACCAATTTACATGCCTTTGTGATTGAAATATTCAGAGACTTCCTGCATCAGTATGTCATAGTCTACATTGATTATATTTTAATTTATTCAGTAAACCATGAGGACCATGTAAAACATGTATGCACTGTACTAACTCACCTCTTGCACCACCAGCTATACGTAAAAGCAGAAAAATGTGAGTTCCACAAAGATGCTGAGACTTTCCTGGAATACATCATTTAACAAGGGGGAGTATAAATTGACTCAACCAAGGTCAAAGCAGTGACATATTGGCCAGTACCAGCCACGGTGAAAAACCTGCAATGATTTCTAGGGTTCGCCATTTTCTATCAAAGATTTATTCAAAACTATAGTCTCATAGCCTCCCCCCTCACTGCCCTCCTGCGAGGAAAACTCAAAGAACTGCTCTGGACTGAGTCAGCTCAAGTGGTTTTTGAAACATTAAAAGCCAGTTTTACCACTGCACCCATTCTCAAACACTCCGATCTAAGCTTCCCATTCATAGTGGAAGTGGATGCCTCCAGCTGTGGACCAGGGGCAGTATTGTCTCAACACTATGCATAACCGGGAAACTTGTTCCCCTGTGCCTTTTATTCATGGAAGTTGACGTTGGTGGAGGTAAACTACGATGTAGGAAATTGTGAGTTGCTGTCCAATAAAGAAACACTCGAGGAATGGTGGCACTGGTTAGATTGGGCACAACATCCTTTTCAGTTCATCACCAATCACAGGAACTTAGAATATATTAGGAATGCCAAGTGCTTATATCCCCAGCAGGCTAGATGGGCTCTGTTTTTCACAAGGTTCCACTTCAGCTTGACCTATAGACCAGACACTAAGAATGGTAAAGCAGACGACCTCTCCCACCGCCATGACCCTGTGCACCTGCTCTCATGCCCTGAACCCAATTTACCACCCTCCCTTGTGTTGTGGTACTTAGAGAATGAGTAATTCAGTCAGTCCACGTGGCACTCAGGTATCCGAAGAACCACAGGGTATCTGAAGGGCCATGGCTGTCATACAAAATGGCTTTTGGTGACCCACACTGGCTCGGGATGTAGCAGAAAATGTCAGAGCTTGCCCTGCTGTGCCTAAACTAACCCTTGACACCAGCCCCCAGCAGGACTCCTGGAACCCCCTGAACATTCCACATTCCACACTTGGGAGTGGAGTTTATCATGAATCTCTCTTTCAAATGGATATAACACTATTCTTGTTGCCGTGGATTGGTTCTCTAATGCCAATTTCACATTGCATGATTTTCAAAGTGGTCGGATCACTGTTGTTTTCACACTGCATGACTATCTGAGGGAGCATTCAGTCACTGCTGTGTTCACATTGCACAATGAATTGGTGACAAGAGGTTTCACACTGCATGACTTCACAATAGGAATAATCGCAGACAATTCTGTGTGGTCTGCAAACTGTTTCACAACTGAACGTATGTGAGAAATAATAAGGAAATAACACAAGATTACACGTGAGATCAGAGTTCTCACACAAGACTGGAAATGTTACCCCACAAAACCATCCAAAAGGTCTGTGTGGAGAACAAGGATTGTGCATTCTGCAGAATTGAACAAATGAATAATTCTGCAATGTGCTGCTGCTGCTGCGGCTGGTCAAGCAAATGTTTCTGCTATATTTCTGTTTGATAGTATTGTAAAGCTTATTTATTCTGATATAACTATAGTTAAGAATTTTTTTCTGATAAAAACCTATAGACTCTATGAAACTATAATATTGTGCTCCAACTGAAGCTAAAGCTTGCTGATATTGTGGTCTATAACTTTTCCCCGAACATCCCTCTGCCCTGTAGCTTGCTCTCTCATTGGCTATAGGTCATCACCTTGGTATTTTTCAGCCAGGACTCATTTTACACCGCACATCGCTAACAGGTCCAGGTCCACTCATCGGCGACCCACTGTGTGATTGTCACTCGCATGCACAAGCTCCAATTTGCCTTGATTTTGGGCATTTGTCGGCGACTTTGCAAAACTAGTCGGCGACTTTGCAAAACTAGTCGGCGACTGAAAATCAGGGCTAAAATTGTGTAATGTGAAAAAGGTGTGCTGCCTCATCAATAGGGCTTATGTAACATCCCGACCTGTAACAGCCCCTCCACCAGAGGGAACCCTCGCCTGAGTTCTAGCGCTTCCAGGATTTACAGGAACATAAATACAGCGTGCACACTATTCTCTGCATGAAGCATTGTTCCTTAGCGACTTACCAAGCCTCTTGTGTTATTTATTTATGTGTATGACCTTGCTATGTTTTCTGTTTTTCGAATTCCCCGGCTTGTGATTTAGTTTTGGTTGCTAGTTTGTTGATTTCCTGGTTACTGAACTTTTGCCTGTTATACCATGTTTTGTTTCTTGCCTGTCGATTTTGGATTTGTTTGTGGAGTGAATTATTAATTGGATATGAATCCTAATTCCACCATGTTTGGAGAAGTATTGCAAATAAGATTTATTATAAGTCAATTATTTATTTGTTTGTTCATTCATTCATTCATTCATTCATTCATTCATTTAGATTAAATTTAATCCATTTAAGGCAATTTTTTAATCCTCAATTTGTCTTATGTGTAATGATTCAGGCTGGAGATAATTTCACAGCTTTTTATGACAATGTTGTATGTTTTGGTTTTTCTTTTTTTCCTTTTTTTTTTCCAGAACCTGCATCTCAAATATTAACCTTAAATAATTTCAAAATCAATTTCACAGCAAGTATGTTGACAATCCATTTTGTGTCTTATTAGTTTCAAGAGTGGTTTAACAGATAGAGAGAGAGAGAGAGAGAGAGAGAGACTGCTGAGTGATAATAGGAACTAAATTGTCTTCTGGATGGTTTATAGGATTACATTTATTTAAAAAAAATTTATTTATTAAAATTCAAATTATGAAACATTTTTTGTTAATAAAGTTAGTTAAATTAGTTACATTAGTTAAAATTAAAACTTGTTCTTTAAATACAAACAAAGTGTAAACTTAAATATTTATTCATGAGTAAAAACATCAGCTGGAGTGATTTTTGATTCAATCCTCTCTTTTTTTTCTTACCAGTGAATGAATTTGTAAGATAAATGATTACTTGAACATGACTGAAATTCATTCTGACTCATTTTCTGTCTCCATTACTGACTCATGACTCATTTACAGTGCTTTCATTTTTTTCTAATCTGATGCCTTATGATTCAGGTTGTTTTAAATAACACTGGGCACACATTTCACAACCTTTTATAACAATGTCCATTTTCGGCCCTTTTTTAAAAAAAAACAAAAAACCCAAAAACCCTGAAATATATATATGAAAAATGGTTAATTTTAGTGAAAACATATCCTTCTTTAAATAGAAACAAATTGTAAACTTTATTTATATCAAAAGCACCTCCTGGTGTATATTGTCGCTCTCATAGCACAGCAATTTTTAATTGTTGTGTTTTTAATTTTAATTATTTTTAATTATGCAGGAATGACATGCCTTCCATTTACTGTACAGTTAAAATTAGAATTAATTAGGTAATCACTAGCTTATAACTCATCAGCTTCCTTTTATTTCTAGGTTTAAAAGACAGAAAAAAAAAAGCATAGCGTATTGAATAATTAGATGAAAATAACCTGATTTACTGGAACTGCTGCAGTTGCATGTCACCAAGTATGAAAATTGAGACACACACACACACCCACACTCACACACACACACACACACACACACGTACCTCTGTCAGCTGTAACAGCCTCAGCAGGAAACATGTTACTCCTAATCCTTTTTGTTGGAGTGGTTATTTTTACAAACGGGACAATCGGTGAGTTCCATAAAGCTTCAATTAAATGGTCTTATTTATGTTTTTGTTTTTTGTCTCATGTTAAGATGAAAATATTTTCCACAGATATGGAAAGTCTACACTGTTAAAAGATTACTATGATGCAAATTATCTGGCCAGATCTTTTTCAACCTTTAACGTTGTTATAATACATCATATATACTTATTAAAACTTAGCATTAAAAACATATTTCCCTAAAAATGTTTTGTTTCCTTTTCAATGCAATGATGATGAAAGATGAAAACTTTGTAACCTGCGTGCACTCTAATAAACATGTGCGGTGAAAAACAACACAGTTTATTAGCTGATCGAAGAACATACATGCAGTGAAGCATGGTGACGGCAGCATCTTGGTATGCAGCTTTTTTTTTGGAATAAAATTAGCAAATCAAGAAGTTTGTAGACTCAAAAAAAGGAAGATTATAGGACAATCAGTGTGCACACTTGTTCAACTCGTTTATTGTTAGTTTTAACTAGGGCTGGGCAAGATAACGCGTTATTATTGCGTTAACTCATTAATGAATTAACGCCGACAATTATTTTATCGTTAACAGTTTTTATTATTTTGTAAATTATTTTAAAAGTCTGTTGCTCACTGGCTCTGAATACACATACAGACAAACCACAGGTAATGGGAGGGATGGGATCTTGATCCATATTGGCTTGGGATAAACGTGATGATGTGTCTGCACCAATGAGAGCATTTCGGATGACTGTAAGACTGCTGCAGCGCTCAGAGGAACCGGAGAAGAACTAGAACCGGCGGATAAATAAACATGGAGAAAGGCACTGAACTTTTACAGAGAGAGAGAGAGAGAGAGAGAGAGAGAGAGAGAGAGAGAGTGTTAACTCGCGTTAACTCATGACAATCATGCGATTAATCACGATTAAAAATTTTAATCATTGCCCAGCCCTAGTTTTAACATTTCTATTTGTTCTCAGCTTGAACAGTGTTGGTTGTTGTGTAACATTTCAATACAGTAATGAGAGCCAGTGACTCAAGGGAATAGCTATTTATGTTGTAATTTATCATATATTTATTATATCAGATATAAGATGATATAAGAAATAATAAAAGTATAATAATAATAATAATAATAATAATAATTAAAGCTTTCAGGTTTTTGTAAAAAGCAAATAGAAAAATTTTAGGAAAAAATAAATCTTTTAAATCTCATACTAAACTAATACTAAAACTAAACTAAAACTATTTTACTTTAGTAAGTAAAGTACTAAAGCACTAATACAATATATAAAAACTCCCAGATAATGCTTGTTAATTTGTCTTAATGATATGAAACTAATGTTAATGTTTGTAAATAATGTTTTATTGAATTGTTTTATATGATATGTCTCTTTTTTTGTTCATTCTTGCATCTAAAGCTGAGATTTCATCAAGCACAACACCTACTACTCCAACCACTACACCTCCTACTCCAACCACTACACCTACTACTCCAACCACTACACCTCCTACTCCAACCACTACACCTACTACTCCAACCACTACACCTCCTACTCCAACCACTACACCTACTACTCCAACCACTACACCTCCTACTCCAACCACTACACCTCCTACTCCAACCACTACACCTACTACTCCAACCACTACACCTACTACTCCAACCACTACACCTACTACTCCAACCACTACACCTCCTACTCCAACCACTACACCTCCTACTCCAACCACTACACCTACTACTCCAACCACTACACCTACTACTCCAACCACTACACCTCCTACTCCAACCACTACACCTCCTACTCCAACCACTACACCTCCCACCTTTACCAGTACACCTCCCTCCACTACACCTCCCACCTTTACCAGTACACCTCCCTCCACTACACCTCCCACCTTTACCAGTACACCTCCCTCCACTACACCTCCCACCACTACCACAACACCTCCCACCTTTACCAGTACACCTCCCACCTTTACCAGTACACCTCCCTCCACTACACCTCCCACCTTTACCAGTACACCTCCCTCCACTACACCTCCCACCTTTACCAGTACACCTCCCTCCACTACACCTCCCACCTTTACCACAACACCTCCCACCTTTGCCAGTACACCTCCCACCTTTACCAGTACACCTCCCTCCACTACACCTCCCACCTTTACCAGTACACCTCCCTCCACTACACCTCCCACCACTACCACAACACCTCCCACATTTACCAGTACACCCCCCACCTTTACCAGTACACCTCCCTCCACTACACCTCCCACCACTACCACAACACCTCCCACCTTTACCAGTACACCTCCCTCCACTACACCTCCCACCTTTACCAGTACACCTCCCTCCACTACCAGTACACCTCCCTCCACTACACCTCCCACCTTTACCAGTACACCTCCCACCTTTACCAGTACACCTCCCTCCACTACACCTCCCACCTTTACCAGTACACCTCCCTCCAATACACCTCCCACCACTACCACAACACCTCCCACCTTTACCACAACACCTCCCACCTTTACCAGTACACCTCCCACCTTTACCAGTACACCTCCCTCCACTACACCTCCCACCTTTACCAGTACACCTCCCTCCACTACACCTCCCACCTTTACCAGTACACCTCCCTCCACTACACCTCCCACCACTACCACAATACCTCCCACACTTACCAGTACACCTCCCACCTTTACCAGTACACCTCCCTCCACTACACCTCCCACCTTTACCAGTACACCTCCCTCCACTACACCTCCCACCTTTACCAGTACACCTCCCTCCACTACACCTCCCACCACTACCACAATACCTCCCACCACTACCACAACACCTCCCACCTTTACCAGTACACCTCCCACCTTTACCAGTACACCTCCCTCCACTACACCTCCCACCTTTACCAGTACACCTCCCTCCACTACACCTCCCTCCACTACCACAACACCTCCCACCTTTACCAGTACACCTCCCTCCACTACACCTCCCACCACTACCACAACACCTCCCACCTTTACCAGTACACCTCCCTCCACTACACCTCCCACCTTTACCAGTACACCTCCCTCCACTACACCTCCCACCACTACCACAACACCTCCCACCTTTACCAGTACACCTCCCACCTTTACCAGTACACCTCCCTCCACTACACCTCCCACCTTTACCAGTACACCTCCCTCCACTACACCTCCCACCACTACCACAACACCTCCCACCTTTACCAGTACACCTCCCTCCACTACACCTCCCACCACTACCACAACACCTCCCACCTTTACCAGTACACCTCCCTCCACTACACCTCCCACCTTTACCAGTACACCTCCCTCCACTACACCTCCCACCACTACCACAACACCTCCCACCTTTACCAGTACACCTCCCACCTTTACCAGTACACCTCCCTCCACTACACCTCCCACCACTACCACAATACCTCCCACACTTACCAGTACACCTCCCACCTTTACCAGTACACCTCCCTCCACTACACCTCCCACCTTTACCAGTACACCTCCCTCCACTACACCTCCCACCTTTACCAGTACACCTCCCTCCACTACACCTCCCACCACTACCACTACACCTCCCACCTCTACCATTACACCTCCCACCACTACCACTACACCTCCCACCTCTACCACAACACTTCCCACCACTACCACTACACCTCCCACCTTTACCAGTACACCTCCCTCCACTACACCTCCCACCTCTACCACTACACCTCCCTCCACTACACCTCTCACCTCTACCACTACACCTCCCACCTCTACCACAACACTTCCTACCACTACACCTCCCACCTTTACCAGTACACCTCCCTCCACTACACCTCCCACCTCTACCACAACACCTCCCACCTCTACCACTACACCTGCCACCTCTACCACAACACTGCCCACCACTACACCTCCCACTTCTACCACAACACCTCCTACCACTACCACTACACCTCCCACCATTACCAGTACACCTCCCTCCACTACACCTCCCACTTCTACCACAACACCTCCCACCTCTACCACTACACCTCCCACCACTACCACTACACCTCCCTCCACTACATCTCCCACTTCTACCACAACACCTCCCACCTCTACCACTACACCTCTCACCATTACCACAACACCTCCCACCTTTACCAGTACACCTCCCACCACTACACCTCCCACCTCTACCACTACACCTCCCACCATGACCACTACACCTCCCACCTCTACCACAACACCTCCCACCTCTACCAGTACACCTCCCACCACTACACCTCCCACCACTACACCTCCCACTACCAGTACACCTCCCACCATGACCACTACACCTCCCACCACTACACCTCCCACCTCTACCACTACAACTCTGAAAACTACACCTCCCACCACTACCACTACACCTCCCACCTCTACCACTACACCTCCAACCACTACCACTATACCTCCCACCTCTACCACTACACCTCCAACCACTACCACTACAACTCCCACCTCTACCACTACACCTCCCATCTCTACCACTACACCTCCCACCATGACCACTACACCTCCCTCCTCTACCACAACACCTCCCACCTCTACCACTACACCTCCCACTACCACTACACCTCCCACCACGACCACTACATCTCCTACCACTACAACTCCCACCTCTACCACTATAACTCCGAAAACTACACCTCCCACCTCTACCACTACACCTCCCACCTCTACCACTACACCTCCAACCACTACCACTACACCTCCCACCACTACAAGTAAGCATTTTTATCTTTTGCCTGCAAGCCTATATTAGACAACTGAAAATAAAAGAATTTTTAATCAAATTAAATAATTAATATATAGTTAAATAATAATAATAATATATACTAATATATAGTATTAAAAACAATATATCGTATACTCATATAGTCATATAAAAATCCCCCAAATAAGGGCATAAACTGTCACTTAAAATATGTTGAAATTACAAATGAAATTATATCTAAAGTAAATGAAATATAAGGTTATGTTTGTAAGTTTGTATGTAGATTTTTTTATATAATAGATTTGTCTGTTTTTAAAATCCAAAGCTGAGAACACAACAACTCCAACAACCAACACCACTTCACCTCCCAACTCTACAACAACAACACCAAATACAAGTAAGAATTTGATCTTTTTACCTTAAATCCATGTGGACAAATATGCCCTGGTCTACGGATAAGACCAAAGTAGAAACCTATTGAGCATAAAGCATGGTGCTGGCAGCATCTGGTTCTCTTCAGCTAGGACTCGGGCTCTAGTCAATAACCCTAACCCTAGCAAAAGCTAGGTGATTAGCTTTAGTGATTAGCTAAAGGCATGTGATTACTTTTGCATTCAGGTGATTAAACTTTTTTCAGATACCTATTTAAGGTCTTAAGTATAGTAATGAAATACAATAACTTAAGTATTTTTCTTATTTCTTAAGCACTATAAAAAATACTAGTAGGTTCCTCCAGAAAAGTCCATGATAATATGTGTGTGTGTGTGTATGTAAATTGCCACTTAAATTATGTTGAAATTATATACAAGTAACTGAAATTTTTTGTTTTTTATTGGATTTGTTAAATAACCTATTTTTCTTTTTTTTTTTGTCTCTTTTTAAAATACTTGTACTCAAAGCTCACGGCATATCATCCCCAACCTCTACACCTTTTACACCTTATACACCTTCCTCAACACCTTTTACAAGTAAGCATTTTAACTTTCTATCTTCCAGTAAATGACTGCTGAGTAAATAAACAATTACAATCACAATTGCATATTCCAGTCAGATTCACTGAAAGGAAATTTAAGTGAAGTGTGTTTGGCTGGTGCTAAAAAAAAAATTTAGGGGGGGGGCAAACAAACTTAAAATCAAACTGTTAGCAATGCAGGGCTGTAAATAGCCACTTATCAGGTGATTATGTATCATTACTGCTAACATAAAATATTGAAAATGTTACTGTTAAAGTTGAAAAGTCAACTGTTAAAGCATGCAATCATTAAAACACACACACACACTGGAAAGGTGCCTAATCACAGGCCAGTGGTACTATTAGAAAAGAAATTTTTCTCTCCTTTCTTTCTGGCTTACAAATTTCTCAGAGAGATTTTGGTTAAAGTCAGTCATCTCAGTCACCAGTCTCTTTTCCATTGACAGCATGGCCAGTCAGAAAAGCACAGAGTGTAAGCTCAACCTCCAGCACTTGACTGCTGCTAAATTTGCAAATTGGTTCGATCTGGTCCTAGTTCCTTGATTCTTTTTTTTCTTCATCCAAATGCCTTGTGAAAGGGTGTTTTTGTAAAGATAGAACCGAATTTTCTTTCATTCTGAGATATTTTGCTTGCTTCCACATTAATCAGTACCCTTCTTTTATCTGCTGGGCGCTAATAAGACTTGTTGAAAATGGTCCAATCACATGAGGCCAAGTATATAAAAACAATATTGATTCGCTAACAACAAAAGTGGGTGGGTTTGGGGCACCCAGTGCTGCGCCCCAAGGAAAATTTGAAACAAGCCAATTAGAGTTCAGCCTCGTCACATGCTGTATAGACCTATATACACACTCACTTGACTTCTGTTGGCTTTGATTGGCTTATAAAAAAAGTTTTAAACTGTTCCACTGATGCAAACAAGTTTTAAACAGCTCCCGGACGTTCGCGCAACTCAGCTGGCATTCGGTTTGGTTCAGTTTGTATGAAGGAAATGCTTCAGATGTCAATGCAAAATTTCAATTCTTAAGGTGAAAATTCGTAAAGGAGGGCATTCGTATGCCGAGGTTCCACTGTACTTGCAATGCTACCATGGTCCTTCCTTGTAATAGCACATATATTTAAAGTGATCTGTATTTCCAACAGTGTTTCCTTTCCGTGTCGGGGTGCGAGCTTTGGTCAGATCTTCTGTGGCGCTGGATAAAAATCAAGCCAATGCTATTTTGCAGCAGGTAGGAAGCTTTTAAATTCTTCCAGATCTTCCAGCAGGAGCTCAATTTTAGGTTCAAGAGTGCTAAACTGTAACTTTCCTGATTTAAGGTAGAGTTCAAATTAAATTAATACTTTAACTTTAACTCTACACTACACATATCTTTCTAGTGTACAGTTAAGGTTAAATGTATATAAATATAAGTATAAAATCAGAACCGTCACGTCCGGGTCCCCCTCACCCCACAGGGTTCGAACCTGGTTATCCGTGGGAATGGCGTGCATCCACACGCCATGGAAATCAGACCTATGCACAGGATCAAATAAGCACTGCTTTATTAAAGGGGTAAGGCAAGACTAACAAAATAAATAAAACAAACACAAACATCCTGGCGAACGGCCAGGCTAACGTACATACACACATAACAGTGGTTATGGTACACAAGGGATCACAAGGGATCATATATATATATATATATATATATATATATATATATATATATATATATATATATATATATATATATATATATATATATATATATATATATATATATATATATATATATATATATATATATATATATATATATAGGGCAGAACATCAAGGTGAAAGGGGAACAGGTGAAAAGTCAGGAAGACAGAACAATAGGGGGCATGGCAAAAAACACACAGGAAGTGCAAACAAAGCAGGCTTCGACGATTCACCTGCCAGCACCCCCTCCAGTGGTCTGGTAGTGAACTGTCCCAATGATTCCTGACAAGTACCTTTAAGGACACCACCCCCAATAACGTGGAAAGTCACAGTTTAGTACCATCTTATATATATATATATATATATATATATATATATATATATACAGTGAGGGAAAAAGTTATTTGATCCCCTGCTGATTTTGCACATTTGCCCACTGACAAAGAAATGATCAGTCTGTAATTTTAAAGGTAGGTTTATCTGAACAGTGAGAGACAGAATAAGAACAAACAAATCCAGAAAAACACATTTCAAAAAAGTTATACATTGATTTGCATTTTATTGAGTGAAGTGAGTATTTGACCCCTTTGCAAAACATGACTTAGTACTTGGTGGCAATCTCTTGTTGGCAATCACAGACGTCAGACATTTCTTGTAGTTGGCCACCAGGTTTGCACACATCTCACATCTCAAGGAATTTGGGTCCACTCCTCTTTGCATCCACTACCCATTTTCAATGCCCTGGCTGAGGGAAGGAGGTTCTCACTCAAGATTTGACGATACACGGTCCATCGTCCCTTTGATGCGGTGCGGTTGTCCTGTCCCCTTAGCAGAAAAACACCCCCAAAGCATAATGTTTCTGCCTCCATGTTTGACGGTGGGGATGGTCTTCTTGGAGTCATAGGCACCATTCCTCCTCCTCCAAACACGGCGAGTTGAGTTGATGCCAAAGAGCTGGATTTTGGTCTCATTTGACCACACGACCTCTGAATCATTCAGATGTTCACTGGCAAACTTCAGATGAGCCTGTATATGTGCTTTCTTTAGCAGGGGGACCTTGCAGGCGCTATTGGATTTCTGTCTTTCACGGCATAGTGTGTTACCAATTGTTTTCTTGGTGACTATGGTTCCAGCTGCCTTGAGATCATTGACAAAATCCTCCAGTGTAATTCTGGGCTGATTCCTCACCGTTCTCATGATCATTGAAACTCCATGAGGTGAGATCTTGCATGGAGCCCCAGACCAAGGAAGATTGACAGTCCTTTTGTGTTTCTTCCATTTGGGAATAATCGCATCAACTGTTGTCACCTTCTCACCAAGCTGCTTGGCGATGGTCTTGTATCTCATTCCAGCCTTGTGTAGGTCTACAATCTTGTCCCTGACATCCATGGACAGCTCTTTGGTCTTGGCCATGATGGAGAGTTTGGAATCTGATTGATTGGTTCCTTCTGTGGACAGGTGTCTTTCATACAGTTAACAAGCTGAGATTAAGAGCACTCTCAGGGAGTGTAATCTGTAATCTCAGCTCGTTACCTGTATAAAAGACACCTGGGAGCCAGAAATCTTTCTGATTGATAGGGGATCAAATACTTATTTCACTCATTAAAATGCAAATCAATGTAGAACATTTCTGAAATGCGTTTTTCTGGATTTTTTTTGTTATTCTGCCTCTCACTGTTCAAATACACCTACCATTAAAAAGGTCTAAATCAGCAGGGGATCAAATAATTTTTTCCCTCACTGTATATACACACATATATACACAGTATCTCACAAAAGTGAGGGGTGTACTCACTTTACATATATATATATATATATATATATATATATATATATATATGTATATATATATATATATATATATTAAATATGTAAATTTTAAGTAGAAATTTTTTTTAGATTAAAAATGTCTAAAGTTTTTTTTAAAAAATACCTTTATATCATTTACTGAGATTTTAAACTAACAAACCAAATGCTAACTTCTCTCTCTCTCTCTCTCTCTCTCTCTCTCTCTCTCTGTCTTCTTCATTCTTTTAAAGTATTTATCAAATCTATCAGGCTACAACATAACTGGCAGAGTAACAAGCATTAAGCGGGTATGAAGTATGAAGAGTTGCGTCAGAAGAAGGATTGGGATCTTTTTTTCTTTTTTTTTTCGTTGAGTCTATTTACATTCAAACTCGATTTGAAACTTGCCATATTTGATCTCTTCTCTTGTTCCTTATTCCCTTCCTTACTCTCTATCTCTCTTTGCCTCCTTATCCTCTCTCTATAATCCTTATCCTGTCTTTTATGTCGTAGTTAGTATGTGTTGTGTGTTTCTGTTTTATTAAATGCATTTTATTCACGAGTGATTGTCTCTGTGCTTTGCTCACAATTTCGGGGTCCCTGAACATTGCTCTTGCTACATGCTAAATTACAGCTAGTACTTTATAAAATAGTTATTCTTTCTTGGCCAGGAAGATAACTTTTCACGGAATTAATAAATAATTATACTGTCTGTTCGCTGGACGAACAAATCAAATAATTGTGTTATTGATTCTCTAACAGTTAGTTCTAAGAACCCCCATTTGAATATTTATAATTAATTATAACCAGTTATAATTACACTTAAATATTTAAATTTTGAGCTAAATTCGCTACATATTATGGTGGAGAATGCGGGCATGTTCAAACTCTGTTCTGTGAGCACACTCAGGGTTAATTTACTGGTGTTTTTGTATTTTTTTTTATTTTTATTTTATTTTTTTTGTTTTGTTTATTATTATTATTATGTGCGCGCTCAGAGCACCCTGAGTAGCTGTTAAGAAAAAAAAAGAAAGAGAGAATTTAAACTGCAGTGAACCTGAACCTGAATTCAAAATAAGTGTGTGGAACTGGGGTGTTTAGGTTTAACCCTTTATGGCACTCCTTGGTTTACTCCATCAGTAAAGGAAAGTTGCCTCCGCAGTGCACCACAGCAAGCTGAGCCACCCATCCTGCTGTACCTATCGCTGGCCAAAGTGGAACTTAGATATTACTGTCCTGCTGCTACTAGTCCAAAGGTGATTAGCTGATTTTCATCACAAATTTCAGGTATTCAGCCGCTCCCGCTCCGCGAGCAAGGTCAACAATCTAAGTTCCACCCCAACAGCAACCCCTTTCTAAACCCTTAACAGCGTTAACAGGCTTAGGCCTATTCTTCCCCTGCTGATTCAAATAGTTGGGTCTTTATTTTTCACCATTTTCTGTGCATCTGTGTGGGAACCTAATGTGTGAGAATCATCAAGGTAAAATTTGGCAATCTAAGAAAACCCAAGGTATTTAGGTGATCACGCCGTCAACCTGACCTAGTTCTCACGTTCGGCCTTAATCGTTAGGGCTAACTGTCAGATATATATATAGATATATATATTCGCCGAGTAGTACCATCACTAGTACGGCAAAGAATTGCATTGGTCCTCGCACCGTTTTTCTCTCTTCTCTCTCCCCACCAGTGAGCCAGCATGTCTCGATCATCAAGCCCTGATGCACACTGGGACCGACTAGAGGCCTGGCTGAACGCTATGACCGGTGCCCTCCTACCGGAGGCTGCGAGAGACATACAACCCCTGAGCCCTGAACAGCTGGATGACAACTTAAGTGCCCTGATGGCCCGCGATCCCACGCATGACTACAGCCACAAGGAGCTGGCCAAGATTCTGGGATCTCTGGCACACAACCTCTTCCTCCAGGCAAAAGGGGGGTGAAGCAAGCATGTCCCACCTGGAACAAGAATCAGCAGCACTAAAGATCCAAGCTGGAGAGGCTCAGAGGAATCTGGAAATTGCTCACGGTCAACTGGACCAGCTAATGACCAAAATGGAGCACCGACATCGGACGGCAGGTGAACAGGAACCAGAGCTGCAGGAGGAAGTAGTGAAACTACAGACAGCCCTGGCCGAGCTCCAGGTGGACACAGCATGGTGCGAGCAACAGGAAAATTACCTGAGAGAGAAGCTCAGCAAGGAACTCCAGCGAGCTGAGGGCCTCTTAAAAAGAGCAGAGGTTGAACTGAAAGAAAGAGACGCCAAGGCTACGGCCTACGAGGGCCATTTGCAAAGTGCCCGGGCCAAAATCAACGCCCTGTCAAAACAAAGATGCACAGGGAACTTAAACATGCGTATAGGTTGCAAGGTGACTGAAAGGAAAATGCACTCCGTAGAATTTCCCTCAACCTCAAAGGGTTTCCACCCTCTGGGCCAAGAATTTCCTGTCCAAAGGGGGGAGCAGGTGCCCCTACTCAAGACCTCACCTGCTAGCATCATCGAACCCCCAACAACAGAAAGGGGGAGGGAGTCCTTTCAAGGAACCCCATATCCCAGGCACAGGGTGGCCCCGAGGGAACTGGACAAACTGGCTAGGAATATTCCCACTTTCATGCCGAACCCCATGGGAGGCCACGATGTGCACATCTACCTGCAGGACATTGACTTTCATTTGCAAACTTTGACCAATGTGAATGCACACGAGACAAGCTCTGCCTTCTCAGGATCACCTCCAGCCGGGAGGTGTGGAGTTTCCTAGACCGGCAGCCAGAAACGGTCACCGCAATCTACCAGCAACTTCAACAAGATTAAATTAAAGAATTCTCTGAACCAGAGTCAGAACACGGACTGTTTGCAGCCATGGACTTAAAACAGGGCAAACTAGAAACACCACAGGCCTACTACAACAAGCTCCAACAGGCCTACTTCGGCGCACGAAATGAGCCAGGAATGGAAGAGGATTTCAATCTCAAGACTTTGTTTCTCAGGAACCTGCACTCCAGTGTGAGCCAGCACCTGGGGGTCCTGGTCTGCCCACGGAGTATGTCCACCCAACAGATGAGAGACTTGGCACACAAAGCCTACACTAAGCAAAGGACTGTTCCCGAGAAAGCTGTAAAAGGCCCAACAATCTACCCTGTTTCTAAGCAGAGTTCGGAACTGGCACTAGAGGGCATCCAACCATCCTGATCCACCTGCCCTCTAACCCTCATGAGCCACCTGCTAGCCGACCTTTCCAACAACTGTTGGCTGAAGATGTCCCCTACAGGTTACTCCTCGTCCAAAAGGGGGGAACTGTAGCGTCTCCAGGTCGGCTCACTTGCTCATGGGGTCCGTTGCATCCTTCTCAAAAACTCAATTAACTATTACACAGCTCACAACTGAGCTATCACTACTTATAGTCGTTTCATTATACCTCAACCGACATGCTGTAACTCATGGGAGCCAGGTTCCGGGATGTCTAATGGCTCTGGATAACCAATGACCCCCCCAACGAGACTGGAGACAAAGGAGGAATCCTGCCTCCATGAATGTTGGAGTTCTGCAGACCATCAATACTGATAGCCCAGCTTCACACCCCTGGAACTTCCCATCAACTTGTGACCTTAACATGCAAATCACCCTGTGCCTAGCAGTTTTACTGCTGTTAAAAGACAACAAAAATTCCCTAATCTAAACCAAATCAATGCCTTGACCGGGGGATGACCAAAGTTCTGACTGAAGACAAACACACACACACACACCCAAACCCACACACACACACACACATATACATACACACACACACACACACCCAAAGCATCTGGAAACACTCCTCCTGACCCCCACACGCACACACATAAGGAGATTCCTTGATTCAAGTTTCAATAAAACAATAGTAAAACCCTAACTGACCCATGCCTAACACACCTGTATATGTATTCCCCTTTTGCCTTTATATTTTTATGGTTGTATTACCACTCATGACCTGTTGTTCTGTGTTTTCATGAAATAGAACATCTTTTATAAGATAAGAATGTATGTTTTAATTGCCTATACCCCGTTTCCTCTCCTCTCATACTGTCTC
Organism: Hemibagrus wyckioides; assembly: GCF_019097595.1. Taxonomy (NCBI): domain Eukaryota; kingdom Metazoa; phylum Chordata; class Actinopteri; order Siluriformes; family Bagridae; genus Hemibagrus; species Hemibagrus wyckioides. The sequence goes on from NC_080716.1 coordinate 1,913,381, forward strand.
TTTCGTGTCTACTATCAAAATGATCCGCTTTTACTTTTATAAGCAATAGTGTATGCCATATGGTCATCCAAGTACATAATATGAGCCTACGATACTTTAACTGGAACTTTATCCATTCCTGACTTCACCATAAAGCATGCAAATGAGTGACCGAGCGGAGACAAAGAAACTTTTCCCTCAAAAAGTTTCAGGTATTGGATTGGTCAATCTGAAAAACTGGGCGCGACCAAGGGATCAATAAAAACCCTAAGCACCTATCTATCGTGGCTTTTTGCTCAGCTTTTTGGCTTTTTGTCCAGCTTTGGCTTTTTGTCCGGCTCAGCTCGGCTTGGCCCCACGGGGGCCAACCCCTCTCCACTCTGCGGTCGGGGGGGCCCCCGTGCTCCTTTTTTTCCCAGCACGACCTCTTCTATCGTCGCCCTACTCGACTCCGATCTTTCTTTGGGACAAGACTTTCACTTTCTTCGGAGACTTTGCCAGCAGCGTCAATCGAAGAACTTTGTTTGCACCACCGAAACCTTTTTCGTTCCAGCAGAATCTCGTGCTTGTTCCGAGGACTTCGAATCTCTGAACCTCCTTGATCCACTACATCAGGACTCTTATCGACAAACCAATGCAAGTAAAAGTTACTAATTATTTTAGATCCGCAATTTTAAGCTGAAGCCCCTTTATTAAGGCGAATCCTCATTACCTTGACGATTCTCACACGTGTAACCAAAATTTGATCTGAAACTTGCCATATTTGATCTCTTCTCTGTTTCCTTATCTCCTTCACTCTCTCTCTCTCTCTCTCTCTCTCTCGTTCTGATTTCCTCCGTATTCCCTTCCTTACTCTCTATCTCTCTTTACCTCCTTATTCTCTCTCTATAGGCCTTATCCTGTCTTTGGATGGATGAAATGATGGATGGATAGTTGGATGAAAAGATGGATGATTGGAAGGATAGTTGGATAACAGATGGGTAAAAGAATAGATGGATGGATGGATGGATGGATAGTTTTTTTTTCTCCAGCTCCTTTGAGCAACATTAATTCACATTCACATGATTTGGAGAATCAGTCCACTGCTTCAAGGACAGTTGGGTGGCCCTGGGAACTTGGGTGATCTGTGAGCATAGAAGAAATCTATGACGATGTGTAACTATGGGTGCTGAGGTATAGAAAGTGGTTCCAGGAGACTGACTGGAAGCTGACATCCTGCCTGTTTAGTGGGCAGGGCTTTGGTGGCTAGTTCTCTTTGTATTTATTCCATCAGGTCCCAGTGAACAGGAGTAATGATTACTGATGGTGGCAGAATGAGTTCAGGGGTGGGGCTGTCGCAGATAAGGTTGTGGGCGGGATAGGACATCTGCTTTGCTCTCATTTTATCCTGGCCTACAAGTTACCATGAACTGGAACTTGGTGAAGAAGAGAGCCCACCTAGCTTGTCATAGGTTAAGTCTCCTGGCCTATATTATATATTCCAGGTTCTTAATGGCCCAGTCCATTGACTATGTCATGGCTGATAAGATTTACTTCAGATCCTGAATATACTAAAGCTGAGAGACAATGGGCCTTAGAGTAACCAATCTGTACAGAAAGCAGCAGACTATGAGAAGAAACATGGAGATTTACGTTGGTGGGAACTGAAGTAGACCTCTCCGGGGTGATTCGTAGCTATACAAATCGCTTCAGTTCAAAATGGTCCACCTGGAATGCTGCTAGAGACAGGGGTGGTTGTGAAGAAGGTTATCCAAACAGATTGACAGGATTATATAATCTGACAGGCTGGTCTGATCATCAGAACAGGCCAGTTCTGCTTGTAGAGTAGAATTCAAACCTTTCCAGAAAACAGCTTTCAGGGCCATGCCATTCCCTCCACTTTGTGCTGCTAATGTTTGAAATATCACTGCAAAATCTGCTGCAGAGTCCATGCCCTGGCGTAGTTCTAGCAGTTGTAAGGAAATGTCGTGCCCTCCAGCTGGATATTCAAATACCTCTCATATTTGCTGTGTAAACCGTGCAAAGGATTCTACCCAGTCCAGAGCTCTCCTGTAAAGAAGAGACTTAAGGAAAGCACATTTAGTAGCATCCTCACCAGATGTCTCCGGCTGATGATTTAAGAAAATCTCACATTTGGCATAGAAATCCTCAACAGCAATCGGTCGAGCCATCAAACTTTTTGAGTAGAGCCATCCTTGTGATTTCAGGTCAATGCAAGGGAGATCATAGCGCTTGTAGCAACAGCTTTTTGGTGTTTTGAAATGCTGCTAGCTGAGCTTGGTAGTCCTGTAGGAGTTTCCCCTGCTGAATAGCTACAGCCAGATTTTAGGTTAGCTCTGCTGGATTCATTTTAGGCAAAACATTCTACAATGTAGATGTTGTGTAAACACATCAGCTAACTTACAGTATATAGCAGTAGCCACGAAGCTATAGTGTGAGCCGGAAGTGTTAATATTCCGGTGATGTTTCCCTTTGATGGCTGGGTGGTGAAATTGTTTTTTTGGCTCGTATCCAGATGTACGCTTAAAATAATCTGATTCCACTCACACAGAACTAACCTCCAGAAATACAACCAAAAAAGCAAGAAAATTATTTATTATGAGGAAATAGCCCCCTCTACACCCGCCAGAGGGAACCCTCGGCTGAGTGGTCAATGGTCTGAATGGTCCCTCTATTGCTTGAATCACTGCCTACACAACCCAATCACTCACACCTGCCTTACAACCAGTGTGGAAAGCCCAGAAAGTCATGAACCACTGACAATACCTGAACAATATCATGACCTTTGAGAGGTTTTCATCAAGGAAAAAGCCACCAAGCCCCCCACACCCCCAACGCCCATGGGACTTTGCCATAGACCTGTTACCGAATGCCATGCCACCCAAGGGCTGAGTGTACCCATTGTATCTAGCAGAAAGTAAAACTATGGAGGAATACATTGAGGAGGCCCTTGCAACGGGCTATATTTGACCCTCCACATCCCTGGTGGCAGTTAGTTTCTTTCTCCTGGATAAAAAGGACAGTGGCCTCCGCCTGGGCATTAATTACCAGGGCTTAAACAGTATGTTACCAATACCCGCTACCACTAGTCCCGGCAGCCCTGGAACAACTACGAGAGGCATGGGTTTTCAGAAAATTAGATCTAAAAAGTGCCTATAACCTGGTCCACATCAGAGAGAGAGAGGAATGGAAGACAGCCTTCCACACCACATAGGGCACCATGAGTACTTGGTAATACTGTACAGCCTGACCAATGCGCTTGCCATTGTTTAGGTATTTGTGAATCAAATATTCAGAGACTTGCTTCTTCAGTATATCATAGTCTACATTGATGATATTTTAGTTTATTCACCAAACAATGAGGACCATGCACAACATGTATGCACTGTACTAACTCACCTCTTGCACCACCAGCTATACGTAAAAGCAGAAAAATGTGAGCTCCACAAAGACACGGTGACTTTCCTGGAATACGTGATTTCATAAGGGGGAATAGAAATGGACTCAACCAAGGTCAAAGCAGTGACAGATTGGCCAGTACCAGCCACAGTGAAAAACCTGCAATGATTCCTAGGGTTTGCCAATTTCTATCGAAGATTTATTCAAAACTATAGTCTCACAGCCTCCCCCATCACTGCCCTATTGTGAGGAAAACTCAAAAAACTGCTCTGGACTGAGTCAGCTCAAGTGGTTTTTGAAACATTAAAAGTCAGTTATACTACTACACCCATTTTCAAACACCCCAATCTAAGCCTTCCATTCGTAGTGGAAGTGGATGCCTCCAGCTATGGACTAGAGGCAGTATTGTCTCAACGCCATGGAGAACCGGGAAAATTTTTTTCTATGGTGTTTCTGTGGTGTGCTGCATGATCCCTCTGAAAGGCCTCATGCATCATTCTTTACTATTCAGTAAAATACTAAATTTATTAATAAAGTTTACATTTAGTTTACAATTAAACTTTCCACTTTTTTTATCCTTAGTTTGGCTAATGTCTAATGATTCAGGCTGGAGATAATTTCATAGCTTTTTATGACAATGTTGTCTGTTTTGGTTTTTCTTTTTTTCCAGAGCCTGCATCTGAAATATTAACCTTAAATAATTTCAAAATCAATTTCACAGCAAGTATGTTGACAATCCATTTTGTGTCTTACTAGTTTTAAGAGTGTTTTGATAGATAGAGAGAGAGAGAGAGAGAGAGAGAGAGAGAGAGAAAGAGACTGCTGAAGGAAAGATTCCTAAATAATGAGTGATAATAGGGACTAAATTGTCTTCTGGATGGTTTATAGGATCAAATTTATTTAAAAAAAATTACATTATTTAAATTAAAATGATTAAACAAAATATTTTTTTGTTAATAAACAGTTTAAATACGAACAAATTGTAATCTAAAATATTTATTCATGAGTAAAAACATCAGCTGGAATGATTTTTGATTGTTTCAATCCTTTTTTTTTTATTTGTTCATTTTTTTTCTTACCAGTGAATGAATGTGTAAGATAAATGATTACTTGAACATGACTGAAATTCATTCTGACTCATTTTCTGTTTCCATTACTGACTCATGACTCATTTACACTGCTTTTTTCCTCATATGATGCCTTATGATTCAGGTTGTTTTAAATAACACTGGGCACACATTTCACAACTTTTTATTATAATGTCCTTTAAAAAAACAAACAAACGGAAAGATATGAAAAATGGTTAATTTTAGTGAAAACGTGTCCTTCTTTAAATAGGAACAAATTGTAAACTTTATTTATATCAAAAGCACCTCCTGGCGTTATATTGTCTCTCTTTAAGCACAGCAATTATCTTACAATTATAATTATTTTTAATTATGCCGGAATGACACACCTTCCTTTTTTTCCATGTACTGTACAGTTAAAATTATAATTCGTTAGATAATCATTAACCTATAAATCATTAGCTTCCTTTTCTTTTCTAGGTTTAAAAGACAGAAAATAATCGTGACGTATTCAATTATTAGATATGAAAATAACCTGATTTACTGGAACTGCTGCTGTTGCACGTCACTAAGAGAACAAGTTCTATCAGAGGGTGGTTGTAAGAGAAACTGACAACAATACACACACACACACACACACACACCTCTGTCAGCTGTAACAGCCTCAGCAGGAAACATGTTACTCCTAATTCTTTTAGTTGGAGGGGTTATTTTTACAGATGGGACAATCGGTGAGTTCCATAAAGAATCAATTAAATGGACTTATTTATGTTTTTTTTTGGTTCATGTTAACAGTAAATTGACAATTTATCAGCTGATCGAAGAACATACATGCAGTGAAGCATGGTGACGGCAGCATCTTGGTATGCGGCTTTTTTTGGAATAAAATCAGCAAATCAAGAAGTTTGTAGACTCAAAAAAAGGAAAATTAGAGGACAATCAGTGTGCACACTTGTTCAACTCATTTATTGTTAGTTTTAACATTTCTGTTTGTTCTCAGCTTGAAAACTGTTGGTTGTTGTGTCACATTAAACACCAAAATAACATTTCAGTACAGTAATGAGACCCAATGACTCAAGGGAATAGCTATTTATGTTGTAATTTATCATACATCTTCACATTTACTAACTATTAGCCATTCAATATTTTTTTATTCTAAATTATGTCTGATGATTCAGAAAGTTTACTTAGTTTTAAGAAGGAAATCAAGTCGAAAGTGAATGAAACTTTACTGAAATAACTTTTTTTTGTCTGTTTTCTAAATGCTTGCCTCCGAAGCTCTGGGCTCATTGGTCTTCCCTCATGGTAAACATTTTATCACTTTAAATAAATTAGTGTTCAGAATCCTATCCTTTATCTCTGAAGATATGATACTTAGATTCTAGACTTAGTACTTTACCTGGAAACCTGTGAAAGTATTTGGAAGTAATTCTTGAATAAATAACGATGACAATCACAAATTCAATCCAGCTCTGTTGAAAAGTAAACAGAAAAAAATCTTTTCAATCTCCTAAATACAAGAGTTAAACTAAAACTATTTTATTTAAACATACTAGTATGTTATTTCAAGAATAAGAATGAAATTAGGTCTGAATGATCTGAAACATACCTGAAGTTTATGTTTGTAAATAATGCTTTATTGGATTTTATTTTAAAGGAAATAATTCTGAATTTATCTATGAAGCTTTCTGGGCTACTCTAGGTAAGTATTCTATCTTTTACCTTCCAGGGCTACGAATAATTTAAAAAAACCATGTGGTAAAATATACCCTGGTCTATGGATAAGACCAAAGAAGAAACCTATTGAGCATGAAGCATGGTGGTGGCAGCATTATTTGTATTTTTTGCTATAGTGTTGTATATTACAAACAAAAGCTGCTTTAACAAAAATTAGCTAAAGGGGTGTACATACTTATGCATTCAGGTAACTTTTTTCAGTTACTTATTTTCCCAGCCTTTTATAAAGTTGAAGGTCTTTCTTAAATGCTTAAGTATAGTAATGAAATACAATTAATCAAGTATTTTCCTTATTTTATTAAGCAACCCTTAAGAAAAGTCCATGATAATTTGTGTGTGTGTGTGTGTGTGTGTTTAAATTGCCACTTACCAATTGTTGAAGTTAATACAGTATATCAGTATTAAAAGTTGAATGAAACTTAATTGAATTTGATGTTTTATTGGATTTTGTTAAATAACAGATTTGTCTGTTTTTTTGGTCTCCCGAAGATGAAAAGAACGTATCGTCCACAACCTCTACACCTTCTACACCTTCCACAACACCTTCTACACTTTCCACAACACCTTCTACAAGTAAGCATTTTTTATCTTTCTATCTTCCAGTAAATGACTGCTGAGTAAATAAACAATTAGAATCACAAATTCCAGCCAGATTCCCTGTAAGGAAGCTTAAGTCATAATTCTTTAAACTTAATTCGTTCTGGAGGTGAAAATTTGTATTGTGCAACAAATTTTCCCATAAGAAATAAAGTAATTGCAGATACACTTTGCAGATTACAAAGAACTGACCCAAGCCGAGCATTCCATGTCAAGATTCCTCACAGGAAGTTGTGCCACCAAGGTTGGGCTAAAAATAGAAACAGACCATCCACGCCACCACAAAAAAACGACTGGAAAATCACCAAGCTTTTGAACGCATGCCGAAGGCAACATCTGGATCGTGGGTTGACTCTTTCCAAACAGCTTTCACTGACAAAAAAAAAATTATAAAAAATTCGGAAACTTGCTTCGCCCGGCTTTTCACTGACGCAAACAAGTTTTTAACAGCTTAGCTGGCATTCGGTTCAGTTCAGTTCATATGCCAGTGCAAAATTTAAATTCTTAAGGTGAAAATTCGTAGAGGAGGACATTCGTATGCCGAGGCTCCACTGTACTTGCAATGCTAGCACGGTACTTCCTTGTCATAGCACGGTTTAGGGATAAAATAAAACCATCCACAGATATTTAAAGTGATCTGTATTTTCTACAGTGTATCCTTTCCGTATCGGGGTGCGAGCTTTGGCCAGATCTTCTGTGCCGCTGGATAAAGATAAAGCCAACGCCATTTTGCAGCAGGTAGGAAGCTTTTAAAGTCTTCCAGATCTTCCACCAGGAACTCAATTTTAGGTCGATCCTTCAATTTTTCTGTTTTTTTTTGTTTTTTTGTCATTTGTTTTTAGGTTTTGAATTCAATATCGTTTTGTTCCCCCGGATAAAAATGTAAACGTATTTTAAGTTAAAAACTTGATTCAGACTTACATTAATGGTGAGGGGTTTGCGAGAGAGCTGAGTTGCAGGAGAAAATATATTGAAAGAGAAATTTTAAATACACTAAAGATTTCAGTCACTTTTTATTATAAATCATGTCATTGGACCACAATTAGTTGAAATCAAATTGAAGTAAAGCTTTAACTTTTACACGTCTTTCTGTATAAGAATAAAATCAGTATCTTTAAGGATCCCACCCCCAGTGACGAGGAAAGTTAAAGTATCTTCTTTTATTTTTAGCTGTGAAGGATGACTGATAAATTTTAAGTAGTAAGTCTTGTATGAGGGAGGATTTTTTAAAAATACCTTTACATCATTTACTGAGATATTAAATTAACAAAGCAAATGCTAACATCCATCTCTCTCTCTCTCTCTCTCTCTCTCTCTCTCTTTCACTTTCTCTCACTCTCTTAAAAAATAGTACATATCGACGCTACAATCAAGCTACAACATCAGGGGCAACGTAACAAGCATTAAGCGGGTATGAAGTATGAAAAGTTGCGTCAGAAGAAGGTTTTGAAAATTTTCAAGGCCGTCGATCTCCTTTTTGTATTTTGTTGTTTTTCTGAATAATTGCTTTTGCAGTTCCTTTGAGATTATAATTTAAAGGTATAGTAAATGTACCTTTGATTGGATTGTCAATAATGAACGAAGCAACAATGTTAATTTGAATGAATGAAATGCAGAAATGAGAAAACTGTTTTTTTGTTTCTTGAAATAAAATTCTTAATAGTGCCTTGCTAATTATCTCAATAAATTTACCAATAAGCCATTCCATAATATCTTTATAGTAATTCACTATTTAAAGTAAAGTTTGTAGTTGTTTTGCACCAACAATCTGGTTTTGGTTTGCTTTGTGTACACAGAAATCCTGTTCTGCCTTAAGTGAAGAATTCAAGAAGTGACAGAGACATTTAATGACAGGTTTAAGAGTAACCAAATGAAGAAACAATGGGTTTCAGTAGGTGTGGCCATTATTATACAGGCCTAAGGCTAGAAGCAGCAGTGGAAAGGAAATACTCCCTCAGCTGTTCAGTAAACAACCGACTTACAAACAGTGAGATTTTAAGCTCTGACATACATATAGCGAAGTACAAACAGTGGCATGTCTAGAGGAAGCCATCCACCGATTAAATAAGCACTGGAAAAAGGGTATAAGTCGGATAAGTTACCAATCTTACCAATAAGATCCAGAGTTTAGATAGGAGATAGACAATTATAGCCACAGGACAGTCATATTATTCTCTAACATAAGGGCTTAGGAAACCTGAAGAAACGGTCCAAAAATAAACATTGTGGTCTTGTAACAAAACACTTTATTTGGTGGAAACCTCTAGAACTTCTCATCAGCCATAGAGTGAAACATGGTGGTGGAAGCTTCATGTTAATTATCCACAGCCTCTTGGATGCTTCTCAGAGGAATCACCCTTGAATCTCATGTGCTGTAGTTTTTCTGTTTATTAATAGTAGGTTTGGAATATTATTTGTAAAACTGTAACTGATACTTTTCCGTAACTTTCTTCTGGATTTGTCTGGAGAGCTCCTGGGTTATTATGATGGTGTTTGTACTTCTCCATTACGACATTACAAGAACTACATCATGAATTTATATTTATGCAATGTATATATAATATATATACATATAACATAAATGTAATACAGTAGATATACACACACACACATATATATATATATGTGTGTGTGTGTGTGTGTGTGTGTGTGTGTGTGTTATATTTTTTGTATGTGTAGATTCATGACGTCTAATTCCTAATTATGTTTATTTCACTTCCAGGCTGTAACACTAACAAAATGTAGAAATGTTCAACAAGGGTAAAACTTTCAAACTGTTTGTTCATGTAGATGTTAGACTGTATAAATCATAAATAAATACATGTATCTAAAAGCTGAGATGTGACTCAAAGACACAGTTCTATGCCATTGGAGCGTTTCTATAATTGCATTTATTCTTTAAAATGCCCCAAACATGAAAATGGTTGATTTTAAGGTTCACCTTTATAGATCCTGGTCTGTTCTTTTTGGGTTTGTGCTTCCACTTTCACTTACCACCAGGGGGCAGTGCACTAGTCTCATTCAAGGATAAAAAGATGGATGGATGGTTGGATAGATAGATGGATGGATGGATAGTTTAAAGGATAGATGTTTGTATGGATGTATGGATGGATGAGAGGATAGATCAATGGATGGATGGATGAATGGATGAATGGATGGATGGATGGATAAGAGAATAAAGGAATAGATGGAGGATGAAAGGATAGATGGATGGATAGATGGATAGATGGATGTATGGATGGATGGATAAGAGGCGAGATGATTGGATGGATGGATGGATGGATGGATGGATAAGAGAATAAAGGAATAGATGGAGGATGAAAGGATAGATGGATGGATAGATGGATGGATGGATGGATGGATAGATGGATGTATGGATGGATGGATAAGAGGCGAGATGATTGGATGGATGAATGGATGGATGGATGGATGGATTGATGAATAGATGGATGAAAGGATGGATGGATGGATGGATGAAAAAATAGCTGGATGGGTGGATAAGAGGATAGATGAATAGATGGAGGATGGATGGATAGACGGATGGATGGATGAAAGGATGGATGAAAGGATAGATGGATGGATAGACAGATGGATGGATGGATGAAAGATGGATGGATGGATGGATGGATGGATGAAAGAATAGCTGGATGGATGTTCTGCTGGATCCACTTCTGGCAAAGTATTCTGTAATGTATACATATAATAGACTGAGATTTTTTTCTCCAGCTTGAGCAGCTGATTTCTAAGAACTGCTGCTAATGTACATCAGTGAGTGTGAAGCTGGAGAACAAGTTCCAAAAGAATGTTTATTACCAATACACACACACACACACACACACACACACACACAACCGCTTCAGCTGGAAAAATATTGCTTTTAATCCTGTTTTAGGGGTCACCATTTTTTTACAGATGGATCTGGTATGTTAAATAAAGATGAAACTGTAGGTAATGGTGTCCCTCCACAGGGCAAGATCAGACCCAAAGTGCAGGGATAGCAGCCAGTCGGGAAAATTTAAAATCTTTAAAAAATCTTTAAAATTAACAGACACATACACGAGAAAACTCAACACAAAACAGAATCCCGAGAACAGAAGAGGCACACAATAATGACGAGGACTCAGCAAAAACAAAAGCAACATGACAAATATAAATAGGGGAAATAATAATGACACATTAGGAACAAGTGTGCAGAGATGGGGCTAAGAATTAGGCAGGGCAGGGCAAACAGGTGAAAACCCGAAATATAACAAACCAGATGACAAAAACCCATTGCCAGAAAGCCCCCTAGTGTTCTGGCAGGGAAATGTCCAACCATCCTGACAGAAATAAATGTATTTCTTTGTCAGTATTTTTTGGTTCGTATCAAGATTTGCTCTAAGAATAATGTGATTCCACTCAGACAGAGGCAACCGCCACAAACACAACCAAAAGAAAAAAAAAAAAACAAGAATAGAGCCACATTATATATTATATTCATTTTTTTATTTTATTCATTATTTTTTACAAAATACAAAGATTTATTATGCATCATTTATATATATATATATATATATTTATTTATATTAAATTTAATCCTCATTTTTTTAATCCTCAGTTTGTCATATATATATATATATATTTTATAATATAAAAAAAATATATATAGATAGATATAGAGAGAGAGAGATTGGAAAGATTGCTAAATAATGAGTGATAATAGGAACTAAATTGTCTTCTGGATGGTTTACAGGATTATATTTATTTAAAAAAATACATTTATTAAAATTAAAATTATAACTCAAATAATTTAGATTAAAAATGAAAATTATTAACAAAATTTAAACCTGAAATATATGAAGAATTGTTAATAAACAGTTAAAATTAAGACTTGTTCTTTAAATACAAACAAACTGTAAGCTTGATTTTTGTTATTTTGTTATTTTTGATTGTTTCAATCATTCTTTTTGTTAATTTTTGTTCACAGGTGAATCAATTTATAAGTTTTGACTCATTTTCTCATTTTTTTCTAGACATTTCACAGCTTTTTATAATAATGTTGACTGAATTCTGTCCTTTTTTTTAGGTAGATTTTATAGGTAGAGTTGGTAAGTAAATTTAAAGTTGAATTATATTTTGTCTTACTTCTTTGGCTCATATCACAAAAAATTGGGTGCTACAGAATATCTCTGACTCTTTTGTAGTACAAAAATACACAAACACACAAAAAAGAACAGAGGCAGTCATCACCTCTGGTTGATGTTTTGAACTTTTTACAGCATAAAAAAAAAGAGAAGTTTTGTCTGTTTTCTTACATCTGAAACCTAACGATTAGGTTAAACAGCACCGGATATTTAAAGTGAACCAAATATTGGGACAGCAGTCGAGAAGTTTATGTTAATCATAACAGATCCTTATTAAGATCCTTACTGTTCCTCATAATTCTGAAATTCTGAAGTTAATTCCATCTCTCTCTTTATGTTCCAGAAATTTTCAAAGCGCAAGAGGCATACAGTGGTTATAAGGCTATCTCCTATAGTCAAGGATCTGCATATACTTTCCATGAGGTACATACAGTAAATGCAGTCGATTACACTTACACTTTATTTGAGACTAAACACAAAGCTCAAAAGGCGTAGCCATTACATGCCAGCTCATATGAACCATGTCTCAATGTCATGACATAGACATGTGGTCTATCAGGTGCCTGTGTGATACAATTCATTACATCATCAAGTTTAAGAGCAGACAGTGCCATAAAGAGGCTTTAGGTTGTAGGTAAGTTTATACTTAAATTTAGCGTAAGCAGCAAGCCTAGAGGCAACAACGGAGAGAAAAAAAACAGGGAGTTGCCTAGAGAAAAATTCAAAAAAGACAATGAGGTGAATATTTATGTGATGACGATGCTTGTTTTTTCCTCCAACAATTTTAAATTTGCATATAATTTTGCAATTTTTCTCCCTGCCAGGTGTTCATTTCATTGCAAGTTGTATGTATTAAACCAATTTCACTTCCAGGATAAGGTGGAAACATCCAAGGAGGATTGAATACTTATGCAAAGCACTTACTAATTAGTGTATATGTATATGCCTTATAATTTATATGAATAATGCCTATAGTGTTGCTATGAAAGCTGACTCCTTATCAGCCAATCAGACGAGGGCATTGTATAATAGTCAAGGGCTCAATTGGTCACAATATCTGGTGAAATAAAGCACATTAATTTATGCTTGAAGGATATAATGGAGTGTCTTTTAATATATAACTCTATTTGTACATGTAAGCAGGCTGTGCATTTAGTATGAGCTAATTTATGTTAATTCTGTGACTAGAACATTCAGCCATTTACTGTTTTGCATTTCAATGAGCACATTCACTAACAGCTAGTGTCACTTCCTGTATATAAAATCTTTCTATAATTGCTAATAATCATACTTATATGAAGTATTATATAATTTCACTCGTGAATAGAACACTTGTGATATCTGAAACGTTGAAATAAACATTAAATAGACATTGCTATAGGTTGAGGTTGAGAGAATGGACTGGAAGACGAGGTCAGATGTCAAGGGACAAAGATACTTTGCATACTTTCTATTTGCCGTTTGTTTACATTGATTGTTCTGTTTGGGTGTGTACTTTCTCCTTCACTCTCTTCCACCAGGGGGCGGTGTGTATTAATGTTCATAGATGGATGGTTGGATGGATAGATGGCTTTATCCTGATCAGGGTTGTGGCACAAGCCTGTTCCAGGAACCCGAGGCAGGAATACACTGGAGGCATATTAATAGCACAAAGTCTTTAAAATCCAATCTGTCTTAGACAATAAATTAATTGTAATTACACCACAGTAATGTTGAATTCTCATTTCTGATTGGTCAGAAGGTGTTTTCTATTAAGGCAGCTTCAAATCACAGGTTTATGTTAATGAGCTCATGTTTATTTATTATCACACTTGATTGAAGGAGTCTCCATTTTGATAACTTGCCTACAAATTTAATAAAGCAGGTGTTTCCCATCACCATTGATGGAGACAAACACAGAAGATCAACTGTCCCCATAGTGTGAGCATCCGATTGGTGCAGGAATTTTTCTGCCCCAAATGGGACTCATTTTAACACATAAAATATTATAATGCTATGGGGCAAGAAAACAAAAGAGGTAATTAGCATTGTAATGGAATATAACATGTATGAAGTTATGAATGAGGACTTTATTTAGGTCTGATAAATATGCCTGGATTAGACCACACCTACCCCTAAGGAGTAGGCAATGGAGGATAAAGACATACATATTTCTAGACAAGTATAATAGCTTATTATGACATGCTCTGGGTCAGCATTTTCACAATCCACATTTTCTTACAATGCATATTTTTTTGCCTTGACTTGAGGTCAAACTGCTTTCATCTCAGTGTTACCCAAGAGCTTGGGCCGAGTCACTGATTGCCAAAAATCTTTTTGGCATACTGGGTTCTCTGGCTGCTGCTTGAAGATTCGAAGTTCCTCCTTTATGTGGAGTAGTCCAAACTAGCTTGCTTCCTCTCAAAACTGCTGACCGGTCTCTGGTTTATGCACGTCCCAGATGAGTTTAGTCATGAGTAAAACATGGGGGTTAATCTGGACAACACTGTACATAGTCAGAGTTTTAGGAGCCCAGAATTTTTTTCACAGCAACATTTTGTTCAGTATTCAAGTGCAAAATAAGAAACATGAGTAGCAATTCCATCAAATGATGACTGAGTAATGAGAGACACTAAACATATATTTTGGAGAAACATTTATCAAAAGTACAGCATTACTTCATCAACTTTATAAAAAAAAAATTAAGATAAATTTTACTGTATTTTCTCTTCATGTCATTCTAAGTATAGTACCTCAAACATACAGTACAAATTGAAAGAAGACATGGTGTGTTCAAAAAGAAATGACTGATACATACAAATTTTACAGCTCTTCACCAGACTCGGTTGTTCTTCTAAGTTCACCATCGTGCCAAGGTCCACTTTAAACGTTTGAAAATTGATGCCGTCTTTAGGTAGAGAACTCATTTCTGTGTAAATCACTGAGTCTTGTTCTCAGTCGATTTCTCTGGCTCCGGGTCGAGGTCAGTTAGACAGCAGTAGCACACGATCTGGGTGTATTTGGTGATGGAGGCTGGCACGGAAGAAGATGAAGTGAGAGAGGGAAGAAAGATGAGACAGGGTCAACAAACTATCAGGAGCACATAGACAGCTGCTGGAGTACTCAGAACTGTGACTACTGAGAAGTGCAACATGTGTTATTATGTTTTTTAAGCTCAAGCCTTTTGCTAGAATCCAGTATTCCATGAAGATGGTCCAAGAAGTCTTTGCTGTGTGAGATGCATTAACCTTTACCTAGCATCAATTTTAAGGAGGCATATGTTCAGGTGAGTTAGCTAACACTAGATACCTTCCACCTGTTTTTTGTTGTGGTCCCTTTTTCATTACCTAACCTTTCATTACATCTGAAAAGATATCTTTTAACTACTTCTCACGCACGCAGAACAGAATGAGCAGCAGCCCGTTTAAAAGCATAATTTTGAAGTCTTTAGTCTTGCAATACATGTAATAATTTGATAGAATTGTTCTATTTTCTGAAGAAGTTGACAAACTAGGGTGTGTCAGGAACACGGAAAAAGTTGCTTACTCACACTGTATTCAGATGCAGAAAGGCACGTGTCTAATGTCCGAGTCAAATCTTTACCAAAAAAAGAAAAACGCTTTCTCAAATGCCATTTCATCACTTTAAGTAGAGCAAGTAGTCTGGGCAAATTTGCTTGTGGGAATTTACCAAAGGAATGTACCAAATTGACCAAACATCTTGCCAACAATGTGGTGACTGCTACCTTAGAGGGCCATCTGAAACCCTTGCATTTTGGTCACTTACTTCAAAGGCAGCCAGGCAAAGAAATCACCAGGTTGGTGAACAATTCTAAGATCTTCCTGACCGAAATCTTCCAGGCAAACTAATATATAATTTATAGTAGGGCAGTTTCTAATATTACTCCAAGTCAGAACTTCAGCTATCAGTAAATTTTTCATTAAACTGGTCAAGAACTACTTATACACTCATCCACTCTCTATGAAGCATCACAGACACTCTACTTCAATACTGGGTTAGGGTTACTTCTACTTCAATAAAAACAAATGCTTTCCTCAGACTAATGTTGGCTAATGTTACTAATGTAAATCTAAAGATTCTTACCATTGAGCCGACTCAGCCATTTTGGCCTCTTCTCCTCAGGCAGGTAGATGCAGAAGTAGTACACTGGTATACCAGAGAGAGCAATGGCTATTCCAATGAGGGAATTGATTGTGTCACTATAGAGGGGCACGATGACCAAGAAAAGA
Source organism: Hemibagrus wyckioides (assembly GCF_019097595.1). NCBI lineage: Eukaryota > Metazoa > Chordata > Actinopteri > Siluriformes > Bagridae > Hemibagrus > Hemibagrus wyckioides. The sequence continues at coordinate 1,929,512 of NC_080716.1, forward strand.
CTGCAGAAGCAATAGATGAAGGGAATGAGCAGTGTCAGCTGGAAGGGAGAAGACCGAAAAGACAGAAAATACAAAGTATAAATGTAAACAATAAAGTATAATGACAAATCCAACACTTTAGTCAGAGAAATTGAGAAGTTACCTTCACAGGTCTGTGTCTGTCTGGCTGTGTGAAGCGAAGGTAGATGAGTCCCACCACAGATAATCCCACATACAGCCAGTAGCTGAAGCTGAAGTAATTGATTAGCAGGAATACATCTTCTACACACAAAAAGATGAGTCCCATCACACCCTGTAAGCATAAACAACAACCAGTTAGATCTTTAAAGTTGATCTAATGAAAAATTTATGTAGATTTTGCCACTTCATTAATAAAACAGAATGGATATTTATATATAAAATGCCTTTCCTTTAGATAAAATGGTTCACAAAAGACCTCAGCTTTTAGGGTTGATATATTTGGGAGCAAATGGAAGACAAAAATGATGTTATCAATTTCCACCTTATTCCTTGTGAACTTTCAAGAATTTTCTACACATTCCATTTTCATTATTCTACTTGTTAGGAAGTACCAAGAGATGGGTTTGATTGGGGGGACAAAGTGGACAAAGTAAGGTTCTTGGAGCTGAGATTCTTGGGAAGGTTATTGTGGAAACTCAATCCTAATGAAAAAACTCCCAGATCCTCCTCCAAGAACTTCAGTTCTCTATTCATTACATGACAGTCCACAATCACTCTCCATATACTCACCATTTAGATAAAGCAAATGACCACAAATTGTACACCCTTGCAAGTAGTTTGCTTGACATGTTTAGACAGGCCACAGTCCTAAAAACCCCTCCCATTGACTTACCTTTAAACATACTAAAATGAGGGTGTCAACATCAAGCTGATGAAGCATTATCAACCACACAGGAAACAGCTTTATGTTTATGGTTTTAAAATATGGCTGGTTAAGATGTTGCTTGGATATGAAAGAAAAATATTATGACTGCTGTAAATGATCATATCTAAGAAGACAAGTAGATGGCTTCAAGTCCCCCATACCATGTACTTCTACAGTAAATAGTCTGTAAATAAAAACTACACCATTTGCTTGTACGTAAAATGCATTTTTAGGCCAGTCAACAAATATATCTGATATATTTGGGATCAAATGGAAGGCATAAATAATGTTATCAAGCTCTATCTTATTCCTTGTGAACTTCCAAGAAACTTCTCCACATTCCATTTCCCTACTTTTTAGGAAGGACCAACGGATGGGGATGACAAAGTGGACAAAGTGAGGTTCTTGGGGCTGAGACTGCTCTTGGGGAAACTCAATCCTAAGAACCTCAGTTTGTCTTATCACTCTACCTCCCAGATCCCCCTCCAAGAACATCTCAGGAAACATCCTGGAAGACGGTCATGCAGGACACAAGGTTCCTAATGCTGTAACACTTTTTCTACTTGTACAGTCTAAGACCAGAGATTGGTATGGTGTCTTACGTTGAAGATGAGTGCAGGGACAGGAGTGTAGCGTTTAGCATGGATCAGAGCCAGGCTGTCTGGTAGGTGGCCCTCTCTCGCCCCCACGAAGAACAACCTGCCACAAGAAGTACACTCAGAAACTGACATAAAAATTTAAAAAGTTATTTGTGGGATACACAAATCATTTTACTGGAACAATCTTTGCCAGGATGCACATCTAGATCAGCAGATTTTTTTTTTCCATTAAGGTCAACAGTTCCTTGTGAATGTAGCCGTAATTATTGTAAGAGACAATCACCTAGAGGCAGCAATGATGGAGGCATTGAGTCCTCCGTAACAGGACATAGCCACAGCAATGGGAATGACCCAGCTAATGGGTCCCAGAACCTGATTCCCAAAAGTCTATAGAAGGAGAAAACAGAATTGAAGATGGTTACCTGGAGATCTCCAATCAGACCTCAAACTCCTAAATCTATTCAGTATGCTTTGTGTTTGTCCAACAATACTAGAATTAATGAACAAATCATTAAGGGTGCTATGTATAAGAGGAGTTAGAATAAAGAGAATGCAATTCTCTAACCAGAGGCATGTGCAAAAGTTTTCACCCCCCATGGTTTCTGGATGGGGAAAAAAGAGAATTTTTACCTCTATTGCTATTTATCTACAAAAAGAAAATTATTAAAACAAGTGTAAAAAGATTTGCTCTGTCCCCAGGACTTGACATGAAAATAACTCACATGAGTTAGGTGTAGATCAATAATTTTTTGTGGAGGCACATACCACTGCAACTGCATCACTGGCCATGAAGGAAGGTATGTCCATTACCAAGTAGTACGCCACATTTGTAAGCAGATAGATAATGGTTACAATCGGCATGGAGATGGCAATGGCCAGGGGTAAATTCCTGCATGAAAAAAAATAAAATTTTGCTGTTAAATATCAATGAACGGTTAAATCTGAAATCTCAAATCTTCTGAACATGATCAGTTCTACGATAGATTTTCTGGTTGGCATTTGTTGGAATTGATGAATTATTAATTATGCACTTTTTTAATCAAATTAAGACCTTTCTGGATTCACAATCTCCTCTGTAACAAAGTTAAGTGTATCCCAGCCGGAGTAGGAGAACAGAGCCGAGTAGAGTGCGAGGGCAATGCTCCCAGCCTCCAAGGAGGATCCCTCGAATGAATTCTCGAAGTTCTGAGTCTCTCCTGTCAAAGGAAACAAACTTACTTTAATGATCATGAAATTTTGATCAACTTTTTTTAACAAAATGGTAGCCATTCTGTCTCTGCCTTGACCCAAATATGAGATGAGCCTTCGAACTGTTACGATTTTTACTAAAAAGCAAGAGAATGAAACTGAACATAAATTTAGGAAACATGATAAATTATGTTCTTTGTGGGTGTATCCTGAAAAATGATCATTTAAAAAATAAGGTAAAATATGTTTCAAGATATTTCATAAAACCAAATTTATGTAATTTTAAAGGTAGCTGAAGCTAGCTGATTTGAACCTCAAACTACAAACATACACCCAATCTACCCTTTTTAAAAAAAAAAAAAAAAAATCAGGCTTAAGTTTGGGTAAGATAGACCTAAACTTAGTAAGGAAGTGAATATTAGACACCAAACACAACTTGGCTAATTGACTTGAATTTGAATTACGTGGAAAATCATCTATATGCATTTTTCTCACTAAATAATTTCTAATAAACTTAGGATAGGGGACATTTCACCCAAATTACATACCTTGAATGATTTTTATAATGCCGATTGCAATGATGAGGATGAGGGAAGAAATCTTGGTGTAGGTGAAGATATCCTGGACCAGTGTTCCCCATTTCACATAAGCACAGTTTATAAAGATCAGCACACCTTAGACAGAAAGAAAAAGTCTTTTAAGACCGAGGTTAGAAAATTGATAAGGACGAAGAGGATCAGAATCAAAAAGAAGAGAATCACGATGAAGTTCTACAGTTTTCTCTCAATTATTTCTATTATTCATTTGTTTATTTTTCAAATTCAGACCAGGATGTTGGACCAAACTGTCATTTGGGATCTAAGTAGGTTTTCTCATCTTATCTTATCTTAAAATAAATAACTCAGCAACATATTAAGAAGGAGGAGAAGGCCAGAATTTACAAGCAACCCCTCTAGGCAATCTCTAAAAATGCTACAGTCATCATCCTAATCAATAATATTTAAAGTAAGAGCTTGTGTATGTTCAGAAAGTTGATTGAAAAACTGTTTCAGCTGGTTCCTTCGTAGAAATCAGAATGAGACAACTGACTTATGAAGCAGTGAGGCATTGATGTCAATATATTCAAAGACACTTAACGTCCTTTACACCCACTTGGCAGCCATCTTGGCAACCAGGCACCTATTTACTTGACAAACCAGAAATCATATTCACAAGATCTGGTAATAGTGGTGTAAATGACGGTGGTTACTGGCTCCCATAAGCAAAAAAAAAAAACCTCAGGTTGCTCTGGCTACTGCAGCCTCCAACAAGGCAATCAATTTTTTATGATGAATGGCACGTAATAAAATCACCATGTTGAGCAATACTCGTTTCCCTATTTGGCCCATTTCTATTCAAACCATATTCCCAACTAAACGCAGTCCAAACTTCACAGGTTCACCAGTGGAAACCAAATCATAAACCACCAGAGTTTTAATATTTATTCTGTATCAAGCTCCACTACTCTGTTGGGTCTGATCTATTTCTGCTCAGAGGGACTTGTTCAGAAATGCAGGCCTACTGGCAGCTCACCACTTCTTCTTCTATTTCCTGTTTGTCTCCCTCCCTCCCTCCCTCCCTTTACTTGGCTTAGCAACTGCTTCTATGAAAGAAAAGAGAAAGAAAAACAGATCCTGGCTCACGTTCGTGACATACGTCACGTCTTTGGTAGTGCATAAACATTCACCCCAATGTTTACACATCAGAACGGAAAATTCAGTTAGTAGTATAAGGGCAATGTGGCTGACACATTCAAAAGGAAATGTTTAAAGTTGGGACCAACTTTAAACATAGATCTTTCACCTATATTCCTAACCTGATGTGTCAAACAGGCTCCAAAAAAAGGTTCCTACTACTATCAAAGTTTGCCCTGCCTTCCACACACACACACACACACACACAATAAAACAACCATGCCAAAAAAAACTAGTCCTTTTTTTTCCAGTGTTAAAAAACCTGTGTGTTCCTTTTTAGTGATGTACACAATAATGGTCAGTGTTAGGAAGTGACCAGGGGATGAGCAGGGGATCTCCAAAAGCATGAAATGCTCTGGCGTAAGTGTAACCACAAGTATATAACTGAGACTAACAGCATACAGTGATTCAGCAAACTTTTTTCCATTAGTCACTTTGACTGTACAATGCTCATTCCTCAACCTTTACTCTGAATGCTAATGCTGATAAACAGTAATTGCTGAAGAGCAGAACTGCATTCAAACTGCAGACAAATCCCATTTCTGCTTTGCAAAATGTGTTTTTATTTGCAACTATTGAATAAAAAGAGATTTTACAGCAAAAGATGGGTAACTCCTGCACAAATATGTGCATGCTAGCATAATTTGCTAATATTCTGAGCGAACTTCACATCAGGTGAGCTAGTTCACTCATGTTAAAAGCAAATCTTATCAGGGAAGCTAACTCTACCTAGTTGGCTAACGTTAACAATTAAAGTTATTTGAATTCATGAATATGTGAGAAATCCTGTCAGTACGCTCATGCTAGTCAGCAGATTAGGGCTAGCAGAAGAAATATGACCTATAATCCTTGCAATCATCTTGTCAGGTTATCTCATGCTAGCTGGATGGCTCAAGATCGGTATAATCTATGACTATGACTAAAAATTCCTGTCATAAATCCACAAGTTACATCATATTAAAACAGCAGATTAATGTTAGCGGTGAATACCTAGCTGGCTAACAAGTAAGATTATAAAGTAATCCTGTCAGAAATCCTGTCAGATTATCTCATGTTAGACAGCTGATCAGTGTTGATTAATATTACATTGAATCCTTTTAAAACCCTGCCAGGTTAGCTCACACTAGCAAGTTTGCTTATGTTAGCAGTAAATCCTGTTAAGTTTAGCTAATGCTTCCTAGCCGGCTAAAGTTAGATTCTTGCAATCTATAAACATGACAAAAAAAACCTCTAGGAAATCCTGTCAGTTTAGCTTATATTATAAAGTTAGTTACTGCTAGAAGATAACTTGTAAATAATGATGACAAAAAAATCCTGTCAGAAATTTTGTAAGGTTAGCGTATGTTAGCTAGCTAGCCAATAAACTCTGAAAAAATACACTTTAGACATAAATGGTACATATTTCTTTACATAGCACAAAAAACACAGCCCTGCTTTCATTTCCATATATGGACTCAATGACACATGCACTTTACTTGGTAAGTGGGAAGTCGTATCTCAGAATTATGACATTTTAATGTCCTCTATATAAGCTTGTTTTCAGAGTTTTATCAAATTAGCCAAACTAGCTTAGATTCAACAGGTTTATATGAATAATTCCGTGGACAAAATGGTAAACTACATGAGAAAACAAGAAGCTTTGACTCACAGATGCAGGCAGCAGCGATGACTCGTACAGCATCGTACGGAGGTTGGCACGTTGGGTATAAAGCCTCCACCAGGTAGTTGGCAAATGTCAGAGAGATGACAGCCTGGCTCGCCGGCTCCACCAGCAGGATTGATGTCCAGAGGCGGATGAAGGCCAGAAATCCACCAAAGGACTCTAGGATATACGCGTAACTAGCACCTGACTTGCCAATGGTGGTGCCAAGCTCGGCATAGCAGAGAGCACCGAAAACGGAGAACAAGCCCCCGAGTGCCCAGATGAGCAGCGACAGGCCATAAGACATGCTGTGTAAGAGGACGCCTTTGGGTGACACAAAGATCCCTGAGCCAATCATGTTTCCTATGATGAGGCACACGCTATTGGCCAAAGAGATCTCCCTCTTCATCACCATCCTCTCTGTCTGGGCTTCAGGACCTGCTGGTGCTTTCAGGTCTGGGTCCGAGTCTGCCCTTGATGTGGGGCAAAAACCTCGGCACTTGTCCAAGAGTTTCTGTTTCATGCTACCCAACAAGAAATGACATGAAATCAGGATCTTTACATTTGTTTAATGCAAAATCGACACAGTAAAAAGGGTTCCTCAGTCATGGTAAAGAACTTTTTATAAAGGAACTCGGGAATCTTTTCTGAAAAGAAACCCGCCTCACTGCTAGCGAAAATGGATCCTCCTGGATTAGTTTCAACACAAAAACCTTTATTTTGGTTTCCCTAGGAACATGTAAGCATTCAAAATTGAATGTTTGGTCTGTTGTTTCTTTTCTACAGAACCTTTAATGGTTGTAAACCAAAGTGGGTACAAAGTTGATTCAATTTTATTGCTGTTTGCTGTTCAGTTTTAAGGAACAAACTGAAAAATGTTTTTAGGGTTCTAGATTTTTTTGGTGTAGAGTTCTACACAGAGAACAAAGATGGGGAAAAAAATTGTTTGTTGTGGAGTTTTAAGTAACAAACCAAAAATTCTAGATTAAATTATTAATTATTATTATTAAAAATTGTTGGAAACTTTTTTTTGTTCGACAGAACTATTGTGTGTTTATTCTCAACATATAAATTAAAACGTGTTCATCCTGCAATGCATTTACATGAAAATAAATAGTACAGATGTGTAAAGAGTTTTTTTTTTTTTAAATCATGCATCAGATTCAGAAATTCAGATATTCTTATTATTGTGATGCAAACAAAAAAACCAAAACAACTAGAGTTAGCTTTTAATAGAAAGCAACCATGAAGTCAGCCAGCATGTAGTAATCCATTAGTGTGGGCTAAAGGTTGTGCTAAAGCATGCCCAAGAATGGCTTCCATACCTCTAATGTATCGATGATGAATGATAGTAGAAAGAAAGCGTTAATTGTTTGTTGTGTAGAACCCGTGCAGATGAATACTGCAGATTTTTATCTTTAAAGATCCAGAGGCTCCAGAGAAGGTGTGGTGTTGCAATCACAGACAGCAAAATGTTTTTGTACACAGAGGACACGCAGTTCCTTAAGTTCCCCTGTTTATTTTTGGACAGAGAGAGAGAGAGAGAGAGAGAGAGAGAGAGAGAGAGAGAGAGAGAGAGAGAGAGAGAAACCCTCCTCTTGTTGTTAACTATAAATAATCCTTTCACTCTCGTAGGAAGATTTTAGAACTTTGGGTGGGGTTACGATGTATGGATTACGGGGGAAAAACACATTAGCTACTAAATTCTTGATAAAATATTTTTAAGGTGTAGCAATTTCAAGGATTAGGTTACGATGCAAATATGTTCTGGTTTCTATGGTAACAGCTTGCTCAGGGACTTGTTTGTACTGCGTTCTTGGTTTTACAGTAACAGCAAACAAACTGATTTGTTTGTAAATGTTTTAATTTTGAACAATTTTCTGTGAGATGTTTATGCAACAACGGTCAGTTACATTAGAAAATTTGTAATTGTCTGACACCTTACACTGAAATCAAAATTTGGAAATTTTGTATTTTTGTCTCCTTTGGTCCCTCATACAGTCTACGCTGTATGCTGTTGCCTTAACCTTGATTACATTTGAGCATAGACCTGGTAAAGTCTGAAACCTTAGATAAACATCTAAAAACCGGCGCTGTTCATCTTTCAGGTATTTCATGCTGAAGAAGAAAAAAGAAAGCAAACGAAACGCTAGTGGAGAGCTACACATTTTAATAACACAGAACTTCTCTGGAGGTTTCTCATGACGTTCATACTAGAGCACGTACATTGATCGCATTCCTGACACCTGTACATTGCTACATTGGCTATGCATTGGTTGTAATGTGCACACGGTTTCTCATGACAGCATCTAATTTTACAGAAAAAAAGGCAAAAGGCAACAGATGGCACTTTTAGAGATACAACAAAATAGAGGAGTAATGCTGTTATGACAAAAATAGTCCTCTTTATTTAGGCCTAGCATCTATATTATTAAGGCAATGTTCAGTTTGGCACAGAGTTGTTGTTGGGTTTGTTTTTTTTTTTAAATACACCCTATGGAAAGGACAGGACGCGACATTCTGGCGCCTTGATCTACGTCCATGATCAGCGCCTACGAATTGGCACAATACTCTGCAACTATTAATGCGAACGTAATACACAAGCACACTCGTGATACTGTCTAGTGCATCGCTTAATAACATGCAAATAATCAAATACTTCTTCTTTTAATACTAAATGAAATGAGAACCATTGCCAAGTCAAAGCAGGAGGGTTTCCAAACCCAGTGTTCCTTTCTTAAAAGTGTAACCTATCCAACAAACTAGAAAGCTAAGTGCCTTAGTGACCCCATTGTCTGCAGTGCAAAAAGAAATTGCTGTTGATCACCATATGGAAGCATCCCAGAGCTACAAAAAGCAGCTAAACGTCAAAGGAAACAACAAAAACCAGTTATGTGGTTAAACAGAACAAACAACAAAAATGCTGCTGTAAACACAACCGCATTCTACAGTGTCGCAACAAACGGACACCACAGGTACCTGAAAATAAACGCTCGAGATCCAGTAGTATAAATATTCCCTGTAGCAGGGGTTCAGCGTTACGATAATGATTCAGCCAGGGTAGCTGTAGACATCCAGTTGATTTCTAGGGTGGACAAATCACAAGCCTGGGACAAGAACAAGACTAATCCAAGCTATCTGTATTTCATTGACTGTAGGACTGGATATTATCATGATATATTTGATGACAATATTGTGATAAATAATGGATATCAAAGCTACTGTGGAAAAATTTATATTAAAAAAATAATATTTGATTTTATTTATACATTATATTTTATGCATTATATTAACTTTAAAAATTTAAATAATAATAATAATAATAATAATAATAGCAACAACATTTCAACTTTTGGAATTTTTTTTGTCAACTTTTATGGTTTTAACCTGTTTTGCTGGCTGTACACATACATATCATGATACATATACTGTATACTCACCGTAGAAGTGTATCATGATATGTTTAAAGATTTTTAGAAACTTGGATATTTTTTTTTTCACCCACCACTAATTACTAATAGAGTTGCCTGATAATCAGAAGGGTCATCAGGGTTCTTCTCACTTCACTAAACCAACAATCCAAGAACAAAACACAACAGAAAATCAGAAAAAAAACAAAGAGACTAGCAGGAAAAAAAAACAAAAACAACAACAGCAAACACATCAGCATTATCTCATAGTGTAAAGGGGCGGGTCTTAGGGAACATCACATGCTTGATGGTGACACAACTTGGGGAAAACCATGAAAAAGTGGAATTCTGGGACGTTAGAATAACAATAAGTTCTGACCCTTTTTATTTTGTGTCAACGACTGTGTTTTGTCTGATTTGCTGCTGCGTTTTTGGCTTGGAAAAGTGTTTTGGACTTCATCATAGACGTGTTTGTTTTAACACACCCAATAGATATTTGTTTTATATATGATGGCTACTCTTTTACCGAATCCTTCCAAATGCTGCACTATTTACAAGCTCAGAGAATGTGGCCTGGCTGTTGCTAAGAAGTATTTTTTCCTCAAGGATTAAGATGTATCTGGTTAACGCCCATAGCCCATGTGCAAGATAAGCTTGCCAAATTGTTACAGTAAATTGGGTTGCTGCTCACTGCAGAACCAGTTTCCAGGGGTAGAGGTAGACCTGATCTAACTCCTCCTATAAGCCTAACCCGAACCCCAACCCAGGAGATGCTTACAGCATGGAACAAACACACTCATCCAACCTGAAACACACATCCCCACACATCTGACTGGCAAGAGGACTTGGATCAAATCCAGTCTACTCCCAGGAATCCTGGTTCTGCAGCAAGGTCTATTTTAGCACATTAGAGCACTAACCTGCTGGTTGGCTAGTGACTAAATTATGATTTGTCCACCCCTGGCTTAGCATATCCATGACCTACGCTTACCAAGTTTAGCATTCCTTTCTTATAGCAGTTCTCTATTTCAGCTGAAGTATGGTATATTGCACTCTCATAATAGTACATGTTATAAGTGTACAATATAGGTAAAATTCAGTTAACTACCATAATCCAAATCATCCGCACCTGGCTCCAAAAATTATGCACAATAGGAATCAACAAAGCCTTAAACAGAACCCTAAAGAAGTTTAGCAGGCTGCGAACACAAGGATGCATTTGAAGCTAAGAGAGAAGGACTACATGCATATGTTTAAACTATGCTCAGTTTTTTTGTATGCAACATACTCGGACATAGTACGTAGAAGAAAGTAGGGTGGGGCTTCAGATATTGTGCATGTTACAAGACAGATTGCAGGTTAATCAGTTGAAGGAGGAATCAGTTGTCAGTTATATCCAGAGCTGTAAGATCCGGTGCTAAAAATCATATAGCTTTATTCTGGCACACCGATCTGAATGTACCTACAACAAACCACCAATTTTATGACTGTTGCCAAAGCATTCTTGTGAACGCAGTGTGTAAAACGAAAGTAAGATCCAGTTATCACAAAGTAAACTGGTGTTAAAACTCCACAAAACTGCATACTGATGCATGATCGTAAAAATAAAACATGAACTAAAAGGAAGACGTAGAAGTTTCCATCAAGCTGTGCTAAAACAATGCTGGCAACTTCACCGACTGATCCTGGTTCACTTTGTCATTCATATATAAACACAACAATTGCACATTTCTAAAACACAAGTGACCAGTTCAACCAAAAATCGAGAAGATATGGTGGTGTCATTTGGATTGCTCAATGATCCTCTGGGGCAAGACAACATCACTTGGACACACTGGCTCAAATGACATCAATCTTTCACACATCTACTCCAACAACAAAGAGTGAAAAAGCTTGAGAATAATCGGGATGAAAACAACAAGTGGTCCAGTGCTACAGCCGCAGCAAAGGGAGAATGGAATTACTCCAATACAAGGCCTGAAAATTTTCCCAATGACAAAATAAAAAAAAAATAAAAAAAAGCAGCAACGCAGGAAAATCCCTCAGCTGTCTATTCCAAAAGTGAGCAGTTAAGAGGGAAGCTGAAAAGCTCAGAAGATGTTGCGGATGTTATTGCTGGAGGTGGTGAGCGGTGGAGCACTGGCAGAACTGTAGGGTGGGGGAGGAGGCGTCGGGGAACTAAGGTCTGGAAATGGTTGCAGGCCCATCTGCTTGTTGTCCTGCAGCTTGCGCACCACCACACGGCAAAACTCCTCGTTGTGGCGCTCGCACGTGTCCAGAAGCTTGCGAACTTTGGCGGTGCGAGTCTGCTGGTTGACCACCAGCTCGTAGTCCTCACGCATGAGCAAGTCCCGGGCCAGCAGTGCATCCAAGCACTGGTTCAGACATGCCTCGGTCATCTGACGCACAACCTCCTCCCGCCGATAGCTGATCCATCGTGCTGCCGGGCCATGGGTGTCCAACAGCAGGGGGAATTCTAGAGGATGTTACAGATTATGTACCAGTTATAAATAGGGACTGTTCTGATTTTGAAAAATAACTCGGAATTTCTTCAGCTTATTCGCCAACGTTGAGATAACAGGACAAGGAAGTTTGGAATAACTGGTAATTCTTTCTTTTCTGAAGTTAACCATTACATGAACCAAAAGGAAATATTTTTGTTAGGAATTCTCTGTAGTTCAACGTGACATACCTTGTGGATGTGACTGTAGAGTGAGAGGCTGAATGTTTATGGGCAGGTTGCTCTCACTTTGAGGCGCGTGTGGTCTGAGGGGATTGCAGCAGTCCGAGACAAACTGGGCTGTCTGATAATTAGGATTCAGGTTGTTCTGGGGGCCCTGGTCCATTAATGGTTTTGGGGTGTCCAGTGGTATGGACACAACAGATGACAACGGTCCAGCTAAGCATGAAAAGGAGGGGTTGTTTAGTACAAACGGTATTCTTTTACATTCGAGACCTAGATGTAAGAAGATAGAAGTCTTCACACCGAGTATTCACAACTGACATTTTGTTGCCATTTCCATCTAATATCAGCAAACACTGGTCAGTTGCCTTGCTCTTGGGTTTGGTTGGAAAAATCAAGGTGGTCAGAAATCTCCTAAAATTCCAACTCAGAAATCCCCCATTTATGTCCCCAGGTCAATGTGAACATCTGGGAGGTGGTAAGAGTTTTTCCCCATATGACTCACCAACCATCTTTTGCCATCTTTGGCTTCCAAGTTATTCTCGTTATTCAAGTATTTTTGAAAAACATAACTCAAATAAGGAGTGCTTTTTCATTTTATGAGGGATTTCCCAGGTACAAATTGCTTGAAGACAAAATTAGTTACAACTCATTTTTTTTATTCCAGCTGCTATCATTACTAGATTTTTTTAAGTTTAATGATTACCATGCGAGGGATTAGAGATGGTAAGATAGCCTGGTTGGGAGATATCCGTGTCCTGGGAGGAGCAAGACCCTGATCCTGATGTAGAGCTGGTATCCTGTCATAAAGCCATCAGAAAATCGTTAATAAGATTGTATGGTATGTGGGATAACACAATGACTGTTTTCACAGTTCAGCCAGCAGGAATCTGAACACTAATCCCAAGGCAGAGTAACTGGAATGAATTTAAATCAATAAACAAAGCATGACCTATGATGAGGACAAATCTATTTCTAAAAGACTAACCTGCTCTAAAAATATATATATATATATATCTGAGAAGGAAATATTAGTATCAATTATGAAGAAAACACTAACTGGCCAGGGAGTGTTTTGTTCCTTCAGGCTCTTATCTGTCCTTTTCACATTCGTCGTCGTCGTTGTTGTTGAAGTGCTGCTCCCCGGTCGCATAAACTACAATGAGAAAACAACAGAGAGGAGACAGATGGGGTTTTGTATTTAAAGCCAGGTAAAAACAATTTGAAAGTTTGAACTGAAACTGTGGAAAATCAAGAAGTATCAATACTAAAAAAAATAAAAAATCCTAGCATGCCATCCTTAGCTAGTAAAACAGGGACATTCTGTAAAATTACGATTCAAAGACTCCAATTTCTTTCTGACTGCGGATTCATGTAGGTAACAGTAACAGCTACCAGAAACAAATGCTTTCGTGTGCAGTGTCCTTTCCCCTTAAGTGAAATTCGTTTTCTGCCAAGCAGATTTTATTCTCACTTTAGCTCGAAAAACCACTATTCTGAGGTACTTCCCATATCACTGTAGTCAAATCACGGCTAAACTGTATTAAGTGGCGCCTCTGTAAATGTCTGTTATTATAATTATTTGAATGTAACCATTGCAGGATTCTCGTTTCCACTCACTTTTGACCTTTTGACTTCCAGCACCGCCTCCAGGACATCGATTTCATCAAACCTCCGTAGCAGAGGCTCCAGTTCGATAAGACACTCTAGCAGGGGAAAAAAAGCAACATAATATCATGCTCACTGCAAGACAGACAGGAAGTGCTTGTTGAAATGTACGTCCAAGCGAGGGTGAAAAGAAAAAAAAAAGAGGAACCATAAACTAGGCCATTGTACGGTAGCAGATCTTTGGATTAGGAGGGTCTTGAAAAGGAAGGGGGACGAAAATAGACACTGTGCGTGTGTGGTTGTTATAAAACAGTGCAGGTTACAGTTCTCAGAAACAGTGACTGCAATAATCAGACACAGATCAAACATGGGTCAGGTTAGTTAAATAATGCTGGACTGGCAAAATACATTCAGAAAGATGTATGGGTGCCAATATTTATACTCGCCCACCTGATTTAACCCTTAATTCCAATGTTGTGGTTTATATCCAATGTATGTGGACTTATTTGTTTAATTGTTGATTTCTGTGAGAAGTTTAGGAAATTTAGGAAAGGAGTCTCCAGTGTCAGCGCTTTGGAACAGTAAAGCTTAAAGCTTGTGTTTTGCTGTTTCTAGGTAACATTTAACTTAAAGAAAGAGAGGGAAAAAAGAGAGAACGAGGTTTACAGCTGTTATAACGCAAGTGAGAACAGGAAGTAATTACATTCGCGGACATTCCGCCACAGCTATAGATGGATGGCGTGTTGTGTGTATGTGGAATTCTAGTGTTCAGTTGAAAAAAGTTGAGTAAAATGGTGAAAGTTCTGTTACTCACTGAGGAAAGAAGGGCGCTCGTCGGGATTGGCGGTCCAGCCGCACGACATGAGGTTGATGAGCGTCTCTCTCCCGGGGATGTCACCCGGCAGGCTGTCCAATCCAGTGTCGGGCCGAGAGCCACGCAGGACGCTGAACATTATCTGCATGGGGTTGGTAGCATCTGACCAGGAGACAAAATCAAGACTCAGAGACGCAGAAGGAAGTAAAACTGTGTCAAGCTTGAACCAGTCACAAATTTCAAAGATCTGAACTGCTGTTCTTGACCAACAGAACACGCATTTAATTCTAATAAGATGTGATGCGTTTGCTCTAGTAGATTCAAAACAGATTAATATTATATGGCAACCCCTGTATCACTGCCTGTTCTGCAATTCATTCTTCAAATGACAAGCTTGGCTGAACCGACACTGATTACAGCCTCACATATCCTGTTTGACATGCTGAGATGCTTTTCTGCTCATCACGGCTGTAACCAGAGATTGCTGTATCTTTCCTGCACTCTTCATCTTTCTCCTCATCATCTCTCTCATCTTTTCCTCTCATTTTAAGTTGTTTTTTCGTTTCATTTGCTATAAAACTCTAGAGACTGGATGAAATGTAAATTCCTAATGGCTTATTAGTTAAAAAGGTATCTCTCAAAGACACACACGCACACACACACTTCCACTACCTTCGTAAGGTATCCGTCGAGACAGCACTTCCCACATGATGATGGCATAACTGAAAGAGGAAGCAGAGAACAGCAGGGTAAAGCCACTGAAGAGCCACTGAGGAATCCCCCGTAGAGGAATCAAAACTCAAAACTCTCTTTGGGTTCAGCCCAATGATTTCAACAACCTCTTTGACTAATCTGGGACAAATCAGAGAGGAACACAACCTTCGTTTTTGTTTTGTTCCGATTTCTCACACTAGAACTTCGGCTTCCCGGAAGAACACCGCCTCAGACGAGGGGAAGCCCTGAAAGGTGTGATGGTTAGTGGGATATTGTTCACCGTCCCCTGTTCTGGGAAACGTGACAAAACACATCAATAATGTATTCGCTTCAGAGATCTGAATGCAACACACCCACAAGCTACAGGCAACAATGGATACAAGCTGACTTGCATGGTTAAGCGGAAAAGCGCTGGAGGGAAATCAGAACAATTTTCTTTTTTTTTGGTAACTAAACCACTACATGGGAATGTGCCACTTAAAAACAAAAGATCAAATATGGGGAACGTTTTGAGATGGGACTGTGCTGTTACAGGAAAACAATCACCTGTACCAAAAGTTTCCTTCGTCAACAGTTTGTTTTATTCATGAAATGAAACACTGTACATTTTAGCCGTTTCTAGTTACATTTAATGTTGTGGAACAAGTTACGACAAAGAAAAAAACAAGGTGCTTCTCATTTTTTCTTCCATCTGTCCAGGGTGGAAAATTTTCCGCCTGTTACAAAGTAGCCCTGACATTGGAGACGAAATAAATGCCCCCTTGTGGCTATAGAAACAAACAGAACATCTTCCGACCAATCAGAATCAAGAATTCAAAAGCACTGTATTTTAAGCATTAAGTGTAAAATCAGCACCTGTACATGTCCTGCTTGACGTCTGCTCTCCGGGTCTTGTTAGGTTCGTATTCTTCAGGAGGCATGTAGATGACGGTGCCTCCCATCTCAGCCGGCTTGGATCCGGAACATTTGCTGATCGAGAGCTGGCGCCATTTTGACAAACCAAAGTCGGCGATCTGGAAAGGAAGATAAGGAAGTTATGTGGTTAAGAAAGCAGAGTCATGTTATCGTCTAGGGATAAGACAGGAGCTGTTCTGTCTTCTTAGGATTAGCGATTAGAGAAATAGTACTCATGCTCAGAAAATGTGCCAAGGGAAGAAATTTGAGAAGAGATTTTGGAAATGCTTATTCTCATTTCATGAGTCAAGACAGTGCTTCAATAATCGGTACACATTCCAGGACAGTAAGTCGATAAATAAAGGAGGGAAATGACCCACTGAAACAACAATTGTTAAACCGGTTCCCTTCAACTGGCAAATTGGGAAATAGAGGAAGCTGAGTTTAATTCTCATGTTACCTTCACGTGGTACTCGCCATCCAGTAGAATGTTCTGTGTTTTCAGGTCGTGATGAAGCAGTGGTGGAGTCATGTTATGGAGAAAGTTAACTCCTAGAGCTATTTCGTATAGAATGCGCAGCCTGAGAGGCCAGGCCACCACTGGATACATGCTTTTCTAAAAGAGAGAGGAAGAATGAAAGAGGAGGGAAAATGAGCTTAATATAAAGCTGATACTGAGACAAACACTGTTACATTAAGCTTGAGACATTGAAGGTCTAGCTTCTAGACACAAAATAAAAACTGGGACTTTTTTTTTTTTTTTTTTTTTTTAAGGCTTTCAAAAGGACCAATAAAGCCGACTTTGGAACTTTTTTCAAACAGTAATAATATCAGACTGATGATGGCAAGGACCTCAAGACCTCATTATAAAGACATTATCTTTAATTTAGAACCACAAGACGTGGCCTGGTACAGAGGTGCCAATATTTAAGAACACTTTCTGTGCTTTTTCAGCTAAAACAGCGGATTTCTAATAAAAAGCCATTTCACGTATTTAAAAAATTTGCGCGGGGTCACATGGAAGCAGTCACTTGCGATGAGGTCAACTTTGGGCAATTGAACAGAACACTGGTCTTCATGGCCAGTGACTAAACTGGAGGAGCTGCTAATGATCTGTAAATTGTGTAAAGATCTACCAGGTTTGGATGGGGACAAGAATTCCCAAAGTACTCCAATAATTATTATATCCCCTCCCTCACCTTCCTATGTAGGGAATTAATCCAGTTGGAATAGTTTGGTTATTTTATCAAAACCTTCTTGATCTGGATCAGGTATTCTTCAGAATAGGGGAAGACCCTGAAACCTTTAAGAGATAGATAGCTCCTCCAAGGAAGTGTCTTCTACTTAACACACAAGCTTCAAGACCATCATCTGTATAATACATATAGCTTTATCTGGGCCAGGTAAGTTGAGAACTTCTTATGCAGAGACATTCATTACCTCATGCAGAAGCTCATCCAGAGAGCCATTGGTCATGAACTCGGTGATGATGCAGAAGAACTCGGGCTCGTTGCACACTCCGAAGATCTGGATGATGTGGTTGAACCTGGCCTTGTGGAGCACCTCGGCTTCTTTCAGTAAGCAATTCCTTTCTCTGCAAGGAAGTTAAGCATAATGAAAGGACTATGGGATTTTCCCCTTTCTGTATACGACTGATTCAGATTGTACAATAGTGACAGCACTGATCTGCATTTCAGTTTCATTTCTGGTCTCCAAAACTGCCCAATAAACCTCTCCTTCCAAAAACATCACTGTGACAACAGTAAGTGCTAGACAACTATGTGTATCATTTTCAGTTTAGAATTACAGTCAAAGAAACCATTATATACAAACAATCTGACTAATCAGGTTTGAGAATTCAAAACATATAAAAGAAGAATATAAACCTTTTCGCAAAGTTTGTGTTCTGGATCAAGGATCTTTCAAGCCTTTAATGTAACAAAAAAGTTATCTTTAATGTACTTGTACAAAAAGTCTATCTCATCATACCCTTCCGTGATTAAGGGTTTCACTTAAATCCATAATATATCAGCCACGTGGTTTAGCTGCAATAAGGGGAAGGTTCTGACTGCTCAACAGTCGGTGGAGATTTATGACTCAGTTCATAAAAAATATGAGCTCTCTTCCTTAAATAGTTTTATGTGAAATGAAATCCCTGTACTTTGGGACAAAGCCCAGAAAGACCTGAAGCTCTACTTTCTATCAAAATAAACTGT
The DNA here is from genome assembly GCF_019097595.1 of Hemibagrus wyckioides. NCBI lineage: Eukaryota > Metazoa > Chordata > Actinopteri > Siluriformes > Bagridae > Hemibagrus > Hemibagrus wyckioides. Next base: position 1,947,899 of record NC_080716.1, read on the forward strand.
CTGGAAACATCTCTCCGTTTCCTTCCTGAGGACAGTTTCGGCTCCCGCCACGTCCCTGCCTTCTACCTACTAGAGAGCTAACAACTACAGCCTTAAAATATGAAGTCGTACAGATTAAAGTCATACTTTAATCGTTTATACCGATTAAAATTGTAAAGTCATACAATGGAAAGCTAAAAAAAAAAAAATCCTAAAGTTGTACCGATTAAAAATCAGAAATTTGTGTATCTTAAAATCGTAATGTTGTACAAGTTAAAATCGTGGCGTTTTTCCACGTTTGTAGAAAGTAAAATCGTAACCTTGTTCAGATTATAATTTCAACGTTGTAAAGAGTAAAACCTTTGTCGTAAAGGTTAAAATAAAATCGTGAGGTCATACAGATTAAAATCGCAGCGTCGTACCAAGTAAAATCGTAACACTGTTCAGATTACAGTCCTAACGTCGTACAGAATAAAATCCTGTACGCGTTAAAGTAAAATCGTAAAGTCGTACAGATTAAAATCGCAGCGTTTTTCCTTCTTAACGCTGTGGTAACAATGTACAAAGTAAAATCAAAGGTGTTCAGATTATAAATTTTTAACGCTGTACAGATGAATATCTTTGTCTGAAAGGTGAAATAAAATCAGACTAAAACCGTAGCGTTGTACCAAGTAAAATCGTAAGATTGTTCAGATTACAGTCCTTACGTCGTATGGAATAAAATCCTAAAAGTGTTCAGATTAGAATTTTAGACGGAAATAAGATCGTGAAGTCGTACAGATTAAGATCGCAGATGAAAGGACGTTATTTTGTTTTAATGACATTTAAGTGACCGCACTATAACTCCGCAGTGTTGCACATTTCAGCCTAATAAGTTCATACTACAGAAACACAATCTCTTTCACACAGACACACACAAGTGGAAGTTCATACCTTTCACCGACCGGGGAGTCCAGTTTTAAGCACTTAATGGCGACGGTGGTGCGCCAGTCGCTGTGCTGCGCCCGGAACACGGTGCCAAAGCCGCCTTTGCTGATGTAGTGCAGGTCGGTGAGTTTGCGGTACGGGATCACCGGCAGCGTGCTGGTCAGACTGCACAGGTTCACGCAGCCAGCCTGATCCATGCTGAACGTAGCTCAGAGAGATAACGGCATTCCGGCGAGCAGAGAAACACTGAGTCACTCCGAGAGGAAAAGGGAACGGAAGCACAGGGCAGGACTTCACCGACACTTTTGAGGCGAATCTGCGTAACACTTCTTCTTATTCTTCTTCCCACCCTCACCCTCGCCCTCCTCCTCCTCCTCCTCTTCCTCCTCGTTCCCACGAATAAACACTGTCTTTACACAATCAGATACAAAATAACTCGTCTACACACACACACTGTCATCTGGCCACACACCCTGCTGTGAATGTAACAGTCTTCAAGGGGCAAGATCGGGTAAATTCGGCTCTTTCCGTATTTGTCGCAGGTGCGCATTTAGGCGAGGAAAAATATCACACAGATCCGAGCGCATTGCTGCGTTCTTACTATTTTTTCCCCTACCCATATTCCGGAAAACCCCGCCCTCCTGACACGTGATTGGCTGGTAGTTCATACCCAAAACCACCCCATCGTTTTAATAATAATTTAAAAGAAATAAAAATAAAAAAAAGTATTACTGTTATTTTTATTTGTACATAAAACAATTATTATATTCGTCTTATTATTCAATAAATAAAAATATATCTAACAAAATAGCGAGTAGTATTGTCAATATAGGCTGCAAACAGTTTTATTTTTAAACAAAGTACGGGTTTTAATTGAATTAAATAAATGCAATGTTTCAATTTTCTGTAAAAAAAAAAAATCAGTTTTAACCATATATTTATTTCATCTTCTTCTTATTATTATTCATTATATACTTATATTTAAAAAAAAAAGAAGTACATTTTAATATTTTTTGAACGGTGTTGATGTTTTTATTGCTGGCAGTGTTGATGTTTTAATCAAAATAAAAATACATTTTAAAAAATGCAGGCATTATTAACCATTATAAAGCTTTATTACATATAATGCATTTGTGTAAATGATATGTCTTTAAGAATGTATATAAGAATTTTTGAATATAATATATCAAATATATACTTTAAAACGTTAAAACACCTTTATACTGTTGGTGTTAATAGGAAAGAAGTGAACGGTATTCTACAAAACTATATTTTTATTATATCAAATGTATTTTTAAGAAATGTCTTATAACAAGCTTTATTAAACCGTAATATGCAATTCGTGTGAATGGAGTCCAAAAATACCTTAACGAAAGCTTTCACTTTTTTTGGTTGACACAGTGATATAACTGACACTTTAACTGTCCAATCAGTGAACAGGAGGCGGGGTTACGAGTAGCCAGTCATAACACTGGAAGCGGAATTTTTCTCCTAGTTACTTCCGTATATAATTTATTTTATGTTATTTGTTTAATTGTTCATTTAAGCTTTAATTTGTTTATTCGTGGTATAGAAAACAGCTTATATATTTATAGCCTCATTATATATATATATTATATATATTATATATATATGTATATAACAACAAATATATATATATATATTTGACTTTAACAGTGTAGATTATAATGCAATATCATAGCAGTTTCCGTTCACATTGGCCTGCATTATACAGAGCTGTACAGAATTTAGGAAGGAAATAAAGTTCAAGCTTCTACCAAGAGAACCTGAAGAGCTTTCATCATGTGATCATGCAGAGTTAAATGAGTAAATCCCGGTCATGTAATCTGGGAATTCCCCATGATGTAATAAGCTTATAATGTGCTTCTGGGAAACCCTTAGAAATAATGGCATCTGATATTGTCTAGTACATCAGGATGGGAAATATACAGAAATCCAAAGAATATTACACAAAGCATTTATTGTACACGGTTTTTGATACATTTTTGCCTTATATTAGCCCTCTTGGTTTATAAGAGGATATCCATTCAGTTGAACAGATTTAAAGAAACGAGGCCAGGTGAATTAGTTGTTAAAACATTTGCCTGGTGCCTCTGGGGTTGGATTTCCAGCCCTGCCCTGTGTACACAGAGTTTGTGTGTGTTCCCTATGTTTTGGGGGTTTCCTCCGGGTATTCCAGGTCCCCACTCTTGATCTAAAGACATGTGCTTGATGGTGGTATCTAAAGTGGTTAAGGCTCTGGATTGTTGACTGGAAAATTAAGGTTCAAGCCCCATCACTGCCAAGCTGCCACTGTTGGGCCTTTGAGCAAGTGCAGTAATGTATATGTGACAAATAAAGGCAACTCAACTAAACTTGGACTTAAACTGTAGGTTGACTGGCATCTATATTTAGCCATAATTGTCTGTAGTCTATGAAATGTTTCTTGGTCCCTCCTAGGTTCCTTCAGATTCCCCACAACTCAGTGTAGGAGAAGCAGCACAGAAAATGGATGGATGTATGGATCATAGCTTGATATCATCCAGTAGAAAAGACACAATTAGAATTCAGACCAGGTGTTTGTGACTTATACCATGATTTTGTTTTCTATTATTTCCTATCCCAAGGAGTCGAAAAATGTAGAATAGTATTTATTTGTCGAAATGTAGTGTATTACATATTTATTCACACATCCAGTGCACAGAGAGATCTGTCAATCAATTTTGGCTTTTCATAAAGTATAAATGTTTATAAAAAAAATACATTTTTAAAAGATTATAAATTAAATTAAAGTTTAAATTTGAATTAAATTAAAAATTAAAATATTAACTTAAATTATTTGATTTATTTATTTTTTAAAAGTTTGCAGTGTAAATATATAATGGGTGTTAATCAACATGGGTATCTTTTACAATATATATTTTTTTAAATTCTTATTTTGCGGGGTAATTTTTTAAAACTTATAATTATAATTAATTTTTTGTTTTCGTTCTTTTTGACTTAATACTAAATTCCATGTAATTCCGAAGGTAAACAGCAGGGGGAGTAATTGCAGCATTTTTTTTAAAAAAAACACTATAAACAAATCAATTGATATGAAACGCATTTAATGAAAGAAATAGCGGACTATTCATTTGTACCTTCAATCATTTGATATCCTTCGATCAAATCGTCATGTGCAAACATTTATTTCTCTACAGATCACGTGCAAAAGTTTGAAGAACAAGGATAAACTTTAAATAGCAAAGAAATAAGGTTTAACATATTTAATATAGTTGATAACACATATTGCGCAGTCCTATTTAATATTAGTCTTTTTAAAAAAATAAAATCCTTTACAGAAATTATCATGAGACGTTAGAGTGAAATAATTGAAAGGATTACACGTTAGCTTAAAAAAAAAAACAAAAAACATTATGTAGCTTGTTTTGTTTTCCGGGATTAGTGATCACGTGGGTGGGTGCGCGCCTTCGCGGTCGCGAAATGTGATTGGTTCAAATGGTTGTCTGTCATACTGACGCCCCGCCTCTTACTGAAACTAGTCCAGGGTGTATGAGGATGCTGCACCAGTCATCAGCTAATCTCTGATCAACCACGATTTGATTTATTTATTATCTTTAATAAAAGAGGAACCGTTTAATGTTGGCTGCAGCTGATCATCTTTGCCTGCTGGTAAGTTGAATACCCTGCACAGCTCTGGTATTATTTCTTATAGCATTGTTTCCTGGATTACACACTGATTAGATGTTACTTGAGAGCTCTCCAATAAATGAGTGCACTCCTTAATATATACACAGATCCTGATTCTTCTCCCATGTGACCAAGAAGGTGCCTCATTTTTTATAATTATTATTATTATTTTTTTTAAAAATCAAATTCTTTCTTTCAAGCCTTCATCCTATGGAGAACTCCCTTCCTGGACACGGTACACACTCGCACAGGAGAACATCATCCCTGGGGAGTCTTTCAGATCATGCCAGCAAAGAGAACGGGAGGAGAACCAGTACAGGCGAGCGGAACGATAGACCGCCTGTGCCGACCTTACTAGGTTATGAGATCATGGAGGAAAGAGCGAAGTTCACGGTAAGCCTTTGATACACAGTGTTTGTGTTTGAGTGTTTGTCCATTTTGGAAGGAGTTTCCAGTATCAGCACTTTGAAGTCTGTAACTATGTTTTCGGATGCGAGAAAGAGGAATTCATGCTTTTTTCGGTTACTGGTCATGGAAACGTGTGACTAAACAGATGTGAGTAATTCTTGCTGCAGCTGAAAATAATTGCAGCTGGAACTGTCACCAACACATGATGTTGCGTGTCTCAGAATGGCCATTGTGACTGTAACAATGGCTTAAAATCCATTTTGAATCATACCTCACCATGCCGGTCCATGTCTTCGCTCTCCCCAGGTCTACAAGATCTTGGTTAGAAGAGCGCCTGATGAGAGCTGGGTGATTTTTCGGCGCTACACGGATTTCATCAGGCTCAACGACAAGGTGAGGAGGAAGTGACTTGGGTCATGTGACAACAAAAGTGGTCCATTGTCCTCATTGTCACTGTCTGATACATAGTTCCTCTCTTTCTTATGTGTGTGTGTGTGTGTCAGCTCAAAGAGATGTTTCCTAAACTCAGACTCTCTCTGCCACCCAAGCGTCGCTTTAAAGACAACTACGACATGAACTTCCTGGAGGAGAGACAAGTTGGCTTGCAGGCTTTTCTTCAAAATCTGGTCGCTCAAAAAGACATGACTAAGAGGTGTTTAAGAACATGTGCAGCTCTTAAAACCAATGAGATTCATGTAATTTGTGTATATATTCTGTTAGATCAAAATAATGCTATGAACATGAAACACAGCCAGCGAGATTGCCCACGATATCAATCCCTTTAATAGAGACGTTTAAAAAAAATACCAAAACTTGAAATTCAAGGAAACAAATTTCTCAAAATTTCTATTTGGCTAGTTCACAGCCTAGCTAGCGCTAGCTAACAATCCAGGTAAACTTGCCTTCCCATATGGTAACACTGATTAGACAGAGTCTAAAAACAGTCATTTTATTGTCTGTAAAAGCAGCTGGCAGGATTTTCCGGAAGAAGTCTACAGTGTCAGCTCGCAGTCTACATTTCCGAAGTAGTTTGTTCGCTTGAGAGAAAACATTTAAGTCGGAGAGTTTCTGGATGTCTTTGGTTGCCGAATGAATAAGTATAAATGCAGTTTACGCCTTTTTTTCATCCCAGTGACGTAGTGAGAGGGTTCTTGTGCTTGGACGACCCTCCCGGACCCTTCGATAGTCTGGATGAGAGCAAGGTTAGAGCTGATTATCCTAATGTGCCGTATTTTGGAGGTGTTTTGGAAAGTGTTACAGCTCTCTCTCTCTCTCTCTCTCTCTTTCTCTCTCTGTTGCAGGCCTACTGCGAGACCCTGGAAGAGACGAACCATCGGCTGCAGAGGGAGCTGCAGGATAAGCAGCGGGAAATCCAGTCTCTTAGACGAATCTTGGAGGACCGAGATCTCCAAATCAGCGGGCTGGAGAAGTCCAAGAAGTAACAACACAGAGAACATGTGCCTTATGTCATTCCCTTAATTTTGCTCTGCTTACGCTGTTCACTTGGACACTCTGTGCTTCACAGCAGCGTTTGTGACGAGTTAAGTAACGTCCACGAGGTAAAGGAAGACGCCCAGACAGAACCAGAAACAGAAGAGATACAGACAGACAACTCCACTGACCTGGACAGAAGGTGTTGACTCTTTAGAATTTTTGATCATGTATCAATTCTGGAATTAATTCTGATTCACAAATCCAAAGGTGTTGATTCTTTAAAATTTCAGATCATGTATCAATTCTAGAGTTGATTCTGATTCACGAATCAAAAGGTGTTGATTCTTTATAATTTCTGATGATGTATCAATTATAGAGTTGATTCTGATTCACGAATCCAAAGGTGTTGATTTTTTTATTATTTCTGATCATGTATCAATTCTAGAGTTGATTCTGATTCACGAATCAAAAGCTGTTGATTCTTTAGAATTTCTGATAATATATGAATTCTAGAGTTGATTCTGATTCATGAATCAAAAGCTGTTGATTCTTTAGAATTTCTGATAATATATGAATTCTAGAGTTGATTCTGATTCATGAATCAAAAGCTGTTGATTCTTTAACCTTTTTGTAAATATATGAATTCTAGAGTTGATTCTGATTCATGAATCAGAATGTTTTGATTCTTTGAAATTTTTGATCATGTGTCAATTCTGAAATTGAGTCTGATTCACAAATCAAAAGGTGTTGATTCTTTAGAATTTCTGATTGTGTATCAATTATAGAGTTGATTCTGATTCACGAATCAAAAGGTATAGATTCTTTAGAATTTCTGATGTATCAATTATAGAGTTCATTCTGATTCACGAATCCAAAGGTGTTGATTTTTTTTAAATTTCTGATCATGTATCAGTTCTAGAGTTGATTCTGATTCACGAATCAAAAGCTGCTGATTCTTTAGAATTTCTGATAATATATGCATTCTAGAGTTGATTCTGGTTCATGAATCAAAAGGCGTTGCTTCTTTAAAATTTCTGATCACGTATCAATTCTGAAATTGAGTCTGATTCACAAATCAAAAGGTGTTGATTCTTTAGAATTTCTGATTGTGTATCAATTCTAGAGTTGATTCTGATTCATGAATCCAAAGGTGTTTGTTCTGTGTCTGCAAAGGCACATTGGTTGCTATAGCAACAGCTCACAGAAGCTATGATGGAAGCGAAACCTCACTGCACTAAAAGTTTATGATGTGGTTAGTTTTTCTGTCAGGGGATATTTCTGTTCTTTTTAACTTAAAGAATGAAAAACAAAGAGAGAAAAAGATGTACAATTGTACAATTTCCAATCTACTGTATCAACAGCTTATAAAAAAAAAACTAGGCTAGAAAAGTCAAACACATGGAAAAGAGGATCATCACATGGAACTGATAGGAATAATAATCTGATACTTTTACGAGGAAATAGTTGCTGTAGGAAATCCTAAAGAAATGCAATCCAGGTATTTTCAAATCATTTGCTCGTATTCCTCAGACTTAAGGCCTGCAGTTTTAGGATTCGCACTAGGGAGTGGAAAGAGACCGCTATGTTTTTTACAGCTAAGCCATAAAATATTATTTATTCGTGAATCAAGCTGTCTGGAGAACACATGCACACACACACACACACACACACTTACTATCATGCCTCAGTATCTCCAAATGCTTGTGGTTGTTTATGAGGAAGAGTCTAAATGTTTAGGAAGTGAATTTTACCCATAATCCCGATGCTCTTCTTTATTTTTTGTGGTTGTTTACGTTCACCGCTGAAGTTTTTGAACAAACTTTGCTGTTTGTTTTTGTTTACATTCTCAGTGTATGTAATTAAACAAACCAAAAAACGTTTATTGTTTTGCCTTTTCGTTTTATTGTTTTCGTTCGCATTCTCTGGTCAGAACCAAAAGATTTTTAAAAATTCTATAAATATTTTTTTGTTTGTTCACATGTCAAAAACACACGTCCTTGATGGTTGACTAATAAAAATCCTTGATGTAGAAACCCATTTTCAGCCTATTACAGCACAGGTAAATAAACAATATCAGTCCAAAACATTCAGTGAAGCGCCGCCGCATTAGCATTATTCTCTTTAGATAGATATGAAGTCCCACTGCACATCTATCAGCAGGTCGTCAAACAGCATTGTGGGTAATCTCACAAAGTGACTTGACAGTCACCAGGTTCCGAGACTCAATTCTTTTTTTGTCAGTTATAGAAATTGATATGACGTAAAATTCTGTCTCAGAAATAAACACAACTCTATGTTTCTTTTCCTTCCCAGTTTGGAGCCCCATTTGGCAAAAAGAAGCCATGCAGCTTGCTGGAGCGGTTCGGCCTAGGAAGACACGTGAGCTTCCCCAGATCAAGATATCTGAAGGACCAGGCTTAGAACTTGCATCATCTGCAGGAGAACTAAACATGATATTTACAAACCATAACAGTTTTGTTTTTTTTTTGTCGTGGCAGAAATATGTTGGAGTAGTCTGAACCGCTGGGATGAAAAAAGATCAGAACTATTTACAAGATGAGAAATGATGGAGTTCCAGCAGTGCCTTTTCATCTGGAAGTCGAAAATCAGCACATTTTTAGAAATGTACATCTGGAGTGGGCATTAAGACGGCTGCTTTATTGTATTTTCATGAGGGCTTGACCGTCTTGGTATAGTGTGTGTGTGTGTGTGTGTGATTATTCTGTATTGCTAATAAGGTGCATAATTAATGCACTTCCTTTTACAAATTACCGTTTCCTTAGTAACTCATTCAGGGAACAAATCAATTTAAAATTTTATTTAAAATAAAATTAAAAATGATGTGCAATCACTGATATTTTCTTGTATATTTATTGTTTATGGAAGGAGTCTCCAGTGTCAGAACTCTGGTTTCTCTTAAAACATCTTTTTTCTCAGATACTGGTGAAATTTTTGTTCATAGCTGTTTCAAAGCAGGAAGAGCTTTAAGGAAGTCATTTGTTTTTTGCAGATTTCCAACAATGTTAGACGAAATAAGTGAAAAAGCCCTGTGGTATAATAGCAGCGCTTGATGTCATGACATAACCCTTGTTGCTGATGATATTTCTATAACAGCTTACACTTTCCTCAACTATTACCCACAATGCTGTTGGATTGCCTGGTGAAAGTGGTGACTGCGTGGTCTCTCGTCAGTTCACTTCACTTTCAACACCATCACCATCAAACTGCCAAACCAAGTCTGGATTAACGTGATGTTGATTCTCACTGGAAATGGGTGAATAAGAAAAGAAGCTCTTTATTTATTTATTTTCACATGAGGAACTCAAGTCCAATCTCAAGATGTTTTCTCTATTGACTTGGACTTTCTCTGATTTCTTGCCATTTATATTTGGACTATTCTCAGCCTTGGGCATTGGTCTCTTGGCGGAAAATGAGTGGTTGTTAAATTATGTTGTTATGTTGTCAAAATTATCATGTTTTTGCTTTTCACCAGAACAAAGTTTGACAAATGTAATTTCTTATTTTCGAAAACAGCCTAATTAGTGGTCCAGTGTGTGAATGAAGCCAAATATTTGAAATAAAGGCTTGGAAAAGGATCATTTCCTTTTTGGTCTCACTGTTGATTTGTCAGTTATAAAGTTTATCATGCGAGTCGTTCAGGGTGGAATTTAACAGAAAATTCAGTCGCAGAAAAAAAAGCCCACAACCCCAAAGCTCCAGTTGGCAAAGAAAAGCCACACAGCTTGTCGAAATGGTTCGATCTTGGAAGACAACGGACAAGTGAGCTTCCCCAGATCAACATATCTCAAGGACCAGGCTTAGAACTTTCATCATCTACATTCTGGATAGAGTCTTGGAAATAAGTTTGAATGGTTGAAAGTGATCTAAACACCTAGAGTGAAAATGTCCCTGGTGATATTTAAAAGCCATAACAAACCATAGCGTTGTTTTTTTTTTTCGTGGCATAAATATGTTGGAGCAGTCTGAACAGCTGGGATAAAAAAGATCGGAACACCTGCTTTAACACATTATTGTTTCCATAGCACCTTACTCAGGAAATAATTCCATTTTTTCTGCCTTTATTTAATAAGAACAATATTTGATGTTTACGGAAGGAGTCTCCAGTGTCAGAACTCGGGTTTTTCTGAAACATCTCAGAATCTTTTCATCTTTTGTTTTGTTTTAAAGAGAGAGAAAAAGAGATACTATCAGTTTATAGCTGCTACCAAGCAGGAAGTGATGAAGGCATTTGTTTTTCACAGATTTCCCACAATATAACATGAAGTATCTGAAATTGTTTTATGTTATAAGAGGAATAAAGCGCTTGATGCCATTATATCACCTTGCTGCTGATGATTTTCCTATAGCAGCTCACACTTTCCTCAATTATTACCCACAGTGCTGTTGGATTGCCTGCTGAGACAAAGAGTCCTTCAGCCCGTCTCAATCTAAAGTATCAATCTTCGCATTAGTACCACCACCAACGCCACCCGAGTCTCTGCTGCATCTCTGCTGCATTTGGACCAACTGTGGACTCTCGTGATGTTGAATTCCACTGGAAATTGGTGAGTAAGAACAAAAACTCTTGGACTTTTTTTTTTTTCTAAGGAGCAACTCTTGGACTTGAATCCAATCTCAAGAAGTTTTCACTATTGTCTTGGACTTTCTCTGATTTCTTGCCATTTATATTTGGACTAGTCTCGGTCTTGAGCATTGGTCTTTTGGTGGAAAATTGGTTGTTAAATTATGTTGTTATGTTGTCGAAATGATCATGTTTTTGCTTTTCACCAGAACAAAGTTTGACAAACGTAATTCCTTATTCTCGAAAACAGCCTAATCAGTGGTCCAGTGTGTGAATGAAGCCAAATATTTGAAATAAAGGCTTTGAAAAGGATGGCTTTTCGCTCTTGCTAACATTTGGACTCAATGTGGACTTGGCCATGAACCGCCTTAAAACTATACAGTGTTGTTCCTGACTACAACCCGACCATTTCCCTCATATGTTTGGGATTTTTTTTCCTATAAAACACTCCTGTAACTGCTACATTACCCATGACCGCAGAGTGGCTTCAATTTTCCAGTGGAGTAACAAACATACAGAACTAACTAACCAATTTGCACAACAACATGTTTAATGAGGATTCAGGAGCCAAAGGCATCTATGCAACATCTCTAAATCCTACACTTCACATATAAAAGGAAGGGTACTATGTAGAACCTAAACTGGTTCAATCACTTGCTTCCTATTTTGGGTGCTTTATATAAAACCATTTTGCAGGATCCACTGGAAAGAACCCAATGGGGTTTGGTTCTTTGAATCTAATTTAGATCATTCTTTCTTCTTCATATTATTATTATTAAATACAAATTTCGACAAGAAAATGCAAACATAGTATAAAGTGTTTCTATCATTTGAATTTGTACTATTTCACCAATTTCACTTGACATTCTTTACATTATAATATTAAAAGATTCATTGCTCTCCAAAAGTTCTACACAGAAGCATTTTTTTGTAAAAAGGTTTTATTGGTCAAGTTCAGAACATCAGGTTTGTACATAAAACCCCAAGGAACTGCTTCTCTCCCTCTCTCTTTGTTTTTTTTAAGACCGTGGAGTTAAACTGCATTACAATGATCGTTTCCCACGCAGCAAGAACAAGCAGGTGGCCTTTCAAAGTCTTGTTGCGTTTTTCCGGAGATACTTGGCAGACCCAGCAATGTACAAGCTACTAGAACGGTAAATTCCAGACTACCAGTCACATAAATTTGTGGGTTAAATTGAAAACGCTTTTTGCCCTTTTTTAGTCATAAAGGAAGCACGGGAAGAAAGCTAATGAATGCAAGACTACTATAAAAGTTGAACATCAAAAAAGATTTATACCTCTGCTTTTATCTCTAAATCTGTCGTAAAACATGTTCCTCAGCTCGCCCCCTGAGCGAGGTTATTGTCATAGCTGTTTATAGGACCTACTGTGTTTTAATGTGGTTAATTATTTAATACTGATCTATATCAATATCTGTATATTTAAAGGTACACATATATTGGTGTAAGCACAGCTTGAAATCCAAATCCTGCAAGCACATTTATGCCTGGCATCATATAAATAACCAATGTGCATGATTTAGGATGTATTCCTTAGAATTATGGAGTTCAACTCCTGACCGTCCTACAGCCATCTGTGGCCAGAAAACAGAAAAACACCAAACACAGCTGTGCAGCATGGTACGGTAATAAATCCATGCTCCTGCATTTTCTCTACTTTCCATTGCTAGGTTTAAAAATCAACTTTCCAACCAATTCCAGTGACGACGACTCGAGTGAAAGTAACACTACAGTAGCGATAATGCAGTTGAGTTAAACTGTACTCGAGAATGAAAAATTACTTTACAAATCTCTTAAGCAGAAAATTTTTGGCCTTTTTGAGCAATAATTATCTAAGCGGATGAGATTTCCTGAAGTAAACTCCGCCTCCGTGTGTATAAAAAAAAAGAAGCTAAAATTAGTTGGCGCAAAGATTTCAACAAATATTTTTCTAAATCTTTTGAAAGTTCCAAAGTTGATTTTGTTCTGGATTCACTGTTTTAGTTCTGAAATCTGATTGAAATCAGTGCCCAAGACTCAGGATGGAAAAAAAATAAAAAAATCTCTAGCTGGATCATTTTTAATTATTCTTACGATCATTATAAGCACGCCAAGCAGTGATCCACTGGATCACTGATCAACCGATCAAAAATCTAAGAATTAGATTCCAAAGGTAACTATTAATAGTCTAGTGAACGGTTAGCTTTCTTCCAAATGAATTATTCTACCAAATTAGCATACTAACTGAGGTATCTTTGCTGCTCAGTGATCCAATAAACCAATGCTGGACAAATTTCGGCATTAAAACACAGCTACAGTTTGTCTAGCTAGCAGAGACGTCTCATCTGAATGGAAATTCAGAAGTTTATGAGTGATCTTAGCCACCTAACTTCAACTCAATACATTCTATAGCACTTTCGTCTATAGATTTTGAAAGCTTTAAAGAAAATCCTGGTGTTTAGAGTTTAGATCCAGAATGAACAACCCAGGGACGACAGAGACAAGGGAAAACTATCTGTGATGATACGAGGAAGTAACCTTTAAAATCATCCTGAAATGTTTTTGTCATGGTTTTTAGAAGTAGAAAAACAACTCATGTGAAGTGGAATTTGTTCTTGACATAACGCAGAGTGTTAGAAAGCCAAGTTCAGCCATGATACAGCGTCCCTGAAGAACATAAGGTTAAGAGACTTGTCCAATAGTCTGAAACTTGGTGCTTGAACCCCTGACTTTTGAATCAGCAACCAGGAGCCACCATTTAAAGCATGCTTGACAAGAAACAGAGCCTCCTGCACTGTGTTTTTCTGTTTCCCCAAGCCAATAACAGCTGCGAATAAAATCAGTAAAATAAGGGGTGGGAACAGCTCTTTGTTCCAGGACACCAACAATAATGATTTCCAGTCTGTCCGTTTCAGATCTCACAGTTTCACTTTCACAGTTCTTTTATCAATCAAGTAGCCAATTTTTTTTTTTTTTTTGATAACACCAAAGCCAAACCCAGGCCTGCTTGAAGAACTCCATAACACATCCTGGGGATGATGGAAGCTCTACATTTTTTTTCCTACATCATAATCTACAGACTAAACAGTGGTAGGGCAAGACATTCATACAAGGTTTTTTTTTTTTTTTGAAGTTATGAAGAAAGTTAGCGGGAACCTTTTATTCATTTTAGACACGAACAAAATACTCTTGTTTTTCTTCATATTCACTTCATTTTTCTTCTTCCTTTTCTCCCCAATTGGGTCTTCTGACAATTCCCACCCACTTTCCAGCTTTCTCTTGATATAAAACAGATACAATCTGAGAGAGAGAGTTAAGCCAAAGGTATCTTTTCAAACTGCCGCTCATATACAGGACTTATATACAAGTGCAGTTAGCCGTCTTCCACATACACGAATGAGAGTGAGCGAGTAGCAATCATGTTAAACATTAAGAAGAATCCTGAAGCTCTTAGGAACAACATAGGCAATGATCTTAAACGGCAGAACTGCAGTTAATCGTCTCCAGATGGATGCGCCATGCACATTGATAAAGATAAATGAGAGATGGAAAGCAGAAGCTGAAACTGTATCACAATCTAGACAGTTTTTATGCCCGACGCAACAGGTAGAAGTAAAACAGAAATAATCAGAGGAAGAACATCAGGAACACTATGCCTACAGTGAAGAACGGAGGAACGGAAGGAACATTATCACATAGAGCTTCTTCTCTGGAAACATGAATGAAGCGACCTTTTTGAATCAAACGGTTTGTATCTCATTGGTCAAGATACTGAATCTGGATGTTTCAATGAGACAACAAACAAACTCCAAACATACAGTCATCAGTAAGAGCTTACTAATAACCAATGTGAAGGTGCTGGCTTTTAAAATTGCAAGTCTACTAAGGATTTTCTCACCTGTCGTGTAGATCCAACTCAACGTCCATGCTTATTATCCCTGACAAAGACAAAGTTACTCAGAATTCTACCAAGACCTCAGTGGTGTCCCACATTTGGAGACTTTTAATACAATTTAATTTCATCTCCCATATTTTGAATCTTGGCTGAGTCAGGAAGTTTGAACAAAACACCAAACATGCAACCAAAGTTCATCGATAACTGTTTTCTAAAAACCAAGATGAAGGTGCTGGCATGACCTCAAACGGTTTTAAAATTGCAGGCCCATTAGGAGGAACCTTGTAAACTTTGGGAATTTAACAAAACTTGCCAAGAAGAACATACCAAACTTGCAAACAAGCTAATTACGACTAAGGGCAACCGTCTGAGAACTGTGATTGACATCAACAGCTCAAGTTGTTGTTATATCTATAAGAACTTGTAGATATATGAGAGAAAGTATATTCAATAATAAACAAGTCTCCTGACTGTACTTTGCCTTTCAATTCCTGTGGTATATTATTGCAGACCAA
Organism: Hemibagrus wyckioides; assembly: GCF_019097595.1. NCBI lineage: Eukaryota > Metazoa > Chordata > Actinopteri > Siluriformes > Bagridae > Hemibagrus > Hemibagrus wyckioides. The sequence goes on from NC_080716.1 coordinate 1,963,328, forward strand.
CTTTTGCTTTTAATAAGCCATTTACTGTGAATAAGTATAATTGCCTTTGTCTAGTGTAGTTGACCACATACACCTATTTAGTCAAATTCAAACCAGCTATGCTATGGACCCACAATCTTGGGATGACATTTGGATGTCTTTGTATGTAAACTGTGGTCTTTGGCAAAGCCACGCAACATTTTCGCTGGATGTACTCCAGCCAATTGCTTCTCGTGTCTGGAACATTTCTTTTAACAAAACATCACTGACAGATAATCTGTACTTTTTTTGGATGCTTCAGATGAATGTTTCTGATTTTCCCAACAAAAAAGGGGTATTTTTATTTATTTATTTTTTTGTTCCTTCGGTAAATTACATCATTTTTTTTTTTCTTGAAATCTATAGTACGCCTGGGCCACGCCATGGAGTTTATATCTTCCAGTCCATTTTCTGAAACTCCACATGACAGAGATTTAATAAAACAGCACACACTTTAAATTACGCTCATGAATCATAATAATCGTAAACACCTTGACTATCGAAACATGGGAACATTTTCTTGTGAAGAAACGTGACAAAACAACGCCAACGGGGCGGCAGTGCGGCTCGGCTCGGGTTTTTGGCCTCGGTTGTCGGTCCATGAGGCAGGATGGTGAACGTGTTTCACATTAAATATGATGTACTAAAATCTGAACACCTTTTACAATTATCTAATAAAAAACGTCTAGCTGTGGAAGTGAATATATAAATACAGAGGTGAGAGACCTGGACGTGTCACGTGACATTAAAGCATTACCGGATACCAAAGTAAAAATAGATGAAAGACTTTTGAAACAAGAGAATTACTATGCAACGTTGATTAGGGTGGATTTTCACTTTTTATTTCCTTTAATATGTGTTATTAACTAATCTAAATACGACAGACGTCTACGCTTTCTTTTTACTGGCAGCCTCAAAATAGCCATTTTCTCTTTTGTAACTTGAAAAAACGCAAAAAGAGCACGTTCCTTTAATGAGAAAATGATCAGGATGGATGTTAATGATCCTAAAAAGTCAAATAACAATAACAAAAAAAAAAAAAACATAATTGATGTAAGGACAAAGCGGGGATGAAGTTCGGCTGTGTGAATATTTGTGGCATAAGTTGTGAAACAAAGTGCGAGTTTCTGCACAGCAACAGTGCATCATAGTTAAAAGAAAAAAAAAAAAAGAGACATTGATTTCAATTGTTCCTTCCCCCCCCTTAATTCTCTGGAGGATTAGACTTAGTCAAGACTGAGAAAAGCTTGTGAAATAGGACGTTAAGCTCATTTTAAGGGATTATCACACGGAGCTCGAGTTTGAATTTGGGCACAACTGCTTAGGATTTTTTTTTATTCATTTATTTATTTATCTTTGAGCTAGCTTTCCTCTAGCCATGTTTCCACTAAGCATTCTATTTTTCTAATGTTTCTAACATTTAACAGAAGAGTATTGCAATTGTCTTGTTTTATAAATGTGTGCTAAAAAGGACATCAATCTATAATGTAAAAAAAGAAAGAATAGTCTTTTCCATTTGTCTGTTTAATAAATGTCTAGAGTAGAATTGCTTTTTAGAATTGATGTCTAGAGTAGAATTGTTTTTTAGGAATTGATGTCTAGAGTAGAATCATTTTTAAAGAATTGCTGTCTAGAGTAGAATTAATGTCTAGAGTAGAATTGGTTTTCTTAGAACTGACGTCCAGAGTAGAATTGATGTCTAGAATAGAATTGCTTTTTTTTTTAGAATCGATGTCTAGAGTAGAATTGTTTCCTTTTTTAAGAATTGATGTCTAGAATAGAATAGATTTTTTAAGAATGGATTTCCACAGTAGAATTGCTTTTTTGAATTGATGTCTACAGTAGAATTGTTTTTGTTTGTTTTTTCTTTTTTAGAATTGATGTCTAGAATAGAACTGATTGTTTAAAGAACGAATTTCTAGAATAGAATTGCTTTTTAGAATTGATGTCTAGAGTGGAATTGTTTCCTTTTTTAAGAATTGATGTCTAGAATAGAATAGATTTTTTAAGAATGGATTTCTAGAGTAGAATTGCTTTTTAGAATAGATGTCTACAGTAGAATTGTCTTTTTGTTTGTTTTTCTTTTTTGGAATTGATGTCTAGAATAGAACTGATTTTTTTTAAAGAATGAATTTCTAGAGTAGAATTGCTTTTTAGAATTGATTTCCACAGTAGAATTGGGTTTTAGAATTGATTTTTGGAATTGATTTTTTATGTCTAGAGTAGAATGGGTTTTTAGAATTGATGTCTAGAGTAGAATAGACTCTTTTTTTTAGAATTGATGTCTAGAGTAGAATTGATTTTAAAGAACGAATTTCTAGAATAGAATTGCTTTTTTTTTTTTTTTTTTTAAAGAATTGATTTCCACAGTAGAATTGTTTTTTAGAATTGATTTTTGGAATTGATTTTTTTATGTCTAGAGTAGAATGGGTTTTTAGAATTGATGTCTCGAGTAGAATAGACTTTTTTTAATAGAATTGATGTCTAGAGTAGAATTGATTTTAAAGAACGAATTTCTAGAATAGAATTGCTTTTTTAGAATTGATTTCCACAGTAGAATTGTTTTTTTAGAATTGATTTTTGGAATTGATTTTTTTTTATGTCTAGAGTAGAATGGGTTTTTAGAATTGATGTCTAGAGTAGAATAGACTGTTTTTTTTTTAAGAATTGATGTCTAGAGTAGAATTGATTTTAAAGAACGAATTTCTAGAATAGAATTGCTTTTTAGAATTGATTTCCACAGTAGAATTGTTTTTTAGAATTGATTTTTGGAATTGATTTTTTAATGTCTAGAGTAGAATTGATTTTTAGAACTGATATCAAGAGTAGAATTGGTTTTAAGAACTAATGTCTAGAGTAGAATAGATTTTTTTCTTTCTTTCTTTTTTTTTTTTTTTAGAATTGATTGATTGATTTTTTAGTCTAGCAGCTAAATTGACCAGGGTTGCCATGTTCCAGCTCAAATACACTATTTAAGACCCTTTCAAAAATATCAGGAATTATATAAATTGTAAATCCCCACCTTTTCCACATAATTTAAGAAAAGGTCGAGAGTCTTTTCTATTTGATTTGTGCGAAGGCTACTGTTTAATAAATGTCCAGTGTAGAATTGATTTTTAGATTTAGCAGCTAAATTGACTCGGGTTGCCATGTTCCAGCTAAACTACACCTTTTACAAAAACCAGACATGATATAAATTACTGTCCTTTCTGTAATTTCCTTTTTTTTTTTTTCAATCTTTGCTACATATCTTATAATAGAAATAGCTCTGTAGATCTAAGCTACACTGGTTGTACTTCCACTTGTGGAAAATTTCAATTACTTGTTATAAAATTTGTCGTAGATTTTTTTATAAACTTACCCAATTTGGTGTAAAAACACAACTGGCAACCATGTAGTTAAACATATGGCCTGATTTTCCCTAAGCAGCATGATTCCTGCCCCAGTGTGCCTCTATTAGCACTTGTGGCACTTCCCATTTTGACCACAAAGTGCTCAATAAAAACTCCAAGCAAGCATCTTCCCAACAACCAAGCAGAAGATCAACTTATTAGGCATGGAATCAGGAGTGGATCCATAAAAACCTGCACCCACTACGGCCCATTTTAGAGACGACTGGGAAGAATGGATACCCCTCAGCTAGAGATTTAGAGACTTGAGCGAATCAGCTAAACATTTGTTTATATATCCGTCCATGCTGGATGCTAAAAATGGGGTCTGTCAGAAAGAACAGAAATTCTGTGTTCAAGATCCTGACAGCAGAGCAGCACAAGCCTCAGGGCATCGCTCTCATGTGGAAAGAGTGTTTGGTCTATTTCTGCACTGTTTATCGATACAAGATGGCCTCGTTCACCTGACATTATAACAAGGCCACCTACCGTTTATTTATTTCCTCCTAGAGACAGAAACACTAAAAAGCTAAAACGCTGAAAAGATGGATCCCACAGGACCTGTGCTCGTCTATCTCACTTAATGAACTATGCAGATTAGATCTGTTCATGATCTCACTTGATAGAACAACGATGCCAAGTCCTCAGTGTTCACTCCATAACTCTTATACAACCCAGCCCAGGAGAAGAGAAAGATGTGCTCACCAGCTGCACTGTTTTTCATCCATCTGTATTGTTTTTATTTAAAAAAATTAAATAAACAAACAAATAAATAAATAAATAAATAATCATTTCTATTACATAGATTACACCATGTTCAGAGGTCCATTTTTATCTGTTAAAATTAACATTTTACAAAATCATTTAGACATTATCTGACTATACAGAATGACCAGCACCTTTAGGAAGTGCCGGAGAAGACTTTAGGTCCGAAACCCCCATCATCAGGTCAAGATCTTGTCGAGAACTGAATCAACTCTGGATTGTGAAGCGAATGTGTGAATAAATCATATCGAGTCTGCTTTCATTCACTTAATATTTTCTCCTCTATATATGCGTTCACAGTTATAACAAATTACTAACACTGTGAACAAATTCTTTCTAAGGTTCTAGCTCTTTCTTAACGTGCTCATGTAAGATTTATTTTGTCTCGTTTCAAAGCACCCCTATGAGTTTTTTTAAATTATGCCAGAGTTAAACCAGGGACTGACATGAATCCTGTCCATGATCTACACCCCATAAAGTATTTTTTTTTTTAAATAGGATGCATGTGTTTTGTTGCAGAGCTGATGGTGTTTCGTCCCAGCTGACAGTTCCGTCAATTGCGCAACAACTGGGATGAAAACCGAGATGAAGAACAGCATTGCAGATGTTTCCAGTGTCGCATCAAGGTGGTATATCGACGAGGATATTTTAAGGAAAAACTAAATCAAATCTTGCTAAGATTTTGTCTGAAAAACAACCAAGAACAAGCGGTCCTTTAAAGTGGTCCAGTCTGCCAAAGGGAATGGAAACCGATTTATCCGACATTTTCAGTATAAACAAATGAATTATTTTATCAATGCAAGTCTGATATAAAATGAATCAGGACACTGCTTTAACCTTACACAGAATTTTTGTTTAGTGAAGATAACACCTTCAAATTTGTTTATGTTTATGAAGTTCGGGCATCTCAGAGAGCAGAAATGGGTTTGATATCAACATTTATTTTGAACCCAGAAACATTTGTGTTAAATTTGTTTATGAATGTATTGCCCCTAGTAGGCAGAAATACTTACGTGAAATACTTAACGTAACTTTCATATGCGCTTCATATTAACCGCCACTGTGGAGTGAGACATGACAAAGACATTAAATGCTGAACCATGTTCACAACATAATTCCATTTTTTGACGTTCTCTGGGGAAAAAGAGTACAAGTAAAGACATTGGTTTGTTGGTTTTCATGGTTTCGTGGTTCAGAAAATGTTCCATTCATATGATGCCATAATGCCTCCCCAGGGTCCGTTATTATATTGTGTTTTATATCTTGTTTTTACTGGTGATCTCAGGAAAATAAACCATTAAAAATTCAGTTTTGAGGAAATTTCCACCACTGTTATGAACAAAAAATGACAGAACATTACATTCTAGCATTTTATATATATATATATATATATATATATATATATATATATATATATATATATATATATATATATGTATATATATATACGCTCTCTGTATTGTCACCTCTCTTTCACATGTTTTACCTCAGCCTCTTTGGTGAGATCTAATCCAGCCATCATTTCTTTGGTCTTCCATGTGACTGCTTGCCTTCTCGGTTGAGGGCTAGTGTTATTTGGTTTAATGAATCTTCACTACATGTTTGCATCACCTTAAGGTGCTTCTTGCATCTTTTCTAGGGCTCATGCATCCATCCATGATTATTTAACTCGATCAAACCTCATCAGCCCAGTTGCCTCCCAAGCATCTGTATTTCCAATGCACTCAAAATTTCATGTTCATGTGTCTTGGTTAATAGCCAATGCTTCTATGTGCCATATAATGCCATTAGACATCTGATGAAAGCTTTATAGACACTGGATAGAGCCAGTGAATTTGTGGTGGTGTGTTGTGTCCTGACATGACATGACCTACAGTCACTGTTACGGTCCTGAACCATGTGATTTCATTCCACACTACTCCATTTATTTATTTATTTGTATTTATTTTTATACATTTATTTATTTTTTCATTTTCATTTTAATTTATTAATTTCTTTTTATTTATTTGTTTATATTGTTATTTCATTTTATTTATTTATTTGTTTAATTTTTATTTATTTGTTTATTAAAAAGGGTACATGTTGTATTTTTAGTATTTTGCTTCATCCAGTCTCTCCCTCTCTCTCTCTCTCTCTCTCTCAAAAACTGTCAAGAAAATGTCTTCTATAAATGCTGAATAAACATTTCTTTTTTACTATATCAAATTAAATAAATACAAAATACCCTGTTTATATGGAACATCCGCAAGACAAGCCCTTGTTTAAGAAGCTGTTACTCCAAAAAATATGTTGCAAGCTGTTATAGTATACTGAACAATCAGGATCCAGAATTTCTTTCTGATACGACTGTAGGACAGACAAAAGGGTTGTTTTTTTAAATGTAAATTTGAGTGAAGTAAAATAATATGAGCTCCACATTAATTTCCTCATGAATACTCCATCTCCGGGCTATTTCAGCTACTTCATGACAATATGTCCTAGAAAATTAATTAATTCTGAGAAAAATGGAGGGAGGACAAGCAGCACTTCCCTCGCCTCCAGGTACAAGAGGTTCGACAGGCTTTTGTGCCACTCATGTGAAAAGACTGTCTGTCTGTGTTTTTCTCCCCGACACACTTATTAGAGCTCATTAAAAACAAAATACACCCAACCTTTTTGTTTTTGTTATTTTAAGCACAACCCCATTTTATTTCATTACCTCAGAAATTCTACCTTCCTGTTTTCATTAGAAATATGGTTGAAAAATGAAAAGATAATAATGGATAATTGCTTATAATGGAGAGAAAAAAATAACTGGCATATGCTGGCTTAAAGCTTCAGTGAAGTATTTAGATTTGGATTAAGGCATAAAATCGAGAAGATTGCGTTTTTATGAATTTTTAATTCGATTTATACAGCCTGATTTTGTGTAATATTGAATAAAGCTAGATCAATCGAAATGGCTCCAAATCATAAGATTCAATAATATTTATTGATTTTTTTTAAAAGTATAGATTTATATTAGTTTCTTAGACAAAGAGAAGTTAGAAAGAACTGAATTACTAGGTAAAAGTGTATCATTATTTAGTCTATTATGCATATAAAAGCGTTTTGAATCAAAAGAATCGATTCAGAAAAGGGGATTAGAAAATCACTGCTTGATGATTTGAAAATAAATAAATAATAAAAAATATTTTTGATGCAGTATCAATGCAAATCATGACAGATCATTCAGTTATTTAGTTGTTGTTGTTGTGTTGCCAGATGGAATAACAAGACTCGAATCCCTAAAAGCACATGGTAATGTTTATCAGATATGTGTAAGTATTGAATCAATTATGAATCTGAATCAGAGGTCGTTCCAAATAAACGGGGTTTTCTGTTCCAACGAATCGATTCAGTAAAGTGACTCCAACGATTCGTTTTTTTTAAAAAAAAAAAACAAAACAAGGCGTTACTGAAACAAATGAATAAATGAATAAAAATGAATGCAAAATCAGCTCAGCGCGTTCGATTTTGCTCGAGTGAATCGATTCAGCGAAGTGAATCACAATGCATGATTATTACACATAAATAGAAAAATTATGATTTCGAAATGACTTGATGAATTATATATATATGAATTATATATATATGAATTTTATATATATATATATATATATATATATATATATATATATATATATATATATAAGTTGTAATAATCATCATGGTAATGCACGGGATGACTCGTGAATCAAATGAGTCAAATCGACCAGCTGTAGTGAGATGTAAAAGTGGGCGTGGCCGACCAAAGCGCAGCTAAAAAGTGTTTGCGTCTGAGCAGGTTGTGATGCAGTGTGTGGTGGATTTTGGACAGCGCGGTGCACAAAATCACATCCCTCTCATTTTACACACATTGTTCATTTAACATCGCAAGGCTCTTTTGTTTTGGTTTGGTTTTTTTTGTCTCATGAGGATGGCTGGCAGATACTTTCTCTGCATCTCTTTTTCCCTTGCACTGATTCAGTCCTCTGTGGCTTCTGAGGATTTGTGCAAAAAACATTTAAACACCGAAGGACTCCAAGATTGCATCTCTGAAAGTCCAGGTAAGCTTTGCAATTTAACAAGAACATTTTTTTGTGGGAATCATCATACCTTCCTTTCTTTTCTTTTCTTTTTTTGAAGGAGATATGACAGAGTTGTAAAATAGGTATTTTAATAAGCCACGTGGAAAGATTATAATTTTTTGATTTTATTTTAAATGGTTTCATTTAACATAAACACAAAGTCTTGTTAGCTGATTCTTTCTACATACTGTAGTTCTGACCTCATGAGGTGTGACAGGTTTTATGAGGTGTTTTGCTCCTAAAACGGTCCTGTGCCTTCAACACTGACTTTTTAATTTCCTTGAAAAACAAGTAAAACAGAGCGCAATTTCCGTCTGAAATCTCCTCTCCAAGTGCCCCCAGGCACCTGGACCACTTACCAGAAAAGGATTAAAGTCAGGATTCGATCAAATAAACTCCCAGACCCTGTGTTCATCCTTGAACTTGACTTATTTTTGTAAACAGGATTTGGGATTTCACTTCGCTTCCATATGGAGGTGATGTTCTAGATAGAAGACAGAGCCAGGCAATTGTTATGTATTTTTTCCAGCTTTAAAAAATGTCTGGTTTGGTGTGTTTGATTCATTTGGCAGCCACTTTTATTTAAAGGGACTTGCAAGTAAAGCAGAATGGAATCTGAGCTGTTTAGAGCCTTTCTCATGGGCCCAAGAGTGGCCCTCTGCCAATTCAGGGCAAAATTGTAACTGCCGAGGTGTGGTCGGGAAGATTGGAAATGTTTTTAGAAGTTAAGCATTTAAAAAGATCTGATAATTGTATTTTTGAAAATAAATAAATAAATTGATAAAACGTGACCTGAAAGTAATTGTTTTTGAAATGTTTTTTGTTTGTTTGTTGTTTATTTTGTTTTGTTTTAGATATTCTAACATATTATAACACTATATTCCTAATTTAAATTTATGTGTCAAAAATGAAAAATCAAAATGGACAAAAATAAATGTTTTACAGCACGAATCAGCCTCCCAAAAATGAATGGATTATTTTATTAGGAGTCCGAGCTCTGCTTCTATCCTTTTCTTCTTCTGCCTTAAAAAGACCCATACAGACCAAACCACAAGTTTTAGAAACATGAACCTTTCTCAGAACGAATCCCTCCATCTTGGCTGACGTAGCGAGGTATTCGCAATCGGTGGTCGAAGCATCAGTTTCTTTCCTCAAACAAGTCTACTCTCTTTTGCTAGCTTGCATTATGTCTGGTGCTAAAATAACTGTAGCTGTAGATTTTTAGATTTCGATATTTGAACGACTTTTAATTCCCCGTCAGGAAACGTGAACGAAGATAAGCCGATAGGGATCTTTAGCAGGAGACGCTCTGTATCCACACAGAAACAACCCGTACCGGTAAGTTATTTCACACAGAAACCTGATAATTAGTATGGAAAGTTTGCATTTTTCTGGCTTTCCGCATTTAAAGCCATCTGCTTGGATTTAAAGGTCTTCTTAAAGTATTTGCACATTGCATAGTTGTGTTAATGTGGCACTGTATTTTACTGCATGCTGTTTTTTCCCCCTCTCTTTATCTTGTGTAATATGATTACACTACTTAATGCCCGATAACAGCAAACATAAGGATTCCGTAACGCTTTTTTCCTGTTTTCAAACCTACAAATTCTGGTTTAAAGCTTTTCCTATCTAAACAAACATGCCATGTGTGTTGCAGAGAACTAGACCTGATGACGGCATTGCCAGGCCTGGCTCGGTGCGGCACTGTGCCCGTCTGAAGGAGACCTGCTCGGCACTCTCTCCTTGCTGCAGTCCCTGCGCTATTTGCCATTGCCGACTCTTTAACACGATCTGCCAGTGCTGGAGGGTTGGGGTTTGCTCAAGAAAGAACTAAGTATTATGTACTAAGTACTTATTTGTGTGCCATTAGCACATCATAAATGCATTCCGCATGCCCAGACTGTTTTCGAGCAGACTCAACGACTCGCAGTCGAGTCGCAAACCTTGTGGGAAAAACGAATAACAAAGCCACCTTTTTATTTCTCCCCCGAAATGCAAATGGCATATGTAATAGTATGAAAGTTGCATGCGTAGGATCTTGGTCAAATATTTGTATATCTGCAATGCTATGAGCTATAAAAATAATGGTTTACAGTATTCTGCTTCAACATCTTCACAATAACAATTCACTCACTTCTATTATCAGTATCAAAGGTGTAGCCAAGGTGTAAAAACAAGCTGGAACTATAAAAAGAATGTTATAGACAGTATATGAACTTCCCTTCAGTGATTGGCAACACACAAGCAAGACATAGGCAGTGCAGCACTTGTGATGGATTAAAAGTGCCTGGAAAGCATTAGCTAAACAGATAATATCTGGCATCATGGTGGCTATGTAATCATGGCAAGGGTTCTAACGGATGGACCGGAGGAGCACTTGTCCAGCACAGTTTCAGCTAATCAAAACCTTGTTCATCAAACACTGATGCCAGGAGCCATAGGTAGCCATGGCAGCTTTCTGCCATCCTGGTTTATGGAAGGCACTAAGTGTAGTTGACACGACATTAGCCCTGCAAAACCTACCTGATGAGACAGGTAGCATGTTGGACCTTTGTCAAATAAGCCCAGTAGAGATGAGCACAGGTCTAGAAACTAGAAACTAACACCGACAAATGGACTGAATCCTCAAATTGACACAGCATGACTTTTGGGCGGTGACTCTATCAGATCAAGGTATACTAAGGACAATGTTGCAAAAAAATAAATTTTTGCTTTCTGACCTGACTCCTAGCTGTAGGTCAATTTCTGGTCACATGAAGCTTGCCTCTCAACTCCAAGAAGTTTGTTCTTGGGCAGAGGTGTGACCTAAAGTTCAGAAGAAGGATTGTGGTTTCTGTCCTATTCTAGATTTGATGGGGCTAAACTAGCTCCAAAACAGTGCTATCAGATGTTATTCATGGCGTCTGTCACAAGACTGGCTTTACATCAGTGGATCTGTGCAATGCATACTCTCATGTTCATATTGTTCCTGAGCACAGATGGTTTTTGAACTTTGGCTTGCAAGGACACACATTCCAAAAGTCCCACCATTTGGTCTCTTTCTAGCACCATGGGTGTTCTCCATGGCATGCAGGCAGCCCTGTTACTTCTGAATGGCCAAAGGTATAATGATACTGATATATTTGACTGACTCTTATAAGCCCCCCAAGAGACAGGGTGGGTAAGGGGCTTGGTCTCAGTGGGTTGAATAATTTGGTATCCTTACCTGTATTTTTGGCTCCTTGGATTAAAAGGAGGACTGTGACTAAGCACCCTTGAATGCAAAAGCCTTGAATGCTGTGTAATTCATGATCTATATCATCTGAATCTAGCGCACAAGTACTTGCCTTCCAGCAGGGACCTAAACACCCATCTATGCTGAAGGTATATGTGGCTGGGGGTTCATAAACTTGTCAAAAAAAGTCTGTAGTGCTCTCCCAAGACCCTCAAATAGTGTAGTCCTCTAGAGCCACCTATTATGAGTCCATGCATGATGCTGATTTGAAACAGATCTCTCTAAAGTGGTGGATGACTCCCGAGTGACTTTGTGGATGAACTCTGGCTTTCTGCCCAAAGTCATACCACTCACCTTTGCTGCCCAATCTGTTGGTCGTTCATGGAACCTGCTGAGCATTCCAAGCTTTGCCCACTACCAAATTTGTTCACTGTTGATTCACCCGTTGCAGGAGGACAGGTGTCGTTTTGGAAGAGCCACCAATTCTGGTCTTTGTACTTAATCCATCATCTTCAAAAAAAAAAAACATTGGAAAATATTTAGGCTTGTTTTGCCATCTTTGAGAAAGCCTTCCACTCCCTTTATGCTCTTCATCAGTTAATGGTTGTGAGGGGATAGCTCTGACGATTTCAAATTTTGAAAGTTAACAACCATTTGCCTATGAAGGGTTGGACATTTAAGATCACCACCCTGATGGCAGCATTGACATTTAATAGGGCATTAAAATGGACATTTTATTATTTTCTCCACAATGTAAAAAAAAAAAAGGAGCATGAGAAGTTGTTCAACTGTAACGTCTGGGACCCCCGCCCTATGCGGGGCTCGACCCCAGACGCCCGTGGTGTGTGTGCGCACGCCAGCACACGGTGTAATGAGACCCATGCGCAGGATTCAGCGAAGCACTGCTTTTATTACATTCAAGACGCGACATAGGGAAACAAACGTAACACTAGACATGGCGTGGTTAACTAAACAAAACGAAACCTAGACCTTAGCTTGGACATGGAACCTAGCAAACAAAACCCCAACAGAAACCACGGTACAGATAACAATCATGGACAAGGACACAAACACAAGGATCCCTATTTATAGGGGTAGACATTAGGGCTAATGGGATACAGGTGACACAATCAGGATAGGAACAATAGGAAGGGCATAACAAAACACACACAAAGAAGCAGGCTTCCAAGGTTCACCTGCCAGCGCCCTCTCTGGGCCTGGCAGGGAACTGTCCAGCTGTTCCTGACATCAACATTCAATGGAGAAATTTGTGGATGATTTTCGGAAACTTTTTTTTTTCTACACAACTTTTCACAAAATATATATGATATATAAATATATAATATATTTTTTTTTCACTATATATATACACAAAAGTCTATATTCAAACAGTCTGGGTGAAAATAGATTTAGTTTATTTATTAATTGGAGTATAATGTTTTAATCAACCAATAAAAGTCTTACCTGAAGCAATTTTTTTTTTTTTACTATTTACAAAGTGTCACATTAAAAAAATGCTGGAATTCAGCCATGTTATGAATCAACTGACATTTTCTGATCTTCTTATCGCTTGGCCTAACCTTGAGGAAAGAGTTTTTTGTCTGAAGTTATTTCGTTTAAACATCTCTGAGCTTTCTTTTTCTTCAGAATGCTTTCAGTTAAACCAGAAGCTTCTTTAGAATTGGGAAGATGAAATCAATATTCAATTTGGAGACAGACAGACACTTTGTCTGTGCACTTTCATGATTTCCTCACATTCATTTTAAAGTTGTATCTGAGTGAAGATTAAGGTTTTTGACCCTTTCTGATCACTAATTTTATGAACATCGATAGGATCTGATTAAGATCAATTACTATAAATGAGTTCAGTTACTTTATGAACATCGATAGGATCAATTACTATAACTTTTAAATGCTTTTGTGTTCTAAAACACAATCTGTTACACGTTTACAGGCTAAATTTGTCTCTAAATTCTACATTTCATTGCTCTAAATATTAAAACGAATAAGAAAACAGAAAAACCGTGCTGCTGATCATCTCTGGAGACTTTCGCTGATGTACTGTATGCTAGCTAACTCCAGTATATAAGGTTATCTGACTGAAAGCTTTTATATAGCGCTTTAAATGTGTTTAATATATCATTTCTTTTTATTTCTTTCACAGAGATTATGTAGCATCTCTATAGCCAAAAAGGTACTTTCCCCTCAAGATTTGTGTGGAAAAGCTTCAAGTTTGGACATAAAGCATTTCAATTTTATATATATATATATATAAAATGCAAAAAAAAACACCACAGGACAGGAGAATGACATTTCCACCAGAGATGAAGTTTATTTGGTTAACTTTTATACTTTTAAGGTTTTTTAAGCAAAAAGCATGAACAACATTTAAACATTTAAATCGAAACAAACTTAAAAATAGTTTTATTATGTGTTATTTTCAAAGTTCATCAACTGATTTGTAACAGATTTACAAAGCCGACCATCAACAAGATGTATTTTTTTTTTTTTTTTTTTGTATTTTATTTTTTCAGCTATTTAAGAAAAATCCCAAATAGAACAAGTTGTGTTCAGATTCTCATTATATTTTTCTGGTCTCATTATTATTATTATTATTATTATTATTATTATTTACTCTTTATACTTTTTTTTAACTTTGATATAATTTGATATCGAGGAACGTTTGGGGAAACTCGTTAGTTCTATAGTTTCTCGCCTATGTTAAAGCATCTATAGGCAGTCTATTTTAAAACTGATAAGACAGGAAAAAAGGCAAATACGTCCACTCTTGCTGATGTTATAAAGCACTGAAACTGCAGACTCCTTCCATAAATAATAAACAAAGTACAAACCAAACGTCTTTACGATGTGTTTCTTTGTTAAATACGTTTTCAACCATGAACAATATGTATTTTTTTGTATATTTCTTCAGGCATTTAAAAAAAAATCCCAAATAGAATAAGCTCTGGTCTGATTCTCATTATACAAGTCTGATTTTTTGTACATTTTGTCTAAGCTTAAGGTTACGAGACAGTCGTTCTCTCATCAGCCTCTGTATTTTCCTCGCTCTCTCATTCTCGGCTCGCCATGTAAACCGCCCCATGAAGACTTTAAACGGCAGTAAACCGATGGACTATTACAAGGTGCTGACATTTCTGAGCCCTGCTATGAATCTCCTTATCTTATAAAATAACTTCGAAAGCCATCTGTGTGAATAAGCTGCTGCTATTTAAAATGGTAACATACAGTAGCAGAACAAGGAGATGAATATACTATAAATTTGAGATGAGATTTAATAGTGACCGCAGCACTCATGGAGAACAACTGGAACGGCTGGAGGGCGAAGTAGCTGGCGTTCCATATGATGGATTTTTATTAGGGGTTAATGGAGGTAACAAAACAAATACCAGGTTTCCTGCCTTGCTGGAGTCTTCCAGTTAGCATCCATACTCCAATTATTTATAAACAACAACAACAACAAAAAAAAAAAAACAGAACCATCTTCTCTAAAGATTTATTAGCATGGAGATTTTTTTCACACTGATGTTCCCTTCTGGGGAAAAAAAGATCATTTTTTTAATATTTTCTATCTTTAATGGATATTTCTCCTTCAAATTTTACAACTTGTTTTTCCTGGCTGCGGTTTCCAAGTCCAAAGGAAAGGACAAGGCATGCTGATTCGGACATATGGGGGACACACCTTGCTCCATTTTTTTTTTTTTATTGAGCGTATAAAATTTTTATGCCTTTTGGTTTTGGTTGAAACAACCCTTGCGTACATTTGTCCAGATCGCTTGGAGGCTTGTTAATCCTGAAAATTGGTCTTCATCGCGCTGCAGATGTTAAAAGTAGAAGAAGGAGAAGATACCGTGAATGTGATTCATTTCGAAGGTGTCTAAAGTGGTTATGCGTAGTGAATGTTTGTTAGTTAAAACTTCTTCAGCTTCTTCAAGGCTTTCCTTATGCTGAAAAAAACAGAAAAAATATGGACACACGTTGGAATAGATTTATATCTCTATTTGATATACCTCAACTGTAAGTTATCACACTTTAACACATCAAATAAATCTATTAATCATCGAATGCGCCCTGGACGGAGGCCCATGACACACTGGCAACACCACACCTGCTATCTTTTTTAGTATTATCTTATGGAAAGAACTTCAGCCATTTGGAAAAAAAAGAAAAAAGACATGCATAAATACTTGAATAGGTCTTAAAATTTCATGTGTTACAGCTGCACGTTGGTTTACAGATATTAAGCGCCTTATGATATATGTTGAAGTTACTGTATCGTGGATTCTTTTCATCCACATAATTTACCAGCAAAGAAACAGATCATGTATCCAACATTACACTTTATTTTTTTCAGCATAAATCATTCGGTTTACATATGTAACATATATTAGAATTCACCCAGCTACTGGGGGGGGTTAACTCTCAGTGATGGTCCCAAGCCTGGATAAAAAGCATAAGGTGTAAAAACCTGTGCTAAATGAAATATACGGACTAGATGATTTGCTACGATGACTCCAAACAGGGAGAAACCGAAAGAACAACAACATACTATGTAATGTAATAAAGCCAAACTTTAACTGTGTTATCTAAAGAAATGACTTGTGATATCTTTTTTCTTACTGGTATTTACTTTCAGCACAATTTTGTACTTAATTACTTATAAAAAAATTTTTTTAAAAATACTCAGGTACATTTTCCTTGCCCAGTATGTTCTTTTCACATTTTCAGGCTCTAACGTAAAATCAAGGTTAACTATTAAAAAAATATTGCAAAAATACTAAAAAAAAAAAAAATACTACTGCAAAAATATTTTAGCAACTTATCTTTTTGACAGTAAATGTGCAACCAACAATTAATACAGAACGCGATGTTTCCTTTGGCAAAAATAAATATTCCATCTAAATGATGAGGTTAAGGTTAGTGGGATAAATTTGCTAGCTAGGCAGGTTTTGTTTTTATTGTTCACGTCAGATTTAGCAGTCCTTCCTGGATTTCACAGAGTTTTTGCAGCCAAAAAAATTTGTTTAAAATTTGTTTCGGAAAACTGCTTGAATTGGGGAAATCGGAAGCGTGGGATTCTTCTTTAAATTCCTCCCAGTGAAAAGATATGTGTAAATAATTTCTGTGATAGCTGTACTCATGTTTAATGCACATGAATCAAAGAGGGCTTTTGCTGAAATCCAAATCTGCAGTATTTTTTAAAAAAGTTCAGAATTTGCTCGATTTTGTGTTCATGATCGCAAAAGAATCATGAAATACTGGATGGACTGATCTGATTTAGCATTCAGTCAATCGATCAATAACTTTGGTGGAGGTGATGAAGCAGATTTACTTAAAGAACGACTCCTGATACTTTTTATCCGTTCACAGTTACATCTGATATCGAGGATCGTTTGTGAAACTCGTTAGTTCTGTAGTTTCTCGCTTATGTTAAAGCATCAACAGGCAGCGGATCCTTTATGGAAGTCTATTTTAAAACTGATGAGATGAAAATAAATCTTGTTATGACACCAAGCCCATTCTTCTGTCGACTTACCGACGTTCTAAAAGCGCTAAAACTGAAGACTCCTTCCACTCCTTTGAACCACAAACATCTTGTCTCTGCTCAATAATATTTTTAGAGTTTTAGAGTCTTAGATTAGATTTAGAATCTGAAATTACGTGGTTGACCAGTCAGGATTTTAGTAGTATGTAAACTTAAACAACCGTAAACTCTTGCCATGTTCTTTTGAATGAATTGAGTCTATAATGTGTCATTTTTTTAAAAGATAAATGCTTTCAAAGTAGTAAATGATTAGAAAAATCACATTTTTTTGTTCCTTATTGTTGATGCAGATGATGTTAAGCATAATTTTAGAATTATGTATTGAATACTAACCACACTGTATAGGTAACTCCAGAGGAATATAGTTTCTATGGCACAACTGAACATATGCTAATGCCAGCTTGCACACAGAGGTCCTGGTAGCATCTAGAGCATCACACTGGCTCCTTTCACACATCATGAGAAACTGCTTAGGGTCTACCTGAAAATGAGAGCAAGAGCGACATCACAAATAAAGAAATGAACTTTTTATAGTCGGTGATGGATTCCATTGTGTTTACTTACCACTCTAAAGCAGGAGCTGAGAGGAGACATGGTGGAGGAGAAGAAAAGCGAACAGGACAGGTTGGCTGCCATTCGGTTCGTGCAAGACTCAGATTCCACACTCACACAGTTAGAACCCATCTACAGAAAGACGTGACGTAAATACGAGCGTTTAGATGAATATTGCACAAACGTGTCTGGTAGATCTGTATCCAAAAAAAACCCCCAAAACATTTGGAATAAATTGTTCCAATTAAAAAAAAGAAATCCAAACAGGTAATTTTTAAAAGTTAAACAGAAAGATAAATTGCTCACATTCCATCCTTGCGTGAACTCGTCCATGCTGTGGGCCTGTGAGCCATTTGGCAGTAAATAATCATTTCCCACCTCGTTATCATTGGTTCCTAGAAGTCCTCTGGATATCCCTAAAGGGAACGAGTTAGAATTAGAAACAGACAGAGAGAGAAAGAAAGAGAGAGAGAGAGAGAGAGAGAGAGATAGACAGAAATATAGTGACAGACAGATGCCCAGAAATAGACAGACAGCTTGTGACTTTCCCTGCGACAGACTTCCAGGAAAACAAAGGCAGAGAGACATAGACAGTCACAGACAGAGATACAGACAGACAGACAGACAGACAGACAGACAGACAGACAGATAGATAGATAGATAGATAGATAGATAGATAGATAGATAGATAGATAGATAGATAGATAGATAGATATTCTTTGAAACAGAGACAAGACACTCAAAGACAGAGTTATACATGACATATACCTATAGACCCACGGACAGGTACATAGACAGAAACCCAGACAAACAGACAGACTACCAGAAATAGAAGGATAGATATACCAAGAGACAGGAGGACCATCTGCCAGAAAACAGACAAAGACAGACAGATAGAGAGGCAGTGACAAACACCAAGACCGAGATATCCACAGACAGACAGACACCCAGAAATAGACAGATAAAGATACCCGGAGTGAACAGATAGACCCCCAAAGACTGATAGTTAGGGACAGATAGAGAAAGACACACAGAGTGATAGTGACATTCAGAGACAGACAGATAGAGACAGTGATAGACGGAGATATCCACAGACAGACAGACAGGCCTGACGAGGCAGAATTAGGTTTTTAAACATGTGAAATTGCTGCTATAGTGATATACACTCGATCATGACGTTGTACAGTTACACTTCCAGCATTTTTATATTGAAAATAAGTTCCCAGTTATGTATTAAGTTAAGATGTAAGTCTAGACAGTGACACAGATATTTGGACCACCAGGAGAAACTCATTTCACCAGCTGGAGGCCAGTATAAAGAACATCAATAAAGCATGTCTTCCGTGTCTTTCCAGTCGCATCCTGGTAGTGGCTTAAAGAAAAAGGGGTAGAGAGTGGAATTTGACAAGCAAGGCCTGGCTTTGAAGTCAAGCATCAGTGTTTAATCTGCCAGCTACAGGAAGCCAGTGGATGGAAGAGCAGCAGGGCACCAAATAGCCAAATAATGTTTTAATGTCAGACACATGTTGTTATAAGTGTGCATCTAATAATACACAGACGTCGAACAGAGAACAGATGTCTTACCATGCAGCCATCCATCTAGAGTTACACTGCAAGTGCTTAGAGAGGGGTCACATGTCACCAGTAATCCTTTTCTATTGGACACTGTAAGGAGGTTCAGCTCTCGGGTCACAGTCACGTCAGAATTAGTGAAGGGTGTGTGTATGCTACGGCAATCCACTTCCATCTGCTAAGAGAACAACAGACTAAATATAAAGATGGATGACCAATTAGAGGAAAAAACAATGGCTCTGTTGCACTGTAGGAAGAATTGTGTTAGTGCACTTGTTGCAAATCAGTATAAAGTTCTTCTGACTGATCACCTTTATCCTTAGGGGCATGATCTCTTTCAGAATGACTCCACCCTTGCAGACTAAATGTATAAACATCTCTGCAAATCATGTATTATGGATACTACCAGGGGTAGTAGTAGCTCAAGTGGTTAAGGCTCTGGGCTGTTGATTGGAAGATTGGGTTTCAAGCCCCAGCACTGCTAAGCTGCCACTTTTGGGCCCTTGAGCAAGACCCTGCAACCCCGGTGCTCCAGGGGCTATGCACCATGGCTGATCTTGCACCCTGGCCCCAACCATCCAAGGATGGGATATACAAAGTGTGCTTACTAACTTGGTTTATCTATTTGTTAGTCAGTTATCTTTCAAATGAAGGCTCCAAAAAGTCCACAACCAACAGGACTAAACGGAATTATTGAAACCAGTTCTCGGACATAAACGCTACTGTTAATGGTTTACATACCTGCCCTTTTGGACGGACAATAATGGTGGTGTTTTGCAGTTGAACCATAAGGGAATGCTGCTTTTCTTTTTGGTCCGATTTTAAAGTGATCACAAATGCATTCGTGGTGACATCAGCAGCTAAGACAAGGTCACAGGAATCTGGTATCTTTAACACTTGTCCATCGAATGACACGATGAATCCATCAGCCACAAGAAACGCTTGATCTGGAAAGGAGTGAGGAAACAAAAACAATTTCAAGTGAATTAAAAAAAAGAAAGAAAAAAAACGACAAAACTTCAACACTTGATCAGGACCACAAGGGATTTATGTCTGGCTCAAATAAACACAAAAATATCCGTGTTTTATTATTATTCTGACCTGAGTTCAACACAGCAAAATAAAATGTGGGAAAAATTTAATTGTTGCTGTTACACTCTCCTTCTCTAACTGGATTGTGCCTAGATCTGGTCCTGAGCTCAAATTTGACCCAGTTCCAGAGAACAGTGTTGTGGTGGGAAAGAATCTTAGAAGCCACTGTTGCACCACTGGATTAACACTTCTCAAACACTTTAAAGAGAGACTGTGGGATTTGTGGGATTTTTCCAGTCAAGAGCAACCATTATGCCCATGCCAATCCTGGCTTAAAGCTCTTGGGGTTGACGTCCCTGTTAAAGCCTGCAAATATGTCCTTATCCTTTACCTCATCCTGGGTCAAAAGGAAGCGAACAAAGTGCTTAGTAAATTCTCAGCTCAGAGGATGCGACTGTTGAGAGAGGAATGGTTTGTGAAAGCTATGCTTATGTCTCTGAATGTTGGCAAACAAGACACTGTCATAGAAATGGATAAGTGGTAGTTTGGGATATGGATTCTTCCATCAAAGCATCTGGACAGCGAATGCAGTCATCCATAGATAGTCCTTTTTTAGATGCCGAACAGGTGATTGAACCTGACCCTGAGTCATGGTTGGTGAACATAGCATAAATTACATTTACGGCATTTGGCAGATTCCCATATCCAGAGCGCCTTACATAATATCTCATTTTATACAACTGAACAACTGAGGGTTAAGGGCACACACACAACCTTAGGATAGGAACTCACAACCTTCCTATCAGTAGTCCACCTTAACACCTTAGCCACTAATCCCACACAACTTAAACAAAAAGGACATCATTGGAAGGAAAGAAGAAGACACTGGGGCAAATATGCAGGTTACATGATTACAAATCCAGTCACCATGTAGATGGAGCAGTCTGTATGTGTTTTGTAGTGAATTTATTGTCGGCACAATGGAAATTTTCTGACGATGGCCTTTAAGCAGTTCTGTGACTACCAGAGATTACAACAGTGCTAACAGTTTTCTTTGGCTGCTCAATGGTTATGGTTAAGGCTATTCTGTTTTTCAGCTATCGTGAAGCGATATCCCGAGACTCACGATTGAAAGGACTGTCCATCAGTTTCCTCTTCAGCCTGTAGAGCTCCGCTGTGATGCTCGCTGAGTTCAGTGAGAGCAGAGGCTTCATGAGGAACTCCTCCACAATGACTTCTGCTATGCTGACCACTGACCGTTTTGTCCATGGATTACGTGGTACAGGAAGACTCACTGTCATTTCCCCTTCCCTGCAACAGCACAAAATTTGATCACAAGTCATGAAACACTTTTGGTATAAACTCTCTTGCATGTTAAAGAAAAAAGTGGAGACAAAAAGCTTGAACCACGGCAACCATTTTCAAAAACAAGCAATGAGTTGATTTGTACTTTGTGTTTGCAGACAAGTTGGGGAACTATTAGCAGGTAGTGGGGAACTGAAGGATTGGTCTGAGGAATCAACCAGTCTAATCATTTGTATTTGTTGTTTTATGACATCATAAACCTGATTTGAATAGAATTTAGAAATCTGATGATCATGTGCCTAGGAAATTAATGCTGTTTTCTTCTTTCCTAATGTAGGCCTATGGTTACAACCAAGGGCTCACCATTCCTTAAATATTTTCTTTGTTTTGTAGTTGTTTTTATTTGTTTGTTATTTTGTTTTTAATTCCTACAATCCTGCATCCTTATGGTGCCCCCTGGTGGCCCGGAGGACCTGAGCAATCGTTAATACAGCCTTTCCTGTATGTAGATGATATATTACGATATATTTCCTGATATTAGTGATGACTATGCACATGAGAATGAGTAGCATTTGAACTTAAGTACATCAAAATGTCCTGCTAAGAAAGTAGAGAACAGTATTCATATTTAATCTGTAGTTCATGCCTTACACAACAGGTCCAAACCATTTCATGTCCATTTAGCAGTCCCACCTTTCAGAGAACTTGTACATGAAAGCAAGCTGTCTTCTAAATCCTACTAACATCATGGCCAGTCTGGACTCGGCCCACTGGACTGTGTGCTGCATGACCTGGAAAATGTGAGACTGGAATGTGAGTGCTCAGTCAGTCAAAAGAGCAATAATTGATAAATATTGTGCTGGTTTAAACTAGCAAATCAGTAAATATCATACAAAAACAAAACAAGCAACTAACAAATGATTGTAATGAGTGACGTTTTAAGCTGTGTCCAAATTATTTAGAGATACCGGGGTATATAAAGCTCTGGAGCTATTGAATAATCTTTAATAAACCACAGGGTTGAATTGAATACTGGAAAAACACACACACACACACACAGTGTGCAGTGTAGAACTGGAGAAGCCCGGATTTACACGAATTGTCCTCATCTTACCAGGTCCACTGCGGTGATGGCAGTGCGGAGAGCGGTTATTGATGGCGTCCTAAGGTGGTGATTATGTAAAACTGCAGGCAGCATCTGCTCCAGGACTCGACCCCACATGTCCAGTAAGCCATGCCACATCACGTCCAGACGCTCTCCAGTAACGTCATGGTACGCTCCGGCAAGAGTGGCCAACGGCTCTGGGTGTAAAAAATTACTATTTAATATTACATGATTTAAAACATTTTTATGTGTCTATGTTTCATAAGATATTTATCTTTAGCATTTTTCTATTATTGTGATGCCAATAGTTTTGCTTAAAGGTGCAAATGTACATTCCAAATCTTCCCTAATGCCATTCAGCCATAAGAAAAAACAACTACTTTTAGTGAAGAATGTTGAAGAATATTGTTGAGGCTCTGAATGGCGAAGCGGATTTAAAGTTTTTGGAAGAATTCTCCAGTGTCAATCTTTGTTTATAGTTACGATGCATGTAAGTGGTAACATTAACTCCTTTCACAGATGTTTCACGGCATTAAAAGCTAAAAATGTGTTGTGCCATTCATTAATAAAACCAACAGTTCACACAAATTTAAAGGCACTCATTAGCAAATCACTGTGGTATACGAGGAATGAAAGTCTGGAGGTGTCCAGTTAGAATGAAATCCTCCATGTTGTTTTATTTCTTACTTAATAATTAATCCAGCTGCTCATAAATAATCATTTAACTTGTCGTTAAATTATACGTGAAGAGGTCCACGTGGTATATCTTGTGCCTGGCAGACCTAATCTGGCATTTATTCAGCTGGTGTGTGAATCTAAATAGCTGGGCTTTGCTCCAGTTCAAACAGTAATCAGAGAAATCCTAACGTTTTGTTCAAGAACTTTCTTAATGCTGCTTAGACTCTCTATCTGCTAAATTCTGTATAAATGTATTCAATTTAAACCATTTCCTATATCAGCTACATCTATTCATTGGCCCAAAGAAGCTGAACTCACTTCTCAGCTCTTGCTGTACGAGTTGAGACATGTGCTGTAGAATTTGGAGCGTTCGTGGAAGGCTGTGTGTGAACGCGTGACGGACAGAACCAGACATCCAGAGGTCCCACGGCAACGACCCTCTCTGCAGCAGCAGGTTTTCGGCTCGGCGCATCATGTGCAGGATCGACTGGCTCAGCTCCTGCACAGGCTCATTTCCTCCGGCCTGGACGCAAAGATTCACATTTAAGAATCACATCGAAATCGGAATTTTCAATTTCTAATGAGCAGGCCAGAAGCATGAAAGAAACTCCTTGAAATGACCTCAAGAGGAACCTCAAGAAGAACCATTACAGCATACAGGTGTAGAAGAGTGAGGACTGTTGATGGTCAATTCAGTAGTTTGATCATATTATAAATAAATATCCTTTTCTTTATTCTTTGGCATATTATTTGGTGGAACTTTCACTAATATTTAAATTGGAAGAGCCTTAAACACCAGAGATATTTGTTCTGATATTGTGGGTAGATGTTGCTTGTCATTTTACTGTTTTTTAATTTACTTGTAAGATTATATGCTTTATGCCTCGGTTTTAGTCTCCGCCCCTGTGTTATCATTGGTCGATTACCCTAATGTGTTCACCTGTTATGTGTTAATATATAGCTTGTTTTTTCTCCTTCTCTCCTTGCGAAGTCTTGCCATGATATTCACCTTACTTTAGTGACAGCCAGACCTACCTCTGCAGTGCGAATTCCACCAAATGTAATCATTACACAGCCACTAAAAGCATTTGAGTCTCGTAATAAATCCCGATCATCCTCTATCCTCATCTGACCTGTCTCCTGAAGTCCAGAAGAAGATGGTGCAGCCTTTGAACTCTCTGCAGCAGCTTCTTCTTCATGTGCGTGCCTAACTGTTGCAGCCGTGCCTGCCGAGACAGGAAATCATCAGCTCAGAAGAATCGTGGAATGTGGCTGATATATGACCTTATGGAAACATATCTACTGTTTCACCCCACCTCTGTCGCGGCTAAGCATGCCTCACATCCCTTGGCGCGAAAGACCAGGCCGCGATCCACCGCTCCCATGGAGATTAGTGCTAATGTCTCGTTCTCCATGCCGCTGCCTCCTCTTTGGGTCTTGAAGGTTAACCAGTGGTTTCCTTCCAAGCAAAGGGTCATCCGGAGGTCATCAGATGAATCTGGGTGAAGATGGAGATTGAAGAGGGTTCTGTGTATTCATAATCAGCTTGTACATTTCAACTAATATGAAGTTTTTCATTCTGACCACCGTCGTATCCAGCAGCAGCTTGTAAACAGCGCTTTCCCAGCATGGTCTGCAGCCAGACGAGCTCGTTGCGGTCAAGTTTCGCCTGAACCTGCAGCGCTGAGTTTCTGCTCGTGGTGTGTACATTTCCTCCCAGCTCAATACTCCAGTTTCCCATTTTCCACTGAAACACACAATTTATCCTCAAACATAAGAACAAGCGATAATCCATTTTACACGACTAACTGATCTGAATGGTGACGAGGACCTCAGTGAGCAGGGAGTAGTGGCTACGTTGAGCACTGCTGGTGTTCCTGAGTGCCAAAACAAATGCATTGTTCTGGGTCTGGTCAGAAAGCGACACGCTGGTGTGACTATACAGCAAATCCTTCCCTGAATTCACTCGGTGAGAACCTGACCAAGACAGAGCCTGTGGATTTGGGACAAAAAAAATGGAAGTATTATTTTAAAATATGCCATTGTTTCCATGGCAACAATTCACAGTAGTTTTTATACTTCATATAAACATAGACATGAGGAAGTTGTTTTTCAAGGAGATTCTTAGTAACTCGAAGTTTACAGACTTATTTGTTCTATTAACTACTAACAGAGAGAAAAAAGAAAGGAAGGAGAAAGAAAGGCTGTGAAGAAACATCTGTTTATTGCTGCAATAAAGCTGCTAGAGATAAATTTTGATGTGAGGTTCGTTAACATTCTCACATTGGCAAATTGTCCTACCTTCATGGCACGGCACATATTTTTCCTTCCAACACACACACTCACAATTATGCACTCGACAAGTCCTGCTGTGTCTTATATAAATGAATAATGAATCATTTATTATGCAAATTAGGGGAGTTTTAAACGTTATGGAAAAAACGGCATGGTCTGTGAGAGAAACACACGTATGCTGCAAGGTATTATGGCCTCAGTAAAGTGATGCCAAGCCTTTATGGGCATTCATACCACACACACACACACACACACAGACGTGTATTTACCGGTTGTGGAGGACAGAGCCCCAGAAGGACATGGTGTTCCAGGAGGTCTTTGAGATTAGAGTGTATCTGAGCTCGGAGTGTATGAGAAGAACATGGACCAGGCGAGATGTTCTGGGCTGAAGTTTCCATCTGGACAGTGTGCATTCCTCTGTCAGTTTTCTGTTTAATAGAGCAAGAAAACACACACACACACACACACACAACCGGTAACCACTAACCCTTAAATTGCCTAGTTGGCAAAAAAACATCACCTTCACCACAAAAAGCATGTGTTACGAGTCCAAAAGTATTGCCACCTTTTCGAGAAAATGAGCAAAAATCTATCCACATGCACTGAGGGAAACTTTTAAGAAACATTATTTATTTATTTATTTGTTTGCTTGTTTGCTTATTTATCTCACAGTATTGTTAACACAACAAATCCTTTCTCGGAGGAAACAGATCCGCTTTCTGTAAAAAAAAATCTACTTCCTGTCGAACATCTTAAATACCTGTATATTGAACTCAAAGTTCACGAGGGTTCAAATCCAGAGGTGTTTTATTTGTTTGTTTGTTGATCTATCTAGATCTATCTAAATCTTTTCCTCCTGACAGACGCAACCAGATTTCTAAGAAAGCATCCATGAGAGCGTGACATTTCCCTTTCTAGATTTTATTTATTTTCTACATATTTATTTCATGAGCATTCTTTAAATGGGTACAGTAACATTTTACCACTTTATTGGTAAATCAATCCACCAATAAATTAGTCTTGAAATTTCATTTTAATATTTAATTTGATTTAATAAATATTTAATAAATAGAAGCAGAAACTCCTTAATATTTGTAATACTTATTATACTTGTAATACTTATTATTTTGTTGTTGTTATTATTAGTCAGATTTTCGATTTGCTGCTGGACTTACCTGATATTTCATGCTTTGAATCATTTTCTTGTCACCCCACTTGAGCTCTGCGTTTTGAGAGAAGGAGAATTTTCCTTCTTGTGCCATGGAGGCGCAGCCGTGGGCCTCCACAAGAGGGAGAACTGACCGCATCTGAAATTCATTGTTCCAAAATCTGCAGTCACTAAAAAAATATTTCGGGCAAATCCCTGCTTCTTTTCGCTAGAAATCATCTTAGACATATTTCAGGGTCAAAACAGACAACTGGCTTAAAATAATCCCAGCATAGTTTTTTGTTAGTCAGAGACATTGTTCAGGCTCCCTTCTATGAAACTCTCCAACCCTTCCTTTATTTATTTATTTATTTATTTATTTATTTATTTATTTATTTATTGGCCAAAAAAAAAAATTCCATCTAAGGGCATTTGTGAAATACCTGCAGCATTCAAGTCCATGATAAATTGATCTATATGGCTTTTTAATTGCACTGAAACAGTTACAGTTGCTAGGGAAGGTTTAAAAATAGTATTGGTAAATAGTTGAACCCTGAGTCTACAAAATAAAAAAATGTGTGTGGCCAAAATGGATAAATCGGATCAGTAGGAAAGTAATTTATGTCAATGAACTTTCTTTAATACAGCCGCGCTTCTAAAGGAACAATTTACACACAGACTTGTATAGACAGATGTTATAAATGTGTGAAATAAACGTGTGTAAATGTTTCCTGTGGAGATATTTTCATCTCAATAACAGATGTATAACAGTGAGATGTGCAAAACTTCCACAGAGAGAGAGAGAGAGAGAGAGAGAGAGAGAGACTGGTTTACATTAATGAGTATGTATAAATAAATATATAACTACATAAAAATAAATGAATTATTGTTCAATTTCGTATGAATTTATTCATTTAATAATAATATTAATATTATTATTATTATTAATAAAAATAATAATAATACAAATAATGATCATAATAATAATTATTATTATTTTATTTTATTATTATTATTATTATTATTATTATTATTATTATACAGAGGAGGAGCCGGAGGAGGAGGAGGAAGAGGAGGGGTATAAATTCTAATCCTTTATTTAATCCAAACTTTACCTTTCAGGAAGTTTAATATGAAGTTTATTTTTATTTCTTAATTTTTATTTGTGAGACTTAAAAATAGGTCAACAAACACACTTGATATCTAATTACTAAATTTAATAAGAATCGCTGACATTTTTTTATTTTATCTCACTGAGTTACATTTGAGTCATTTTAAACTTTCATAATAATTTCAACTTCCACTATTAATACGATAGATAGATAGATAGATAGATAGATAGATAGATAGATAGATAGATAGATAGATAGATAGGATGAGAGGTTTTGGATTATAGTCCATCTTCAGGAAGCAGTGGGGTTTAAATTCATAAACTTATCTAGACTCAAGCAGATCCCTTTCTCTAGTCCACCATTCTGCACCTAATGCACCAAAATCAGCGCCCCCTGGTGGTCAGAAAGACTTGCTATTCTTACTGCATTGCATTCAGGAAACATGATTTACCTGTCCCGGTGAGACAAAAACACACGCCTGCATCATGCTGAAGTCCTTGTGGCTCTGGTTATTAACTGTTACAGAGACGTTCACAGGCGTCCCATGATCCCAGGACAGATGGAGCTATTGAAAAAAATGACAGATTTCTCATTTAGTGTTTCTGTGAATATCAAATTGATATGCAGTGTGTGTGTGTGAGACATGTACCTGATTGTTCCTGCCATGTCCTTGTTCGTGGTCATGTGACAGCACTTGCAGGTGTACGTATGGGAGAGCAGGCGTAAAAGGTTGTTTGAGCTCAAGCACAGCTTCGCTCTGTGTGCCTGCAGAGTTCCAAGAACCTGTAGCTTGTATCTGGTCACACACAGTAAATTTCATACAAGTCATACAGCTGCCAGTCGTGCTTGTGCTCCCCACGAAAAGAATTTAAAACGCATATTTTGGAAATGCTCGAGAGCACATCTCCCTTCCACTTCCTACCTGCTCCTGTGCTCCAGTCAGATCCCATTCGATGACAACGTTGCCACGTTTGCTCTGAGTGTCATTCTCAAACCTCACTTCCAGCCCCCATCCTCGAGTCTGAGGCCCGAATTCATCTGAGAAAAAGGAGAACACTGTGATGTATTACAGAAAATGGAACAAACCCAACTCTGCTCTGCTGTGATCAGGTCCACCCTGAATATTCTCTAAAAGCAGTGTTTTATTCCTTAGTTAATAATAGCACTGGTACCTATCTGTCTCGATTTCCATTGCTGTAGCCCTGTAGGTGCAGGTGAGTTTTCATCCATCCACTGTGTTTGGTGTGTGAGGACGTGCGATCCGTTGCGTCCGGCATACCATGTCTTGACTAAAAGACTTGATGGAACGGTCATCAGCTGAATAGAAATCAAGTGAAAGTGTTACATTCTCAAATGTCTCTTTTCAAGTGTCTGAAATCTGAGGCAAAGTTGTAGCTTTTAAAACTTTTCTACAGCACAGAAGAGTTTATGCTTTGCAATACCTTCAAGGAAAAGGAAAAGAAACTGGACAAGGAATGACTTTTTATAGCTGTTATAATGGTGGTGATATTGTTGTGAGGCAAGATATAACAATAAAATCAATCAAATCTCAATGAATTTCGTTGCATAATTTTCATTCCTTCCAAGTTCATTTCTACCTCAAGAGCTGTTATTAAACGTAACATCAATGCTTGAGAATTTCACTCGTACCTGAGGTAAAGAGTGGTAAAGCTCGAACACTTGCTTGAATCCAAGCTTTGTCTGTGAAGCCTGTCCTTTAAAACGCATCCCATGATCGTCTATCACTAACTCTGCTGCGGCCTTAACCGAAGAAGACGATCGATTCAGCTGTATAGAGACAAAAGCATAGATAGGCACTGATTTAGAAAGACAACACATAAAGAATGCTAAATTTGTGTACAGAAATCTGTACTTGTACAGGTCTATCTTTAAGATTTTTGTGCATAAGAAGCACAGGGTTCAAATCCAGAAAAAATGCTACACATTCAACTAGAAAGGAAGGAGTCATGACTTAGGCTTAACAACACGAATGCCAAATTAAAAACAGTCAACAGAAATCAGTTTAAGGACCAAACACAAAACAGGCCACCACATTAAGGTAGCAAAGCAATGAAAGAACAGGAAAACAGAGATATATAAACAAAAGCACACAAAACCAGCGATGAGTTACAGATTCCAGGTTTTGCCATACCTGTGACTTGGTGTTAAACCCAAACGGGACATAAGGTTGTAGAGAAGAAATGTTGTGGTGAACATTAACCATCAGGCCAGTGCTAAAATGAAAGAATAGGCAAAAGTAAGAATATTTAATGATAACAACTTTGGACATTTTGCACTATAGATTGTACTAAACCTGGGCGTTAAGTGGTGTCCCAGGATCTTAAGTAGCAATGACAGGGTTCCTTGGTTTTCTGGCAGAATTTGGATGGAATCTGAGAGATTAGCCTGTATCTCCATCTGCTTGCATAAAGAATGAGTTAATGTCAAATTGTAATATCGCGGTACACACAACGGTCTTCAGATCTGCGCTAGAGAAACCGTCCCTACCCTAAGCGACTGATCCAGCGCCTCTGAGTAGCAGTAACCCAGCAGGTGGTCTAGTCCGATCCTCCCCATGCAGTTCACCTGTTAAAACAAGCCGAATGTCCGTTCAGTTTGTCTTCTTTGTAGGAGATGAGCATGGAATCAGAGGCATTTCCTTCAAATAACAACGAAACCAACTGACCCAGATCACAGGGGTCTCTGAAAGAGGCATGCTGTTAATCCTTTAACAAATGATCAATGTTGAATATGAGCACCATGAACCAAACAAAAATGAACCACATTCAAGAGAGACTGAAATACCACTGGAATTGCGGTAAGATACCAAAAGGAGGACTAACCAGTAAATGCCCGGCAATTTCTGTAGAGTTGTGCAGTCTTCTCTGCAGCATGAGCTTCAGCTCTTGGGCTCCAGCATGGAGCACAAGCTCAGCAGACAGACCACTTTTACACTGCTTCACATCCACCATGCAGCTGGTGGTAAACGGGATTCCTGTGCCAATGGAATTGTATAAAATATGCTAAGATGAGCACCTGCCTTTGAGCACAATGGACCATAGTCAACTTTGGCACCATATATAATATGAAATAGCTAGAATGATGGATGTGAGCGTACCTGCTGAGAGCAACAAAGGAAAGGAGTGATCGAGTTGGGCTTGGAGAGCATTCTCTTCATGCTCTATAAAGATCCTGCTAATGTTCATGCAGAGGGACTTCTCCTGAGCCAGGACACAAATCCAGGCACTTTCAGACCCATTTGTTTCTTCTTTAAACCTAGACTTTGTGTGTTTCATCTCCACACGATATACAGCTTGGTCTACTGTTAACGTCAGGTATCCTGGAGAACATAAGCAGCAGTGAACTGGATTCAGTAAGGTATAAAATAAGCCGTCGTATCATTCTAATCCATATCAATTTATCCAGTGTGGTGGCCTACCCTCAGTCAGACACTTTGCCTGATCCAGCAGTCCTGCTAAACTGGAGACATGCGTCAGGACTGAAACGCCAGACAGTGAAACATTCAAGTCCCCTAAAAGAGATAACCGGAGTCCAGGGTTTTGCTCTAGAGCTGCATTCAGCTGAGCCTGAAACACCTCATCACTCTTTCTCAGTGCACACAAAACAAAGAAACTGAGAGAAGAGCAAATATAATATAAATGTTAAAAGGTATAGGGACTAGTATCAAGAAATATGATGTTATAAAGTCAGTTGAGGCGAAATGTACCTGTCTGAAGAAGAGTTTGCACTGAGATGAAGGTGGAGTTCCGCGATGACCGGTGGAAATAAAGTTTGCTGAAAGCTGAGGGTCAAGTCGACCGCGTGAACGTTCTTTCGTATAGCATTAGCTAGAGAAACATCTAGCATAGCATTTATCTTGCCATCAGACCTCAGATATCCAGAACTACTGATATTTCCAGAAGGAGTCTTCTCTAATGACAAATATGCCTGGAAACAAATTTTCATTAAAATTACCATTAGCATTTCACTTTAACATGAGGAAATTTATTGAATATGATATTTATAAAATATAGGTTTTTACATCATAGTCCTTGTCATCGATGGCCACATTTCCTTTTGCGATGTATTTAAAGTCTTTACTCGTCCTGTAACTTCTCATCGCCTCACCATCAAAAGTTACCAAGGAGGGAATTTTCATCTGTAATGCAAACGACAGACGTCAGCTGAGTGATTCTACGATTAGGCTGCCATTTTTCCCACTCGCCTTGCATACACAAATATGAAAAATAAGTAAACCTACACTAGACGTGGCGAAAAGATCAACAATTTCTTTTGGCTATCACAATAATCGCTAGCAATAAAATGTTATCAAATAATAAATATTAGCTCAAAGGTGCATAAAGAAGAAGATGCACCATATACTTTTACCTGTAGCAACTGAGTAAGGTTGACTTTGATTACAACACCTTGCTGAGAACCTTCATCATAAAGTTGGACCTGACCCAGAACCAGCACCTTCTCCTTCTTAGCGATCAGCATCCTCCCTTGCAGCACTTGCATAGTCTAAAATACATTAGATGTGATTTAAATAATTTAATAAGTAATATTTATGATGCAAAATGTTTATAGATGTTTATGAACTATTGCTGCTTTATTGATATGGAGTGATAATTCTTTAGTTCTTTGTAATTCTTTTTAATTCTTTAGATAGTTCTTTGGCCTACCTGGTTTTTGTAGATACTAATGCAAATTTCCAAGTCTTGTGGGACATTTTCCAAGTTAAAAGAATTAATCAGGGAGGAACACACCTAAGACCAAAAACAATGTCTTCGAGGATCAGCTCACAATAATTATTTGATAATAATCTGATCATGTTTATCATGATACTTCAGGTATTTTTGGTTTTGAAATCTGAAAGGATGGACAGCTCGGACATACATATGGTTGAAAGTGCTGTGGTCGAAATCCAAGAGTCAGCACATGAATAGCTTTTCGGTTGTCGCTAAGCAGCAGCTTTGACTCAAAAATGTAGATTCCTTTATGCAGATCAACGGTGAATGTCTTCTGCAGGTGTAGACTTTGTGGAAGGAACTTATATGGCTGCCTGTTGAAAGGAATGCAGTCAAGAGTAGAAGTTTGAATCAAGTTTTAAGTGGGAACTTCACCAATGTCGTTTCAGTTATTGCTTTAATGGTACCAGATCAACATCAGAAATGATTAATGATAATGAAAATCAATACCTGAAGTGTAGAACCCATCGTTTTTGATACAAGTTCACATCCTTCCTCATCTCTTCCACCCTACCACCAATATCCAGCTCAAAGTAAGAATTGTTTAGGTCTGATAGAGTTATAGTCATCATCAAGAACCTCTTCTTAAGCTTCTGAAATACAAATGAACAAGCTTAGATTACCCAAAAATGGTCTGGTACCTCAGTAAGCATGTGGTTTGAACAGGCCCTATACCTTATCTACAGTGTTGAGGCTTGCAGAGATGTTGAGGTTCTCCTTGCCATAGCCGGTGCTCATATCTAGAGTCTTTAGCTCTTTTCCATTCCCCAGTGAAATCTCACCTCTCAAGGTTGGCATCCAAGCTGTACTGATAGAACACGAGGCGTTAACTCTACGTTTTCCCGCTACGATGTAGCCACCAACCTGGAGCAAAGCAAACACATATATGTGAATCTGTCTAATCTATCCTGGGATTAGCTGAATTCCTATTCCATATGCAAAATATTGTAATGCTGATTACCTTCATATAGGTGACTGTTGGTGTAAATATATATAAGTGCCCCTCTCTGTCTCTGCCCCTTTCCCTGTAGAGACCATCCACCATCAAGTTGCTAATCGTAATCATCTTGCGGGTTGTAATTTCAGAAGTGAACTGGGAAGTACCATGCTGGAGCTGAGATAACTTATGAGCCATGTAGACATACATCCAAGGTGTGTCCATGTTTAAGGACCCTGCAGTTAGAAGCAGTGAAGAAGAAAAGCTTGATATATATGTTTACCATGACAGGACTACTATTAAAAATCTAGAATGGCCCAGTACCTTCCCATTTCCGTAATGAAGATTTTGCAGACATGTCTTTCCAATGAAGCCCAGCTACTAGGGGAATCTGGTCATTATAATTGACCTTCAGATGGGTGCTCATCTCAGACTGCCTTCTTTTCTGGTGGGAGTATAGGAACTGAGTTTTGCAATTCAGTCCTTTGTCTGGGATTCGTAAGCTAAACTGAAATATAAAGATTTCAACTTATCAACCATCTTACTCAACCATGTCATAGAACTGAAGACTACTATCAGGCATACTATTTCAAAATATATGAACATATGACAATCAAATATTAATTGAATCTGGTCAGGGTTGCAGTGGAAGACTATCCCAGCCAATTGCTCCTGTGGCAGGGTTTTTGGAAGGTGAGAGAAACATGCAAAACTAAGCAAAACCCCAAGTGGATATCAAGAAAACAGTTATAGCTCCACACAGACACCCTGAGTCAGGATTAAACAAGTGACTTTGGAGAGGTATGGTGCAACAAAATATGGCAGATATGAAAAGGCTTCACCTCTAGAGCATAACTGGTAAGACTCGGTCCAGACTGGTTCCTGATGGACTGATTCAAGAGGACTCTTTGTTTGTTGCTACCTTGGTTCCAGTGATTGCCATAGCTCAGGTCAAGTGAAGACTGGATATGAATGGGGCTCCTTTCATGTTGCATCTGAATCTATAATTCAGAACAACACCAATACCAATGTGACCATTCATGTTGAGCTTGCAACATAACAATGAGATGCAATCTAACATAATACTGTTACCCTGTGGTTGATAAATGTCATGTGGGAACATTGGAGTTCATGCTCTACTGTCATGCCATAGTGCTTCTCAGCTGGCTTGACCTCATGTCTCAGGTTTTGAGACATGTGGCACTCTTGCGTGTTTTCTGAATCCTCTAGAGAAAACATAAAATCAGTCAATCGACTTCACTTTATTTGTGGTAAAGAGCAATGTTGAAAGATTAGATCTCTAACCTTGCACCCCATATCTGATCCTCAAGCCAGAGGTCCACTCCAACCCCCTGTTTTCAAGTAGTCCTAATATCCTGGTGTTAAGTAAGTAAGGCAACAGGAGACCTGCATCCAATGAGTACTGCCTCTTGCCTTCATCCTGCCTCCGCTCCACCTGCACTGTGGATGAAGTTAGATAGAACTTTTGATCCACTATATGCGTTGCTTAAAAATGCACTGGAATCACAGCTCTTCTTACCTAGAACTTGAAGACTTAGTTACCATTACTTTTACAAAGGGTTCTTCAAAGGTGTCTTAAACAGTTATGGGTTCTAACTGTCATAACAACTCTGAATGATGTCCATCCCTAGCAAGGTTCCTTGTCTCCCGAGTACTAATTTAGTTCCTTTATTTATTGTATGGCCTTTAGGCATTGGCATCAACCTTTGCCATTGCCTTTGATATCATCTTTGAATTGCCTGTATTTACTATTATTTATCATCGTACCAATGATTGCATGTCCAACATTGATCTGTCAATAAATCCTTTCAGGAAACCCCATCAAAGTGGATCCTGTCTCTCTCTTTGAGTTTTCAATAGTATACTAGCTTCTAGTTCTATTTTACTAATGTAATTTGAGTGATCTCTGTAGGATTCTACATAGAGCCATAAAGGGGTTTCATTGGAGTCCCAACCAAATCCATTTTGGTGCTAGCTAGAACCTTATTTTCCTTTATTTTTTTTACTCATGTGTATGTGTATTTAACATACTACAGCTTATATTATCCAAAAATAAAGGTCTTGCCTGAAAAGGCAGCATCCTTAATGAAGACATTTTTCAACTTAGCAGAGACATTGATCTTCCTGTTGAGCCCATGTGTGACATTAGCAGAGAGTATGACTGGATGCCCATCTGCTGCAAACTTGGCCTCCAGCTGGTATTGTGTTCTCTTTTCTGATGGTAGATTCAGAGTCTCTATCAATCCCTGAAGCACAGGAGGAATTGATTACACATCTAAAATACAGACAAAATATAAAACATATCAAATGAATTGCTTGACATTTTTCTGCATACATGGTTTACCTTTAGATAATAATGGTACTTGTCATCTATTAGTATTTCAGCTTTACCTGACCTCTGACCATTCACTTCATCAAATTGCCCTGTGGCCAAGAATACAAGATTAGAAATGGATCTATGTAGAGAGTACAGAGACAGTAACTTATTCATAATTCACACATATATGCCTTTAACGCTATGGGTAACCTTGAATCAGAATGGATTTCTGTGGGTGAACAATTTTAAGAATTAGCCTCTGAGGATTGAGATTGAAGTCCAAAGATATATCTCGGGGGATAGTGGATTGTGGGGTTCCAAGGAAGATGAGAAGGTTGGCTTCACGTGGGATCCAGGAGTTTTGCTGGTGAATAAATACAAGTGCAATTACAAGTAAAAGATGAGAGGAAATATTCACCTGGATTTTCAGCAATAAAGATACCCTGAAATGCCTACCTTGGGAACAAAGGAATAAGCTGCTTCTAAAAGGTACTTTTGAAGGACTCTATCCAGTTTTTGAAGCCTCAAGCTAAAGATCATTGGGCCAGGAGGTGGAAAACTTTTTCCCATCAGCAGCACTGGGTAGGTGACATCAGTGCATAATTGCCATCCAAGCATCTTTGACCCTTGAGCAGACGGAAACAACTAACTTACTGTTCATTATTTCATTTTAGGAAAAGGTAGACTATGGTAACTTATTTTGTAAAATTGTTATGTACATGTTTTTGGAGAACAGGTAGTCTTCTCTTTGAGATTCCTTGGTGTGAGCTCTTCTCTACTTTCTCCACTTATGCGATACATTCTGAAACTGTTCCAAGAAAAGGATTAATGGTGTGCTATAGATTAGCCAACATTTACTTATTTATTTATTTTTACATTTTTCTGATTATCTCAGACCTAAAGGACAAAATTTCCATAACATCATCAGGTGTGTTGAGAACCATCTTCAAACTTTGTCCATTGTGCACATAGATGCCTCCATCCAAGGTGGTGGATGTTCTGAATTGGGTGACCCACTCCAATCCAACTCGACCAAAACCTCCATCCACTCCCATTCTTGCTGAGATGTCAACAAATGCCCTTGATAAAAGAGCAACCACAAAGGAGGAAGGAGACGTCATCCCAACTGAATGAAATATATCCAGTACCTTTAAAGACCAAGTACTTACTTTGGTTTAACATATCCAGCCAAGGAGAACTGAGACCAGTCCTTAAAGTTAGCACTACCTTTCACCCAGAGTGAATAAAAAGAGGACATGTTGATGTTCAGCTTTATGGGCAACCCTGAAAGTGATG
This sequence comes from Hemibagrus wyckioides, assembly GCF_019097595.1. Classification (NCBI taxonomy): domain Eukaryota; kingdom Metazoa; phylum Chordata; class Actinopteri; order Siluriformes; family Bagridae; genus Hemibagrus; species Hemibagrus wyckioides. Next base: position 2,000,485 of record NC_080716.1, read on the forward strand.
GTAAGACCAGATCTTCTGCCAGCACAACTGCCCTGTGGTTTAACTTAACCTCCTGACCCTAAGATGCAGAGGATACTAGTCAAAATTCTTAGTTGAAATGAAATGAATGCAAGTTTGAACAGGTTTTTTCTTACCTTCAGAAGCTTCACAGTGAAACCAGCTACACTGAGCGAGAGCTCTCTCAATTTGCCAAGCATTTCATTGCAGGTCATGTATGTGAGATCATTACCAAACATCTTCACATTAATCCAGCATTGAAACTCATTGTGGCTTTTCCTCTTTCCTGTGAACTTAAACCAAAAACCTAGTCATTCCTGATGTGTGACAAAAAAACAGTAAACAAATCACCACACAACGTCCCTCACCTTAGATTTGAGAGGACTTAATATGTTGGACTTGCAGTCTTCGTTTTCATTTGCATTTTCTTGTTGACTAGACAACCTGCTCTCATTTCTTTTCTGCTTTTTCTTCCCATGTGAGGTAGATACTGTTTGATCTGTAGGACTTTTATTAGTAGCAGCATGCTGACCTTCAAACATGCTCCAGAGAAAAGACTCTGCATTTTCCATTCTGAAAGAAACCTGACCACAACATAGGCATACACGAATTTCACAATACTATTCATCAGTATAATGATAAAGTAAATTATATAAAGGCATATATTATTTTGCTACCTCTAAAATATTAAATGATCTGCCCAAGATGTAAGCTGTCAGATTGGCCATTGCAGAACGTGGCAGAAAGGACATTGGGGAGAAAACCAAAGCTCCCTCAGTATTGAGAATTGCCGCTCCTTTCAAACATAGAAGGGAAATAAAAACTGGTGTCACAACATATGCAAAAACTATACACACATAGCCTACAGAGTGGGTCATAATATACCAGTATCCATTGTAATGTCCATGTGTGACGAATATTTCCATGGTTCAGCCTCAAAGTCTTTACTGATGATGTCATGTGGCAATGACTCCATTAGGTCTTTCTTCAGAGGGTCTTCTGTTTTCAGGATGTTGAAGAGATGGCTCCAAACAAAAGACCCAACTAAAGCAGAAATCCAAATGTACACATTTGAAGTTATTTTATGTTAAACATGATTCCATGCATACAATACATAAAAGGAACCTTTATTTACAACAAACATTTCTCTTAGATATCTTAGATTAAGGAACATCAACTGGCAGCATGAGGTCTGGATCTGGTCTCAGAAAAGAATCATGCTGAGCACTCATACCTTGGGTAGATGTTTCATTGCTTAAGGTGTCTTTTACGATCCTAAACACTTCCTGGTCAGGACAGGACATGAGCTGCTGATATGCAGCAATCCTAATCTCCACATCCTCTTGAAGCTGCTGGTATGTCCAAGCAAGAACTCCTCGCTAAAGTAAGACAAACAAGATTGTTGCCTATGTCATGGTATACAAATTGGTTGAATTCAACAGATCAGACTGATCAGCTATGCCACAATACAAGCTGAGCTGGTCAGGCTGGTAGACCACCTTCATTTTGTCAAGTAACAAGGAAACCTACTAGCTGACCAAACGGGTGTACCACCTCATGACTCTGAATCCAAACAATGCCGCAGTGTGTGTTGCGAGTGGCATTCCAGAAGTGCAGATTTGGCCATGCTCTCTGGGTGCATATGTTGTCATTACTTTCTCGCCTGTCAGTCACTTTCCAATCATGGCTGAATATGAGCTTATGTATATGAAAGACTGCAGTTATCACTTTCCACCACATATTTTATGAGCAGCAGTTCAAAAAATATTTGGTGGCTTCATATGGTGACAAAACAAGTCCTAGCCTTCACATTGTCTTAGCTTGGGCTTGGGACCTGGCAATTGGCCAAACTCTGAGAAAATAGCTAGGCAAAAAAGCTGGGTGTGTTCAAAGCAAAGTGATACTTGAAAGGCTATAGATACATACCTTTCTGTGACAGGGGATGTGTCTGAAAGCTTGCACAACAGCTAATCGAAGCTCTTCGGGTGCCGAGTGGTTGTGAATACAAATTTTCAACGGAGGTATGAATTCAGGCAGACCTATATTCTCTACTGCTTTCAAAACATGTAGCAGCTGCAGAAGAAAGTTGAAAACTGGCATCAGTTAATTCAATATATCGTTCTTCTCACGGCATACAGCATTTTTTTGGCTGTACCTCTGTAATTGGTAAGGGTTCTTGCCCTCCACAGCTTTGTCTTAGATCCTCCTTCAAAACCAGCACAAGCTCTTGGACCGCAGGGATCTGACTACATGGAGTCCGTTCCCTCTGGCAGAAGCGGTGGACAAGTGAAGAAACAGCGAGTAAAGTCTTTGGACGAATCGGAGGAAGTTTCAGCAGAGACTGAGGAAGAATATGGAAGACATTGGTAAATGAAGAAACATTGGGTAACCAGTGCAATTTCTTCTTCAGCAGCATGAGAACTCACACTGATATGGTTGATCATTGATGATGTAGGATAGGAAGTAAATGTGACGGTACTAAGGAAGGAGGTGATATGATCTTGACCAATCTCCTTGTTGAGGATGAGGTTTGTTGTGAACTGGATGCATGCTTCAGATCCGCACGATGGTAGTGCCTCTAGCAAAGGCTGCCTATAATGACAGAAGGAAAACCAACAAATGCTGACTGTCAAACTTGCATATTTCTAACACAGTGATGTTTCAAATATTTGTTTAATCAGCTGATAGATTCTTAAGAACTTCGTAATAAGAACTTGGTGAAAGACTGACCAGTCATCAAGGCATTTAAAGGACACCTCTTGCCAGACTTCACTCAGCTGCTGGAGTGTCAAAGTTCTTAATTGTAGGGCCAGACTCAGAAACAAATCTGATTGCTGAGGCATACAAAAAGAGAAGAAACACCTGAAAATGTTTAGCCTGTTTTTGCTATTTGATTTAGCTTGGTTCACTTCCTGCAGTTGGGTTGATTTAGTCAAACAGCTTTTGCTTGAAAGTGTACCTAGACCACTTCAGTTGTTCTGATGCACATCTGAGCAGAATTGCATTCAGTCAGTAGCCTAAATATTGAGTCTGTGAAAGCACCCTTAATAAACCATGAAAAATTAAGTAATATGCTTTGGAATAAACTGGGACCTGACCTGTTGTTGATCTGCCGAGTTAGCGCAAATCCTCCTCACTGTGCTAGAAAGCTCCTGAATCAAGCGTGATCCTCTTTGGCTTGGTTTCACAGCATCCATGTCAAACTGCAGATCAGTCAAATATCCTTCGTCATGCAACCCTGATAGAAAATAAAACGTTTTCAGTTTTCCTCTATATGTTGTCATGTGTATGAGAAATTCTTGTCATGTTAACAAATTTCTGACTCCTCACTCTACCTGAATCTATTTGTATCCCATCCAGGGTTCTCAAAAGAGTCAGGGTTGAGACAGTGCTGGTCTGTGCCATGTCTAATGACCCTGACAAGGGCACAAGTACCACCGTCTCGGTGCAGTTCACCCTGTCCATTATGGTTGTGCCATAGTGCTGGGTACATTTGAGGTTGGCATTCACTGTCTGATAAGAAGCAGTCGTTAATGTTTTGAATGCTTGGAATACAATATTAAGATATTTAACACATCAATGAAGCAACCTACCCTGTCATCTTTGAGAGGGACAGAATTCTGCCAAAAATCATTCACTCTGTCTTGCAGGCATTGCTGCAGATGCCGTGTCTTCACTAGAGAAGTGCCCTTCAACTCATAGGAACTGATGCACGTCCCATATATATCAGTCTGTGAAGATGAGGTGGTTCCAAATGTAAATGACCAAGTATAGCACCAGCTCAACTTACATTCTACAATTTACGTTCCACCAGGGATGGAACTAAGGTAGCTTAGTGGTTAAGTTGTTGGATACTGATCGGTAGGTTGTGCGTTCCAATCCCAGGTCCACCAAGCTGCCACTGGGTTCCTGAGCAAGGCCCTTATCCCTCAATTGCTTAGTTGTATAAAATTAATTAAACTGTAAATCACTCTGGATAAGAGCGTCTGCCAAATGCCAATAAAGTAAATCAGGGTCTAAAGTTTATTTGGAGTTGTAAGTTAAGATGAGGAGGGTGATGAACATCAGTTACATGATGATGTAAGTCACAAATAATTGGTCAGACAAACATATTTCATAATCCAATGTACACAAGAAATTCATTTACTTTGAGCTACCATACAGGCTAGAGCTTAATGAAGCAAAGGCTTCAAAAGCATAACTTTTGTTTTTTTAAATATGAGTACTTGTTGAGAAGGTCCTCACTTCTTTCACAGTCTCTCTGACCCGTCCGGAGTGGGAGGTCTGGAGCATGCTCAGTATGGCTCTCTTGATGTTCAGAGCCCACACCTGCTCGGTTCCCTGTGGGCACAAGGCTGTGACCTTTCCCCCCTGAAGCAGGAACCGCAGGGGCTTTTTCTCCAGCGCCTCTCTACCAAAACCAAAACACCAGATGGGATCGTTAGCATCTCTCGTTCTGGATGAAATGAGTGCGCTGCAACCGAGAAGCTATTTGGAGGATACACAAACATCTGATCCAGAATTGTATATTGACAATAAGGACTTCATATGGTAGTGCAGCCGCAATTTAAACCACTGTGTCAACAATTAGAACGAGTCCCAGCTGTTTGAGGAAGTGTTGTAGTGTTAAGCAAGAAAGAAAAATAATTGACAAGAATAAGACAGAAATGAAAGAATATGTAATTATTAAAGACACTGTGTATGATTTACCGTATGTTTTTCAAGCGTAGCACGGAGTTTTCCTTTTTCGGAGAGCTTTGCTTAATTTGTGGATTTCTCAGCTACGGATATTTAAAAAGGACACAGGACAAAGAAAAATACGGTTACTTGCACACAAATGTCTGCTGAACCTAAAGCTAAACCTGATTCTGATTGGTAAGAATTTGATTTAGTTGATTACTTTTTTCTTTCTTCATAGCTGCAATAACATAAGTGTTAACAAGAACTAACTTGTTTCAACTTGTTATTTCCAGACTATAGTTACAATACATGTACATAACAAAAACTTCCACATGCACATCCCTCAATTATTTGTCTTATAACAGCACATGCCATTGTGTTTTTATTCCACATAAGTGACATGTCTTAAAGGAAGGTTTTATTGTGTTTTGTTGTTGTAGCTTTCCTGTGGGAATCCCCACACAAAAGGTTAAATTCCTGACTAGATGTATTTGCTAAGGATTGATCTGTTTATTCATACATTGCCTATTCAGATTCGTCTAAACACATACATACATTTTACTACTAATCTATGGTTTTTTAGTTAAGCATTAGGCATTATACATACGCGTAAAAGCATGTCTGGACATCCTGGAAGCGTGTCGATGTCGACCACACAGTCGAAAGCTAGTTGACTTCCTCCTGATGTGGGTCCTTTCATGGAGCTTGTGATGGTGGTGCTGTACCTGTATGTATGCCTCTGACCTTTCTGCATATTCCATGACGCTGAAACCCGAACCACGTAAAACAACTGAATACTCCGTTAAGAATATTGTTTTCCTTTCATTTATCATGAATATTCTGTCTCACCTGAGCAAGTGGACTTGCAAAGCTGTCCCTGCTGCAATTTATGGCCTTCGCCTACTTTGAAAAACAAGGAACGGAGGATGGAGTTACTATAAACTCTGTGGAAATCTCCATAAGGATGCAGAAGCCAGAAGGTGGATTCAGTTAATGTAACAGCGAGTTTCCTCTAAATGTGCCGCATGACCGAAACTTATTAAAAAATAAACAAACGGCCATCATTATTCAGCAAAGAAAAATGCATAGACGTTTTGGTTTTGGAAGGGGTCTCCAGTGATAGCGCATTGTAAGAGTTTTATACAATGTTGACAAAAAAAAAACTTCTTCTGATTTTTCTGTACCATGACGAGTTGTATTTTTTTCTTTTTGACAGAGAAATAAAACACTTCTGGGTGTTGCGTTCTTGGAAAAAAAGATGCCTGGAACAGCATGCTGTGAAGTTTTATTCCTTACAACAACGTCATTTTCCACTACACTAGAGACTTCTAGACACTTTATACTAGACATTTATGTCCCAGTTCATTACAAATAGCTATTTATTTTTAGATAAGCATATTTAAAAAATAAATAAATAAATAATGCACACTTACCAGGAAAAATGCTGATCAGGAGCAATATAAAGAGATCCCAAGGCATCAAAAGACGCGACAAAGACATGACCTTGGAATTCAACTGGAAGTGGAATTGCCTTTGTAAAAAATGTCTTGCCCTGATGCTTCTTAGAAGTGGAAGAAGAGGATGGTCCTCGTGAATGGTGAGGATGTCAGGCAATGAACGAATAAGAGGAACGGTTCCCCAGCAGGAGGCCTGAGTAAGCGGGGATCCACAGAATACTAAACTACCACAAGCCTTACAGGTACTACTTCCGTAAAATGAGTCATAGTGCGGATCAATTTGAATACATATTGAAGAAAGCTGTAAGTTTTTTGGATTATTGAGTATTCAAGCACAAAGCGAGCTTAAAGAGATTCCTCTGCTAGATTAAATTTAATGGTAACACTGCATTTAACTTCTTGGTACTGGGTAATTATTCTTTTCTTCTGCTTTGCTAAACTCGCTGTAGTAAATAGGATCAATTTTTCAAGTGGACAAATCGAATTTTATTCATACAAAAGATTAAATGAATTAGAAATGAATTTTAAATGAAGTACAATTGGGTACCTTGTTGAATGTATCTTAATATTAGGATAGAAAAAAAAGCAACGGTACAGGCATCATTTAAATAAACACACAGATAATAGTATAAAATAATTTGTACTGTGATGACTTCTTAAAAACAAGTCAAAATCACCAGTGTGGTTTCTCGAACCGAAGCCGGACTGACCTCCTGAGGGGTGATTACGGTGCTTTTAATAAGGCAGACACCGCCACATACTGGCTATTATCTGAACTGTAGTATATATTGAGCTGTTCTTTACTATTTTCCTGAAGTAGGAAGAAGATTTAAAAGACGAGCTCAGAAAACGTGGCCCTCAATGCGGTTAGGGACAATCCTGACCTAGAATTATGCTTCTGAGGCTTTTAATCAAACAGAAGGCAAAATTATTTCATGGGGTTTATAAGTGGGACAATTGTCTTTGCTTGAATTTTCTTCATGTTACATTAGGGGTGTTTCCAAAAACCTACTTGTTATTTAAAGTGTGTTTAAATAATTAGATAATAATTCAAATAAAAAGAATTTTCAGTTTCAGTCTTTCTACATTTTTATGAACACAATTTTAACTTGCAAAAATTCTTTAATACCTTCATGTTATTTTTTACTTTTATCCAAGTCTTTATCATTGCTATCTTCAATAGTGTTGCTTTAAACTTCAATACCTGTTAAAGGGCATTTCCTTCATTGTGTGATTTAAGCAATCATCAAAGTGTATTTTTTATTTATTTATATACACTATGTTGCCAAAAGTTTTGGGTCGTCTGCCTTTACATGCACATGAACTTTAATGACATACCATTCTTAATCCACAGGGTTTAATACGGAGTTGGACCGCCCTTTGCAGCTACAATAGCTTCTGGGAAGGCTTTCCGCAAGATTTAGGAGTGTGTTTATGGGAATTTCTGACTGTTCTTCAAGGAGCACATTTGTAATGTCAGGCACTGATGTTGGACGAGAAGGCCTAATCTGAAGGCCACATTACGTTTGGAGGTCTGTACCTATTGACACTGCAGAAAGTCGGTATCTTCTGCGCACTGTGCTCCTCAGCATGCGCTAACCCCTCTTTGTGATTTTACGTGGCCTACCACTTTGTGGCTGAGTTGCTGTTGTTCCCAACTGCTTCCACTTTGTTATAATACCACTAACAGTTAACCGTGAAATGTTTAGTAGTGAGGAAATTTCACGAATGGAGTTATTGCACAGGTGACAACATATCACAGTACCACGCTGGAATTCACTGAGCTCCTGAGAGCGACCCATTCTTTCACAAATATTTGTAGAAGCAGTCTGCATGCCTAGGTGCTTGATTTTATACACCTGTGGCCATGGAAGTGATTGGAACACCTGAATTCATTGATTTGGAAGGGTTTCCTAAAACATTTGGCAATACGGTGTATGTTTTTGATATATTTGAATCACCAGTTAAAATTGCGATATATTTATCCATATCTACTAATTGATTACTGTCTATCTTCTCAGCTGAACCTTATAAACGATTCAAAACAATTGATTTAGAAAGCAGTAATAAAATGTGCAGCTTGGCCTCATCACACTGAATCTGTAAATAAAATGACGCAGTTATAATTATACACACTTACACTTTCCCCACATAATATGCACTTCTGAATCATTATATTCCAAAACAAGTTATTATCAAAGAAGGTTATTTCCAAAAAAAGGTTTTTGAGGAGGCAGAGAGCATTATGGGAGGAAGTGGATGATGGTGTAATGTGGGATACGTTTCTAAAATTGCAGGTCATCATATGTTGGTAAGGAGCCAGAAGACATGGAGACTGGAAAAAATACATTCATCGGTATTTACATCTCTTCAGAACACAGCATTTAATAATGTGAATAATATGATAACGGCATGAATAAGATCATCATTGCGAGAAAGACATTTGCATATTCCTCCAATTGTTACGTTATTGTTATTCATTTAATAACTGAAGCAACCTTCTGACCAATCAGAATCGAGAATTCAACCGCACAACATAAACTATGGTGAAAGTAGAATAAACCAATGATGTGTGAAAAACTATTTCAATGAGAATGAAGAGTAAAAGCGAACAAAAGACAGACAGAGGTTACATAATAACATAATCGCCGACATTTTTTTTCGGCAAAGAAAAGCCGTGACCTTTGCACAGTCGAAGCGTGAGCGAGGCATCTAAAGTGAAACAGGAACAGGTATTTCCTCTTATGCTAGGGTAGATCTGGAATGAAAACAAACACTTTAGGAGTATTCAAGAGGGAGCAGCACCTTGTAGCAGATTCCTGTGTCTTTCAAGACACCTTTATCGTGTTCGTTTGTTTGTTTGTTTTTATTTCGTCTCAAATCTGATTGGTCAGAAGATGTTGATTTGTTCCTATCGGTGGTGAACTTTATCTAGAAAACAGTGCGTCATTGTGTTTGAAGGTTTCTTGGAAACCGATGTATTAGCAGTTTGAATCTTCGCCACAGCCATCCGTCTTCCACAAAATTGGCCTCTCATTGACTTTACCCGATTTGTGGGGTCATGTATGTGGAAGGGGCCAGATAGCGTTTTCCTCCGAGGATGTTACGCTGCCCTGTGACGCAGCAGGAGCAGCAGTTCTGAACAGATGCTGTTGGCTGGAGGACGTATTTTGTAGCTGTTGTATATATCTAAATGGTGGGTGGAGATCTGAGGCCAGGACTAAATTATGGAGAAAAGGTCGGGGTGGGCTGTTTGTGGTTTATGGGGGGATTAACTATTGACTATTAACCATTGAGCAAAAGAAAGAGCGAACTGGAGGCAACGGCAGCAAAGGTTGCTGAATTCTATATGGGTGTCTTCCTGGTTCTTTGATCTCCTTCCAAATCAAGAGTGAATTCCTGATAAATAAATAAATTTTTTTTAAAAAACGCAAGAACAACATGAAAATGAAGATTTCTGGAAGTCTTGAAAAGCAACTAACTTGACCAGCGCCACTGACTCTGAACAGAACTTAAGACAATAATCACATACTCTTTCGATATATTTAGTTTTTTCCTTTTGTTTGCTTTGTACAGCCACATCGCGACTTCACTTTTCAAACCAGAGAGGATAAAAATCTGTGACTTCATCCCTTTTCTGATGTAACATCTCTTACCCTGTGGCCAGTGTCTGGTCAGAAGAGCTTCCTTCAGCTAAATAATTTACAAAGACCGCCGCATTAGTAGAGAAGCCAGAAAAGCTGAAGCAGTTGATGTTTAGAACATCATCCAGGGTTGATTCCTACATTAAACACCTCAGCTTGGGTAAAACTACACAGTTCAATGGTCCTGCCTAAAACATGTGGACAGTGTCAGGTGGTGCTTTATGAGTAGATTGTGCTTGTGATGTTCTATCTGAACTCATGAAGACGTTCAGGTGCTTTCCCTCAAGTGTGACGGGAGACCTCCGGGGAGACAGGAGTGTGTTAATAACAGTACCGAAACGCAGGAAAAACGAGTAAAAAAAATAAAAGAAGCAAAAAACTTTTATTAAAGCGCTGACTCATGAGGCAGCATGGCATCTGCTTTCCGTTTCAGACACACCCACCCCTGTTGTCTTGGTTCGCACCACGCCCTCGGTTGCGTCACTCCTAACGTCACGTGGCTCTAGTTTCCTTCTGCGTTGTATGTGAGTATGTATGCGTCTGTGTGTGAGTGTGAGGGGGGTGTGGCCTGCACTTCCACCGGCTTTACCGCACTCACGCACAATGAAACAACGAGAGGGTAATGTAGGACACCACGTTGGGGCTTAAAGGATACGGACACGCGCTAGTGGTACCGAGTTTCCTGCGATTCTTTTTAACAAGTTGGATGTGATTATTCTTTCTTTTTTTTCTTCTTTTTTTTTTGATTCGCCGCGTTCATATGGACTGCGTTTAAGGATCGAGTTGTTTTTTTTTTTTTTTAAATATATTTCATCAGAGGAACGGGGTGGGAACCGAGACATCGTTCTCGCGCGCCCCTTTGCGCTTTGTTGTTTCGGCGTGGAAATACGATACGCGCGAGACCATGTCCGTGTTCGCCGACTCCGATTATCTCGCCGCCGAGTGCCTGGTGTCGATCTCGAGCGGTCCCGTGCTTCACCGGGCCAGGGCCCTGCCTCACGGCGAGGCGGACGGCTCGAGCGAGGACAGGGAGGTGCGCGAGACCCTTAGGCTCGAGGGCGCGGGCGGGGAGGCCGACGTCGTCCTCGCGGACACGCACGCCGCTTTCCGGCCCATGTCCGCCCACTCGGAGAGCAGCAGCAGCTCGTCGTCGTCGAGCTCATGCGGCGAGAGCGGCTACGCCACCCTGTGCGACTCGGGCACCGCGACCCCGACCATGACCCCCACCGGTACCCCGGTTCCGGGACAGACAAACCGCAACGCCCCCCAGCAGATGTGGGTAGAGGCAGGAGGAGGAGGAGGAGGAGGAGGGGCCCCGCGCTCTCCTTCTAAGCGCCACCCGTGCACTTTCGACGGATGTGACCGAGTGTACGGAAAATCGTCACACCTGAAGGCGCACATCAGGACGCACACAGGTGAGAGCACTGAGCTCACACACACACACACACACACACACACACACACACACACACACAGCTCAGTGCTCACAATTCAGTCCAATTCACACGATTCAACTCTATTGACCTATCAATCTAAATAACCAAGTTTGACCACAGGTTAATCCTTGGATAAGTATCATCTTCAAATGGCTACTCCTTTAGACCAGAGGTTCATTTTAATCGGATTTTTTTAAAAAGAGGTGTTTAATTTATTTTTGTCTCTAGACAAGAAAAACACTGTTACTGTTTACTTTTTTTTTTTCTTTTTTTTTTAGACAGACGAACCCATCATGGCGGACAGGAGTTTAATCACGGGTCAAGGTTTTAATCTAAAAACAAAAAAATAGTTTCAAAATGAACTTTTAATACAAAGGTTATGAACAAAGAATTTCACTTCCTTCGTATGTCTTTAAAAAAAAAATTAATCCTGGTTGCTGCAATCCAACTCTTAACAAGTGTACAGGAAAAGACACGCCAGCGCGTGCGTCATGCCTCGTGCCGTTAAATCCGTTAGTGCTTCTTCAATGATTCGCACGCCATGGGTTATGCTAAGCTAAATTACTAGCTAGCTTTCCAGATGTTGTAAATCGAATCTCCCGTTCTACTGGCTATTTTTTTTTCCCACGCTATTTTCCAGATGTGCCATGTGCTGGCGGTGTCCGAAAAGTTTTTTAAATCCCACAATGCACCGGGAAAGCGTAATTACAGTGCATTATTTGTTTTGGCTCGCGCGCTCCCTCACTGAGGAAAAAACAGTTAGCTAAGACGGCAACGCCCCTTCAATTTTTTCCCTCAGACTTACTTTTAACATAATAATAGATAGAAAGCTTGTTATTTATTCATGAAAAACATGTATATCAACAATAGCAGGTGTAATAAGAATGATTATGTACAAAAAATAATAAAGATGTTGGGTGAAAGTCAACACAAAGGCTAAAGGAACATGAAGCACATCAAATGTATCGAAACATGATTCATAGTGATTCTTCCTCTTCTTCTTCTTCTTCTTCTTCTTATTCCTTTATTCCTCTCAGATGTTGATGGTTATGAGCCATGTGGTAAAAAAAAAAAAGAAAGAAAAATAAAGAAATGGTTGCAACCTAAAAGGATAAAAAGTCAAGTTTTGGTGTTGGCTTCTTTCAGCTTCTTTCCTGTCGTAAAATTCGGCCGTGAATTACAAAGAAATCAAATGTAGATAAAGTGGAGAGGTTTGTTTTGCTATCAAAAGATGAGTGACTTGATATTTAATTCTAGACGTTTGATTCTAGGCGCCTTCTGTTTCGAACCCACCCATTTTACCAGTGGTCAGAAATACTGGAACACGTGATGGACAAGCGTTTCTTGTCGGTTTGGTCTGTCCTACAAGATTGATTGTTTACACAAATAATAGCTCTAAATCTCTAAATGAAGATAAGAGAGCTGACTGTTGGGGGAGAAAAGCAAGCCATTGCCAATGCATCAGGGCTTAATTATCACCCCCCCCCACCCCACCCCACCCCACCCCGGTGAATTAACAGCCAGATATTTCACAGGGCAGGCAAGTAAAACAACAGCGGTTGGTGACAATCGTTGGAAAAGCTGTGAAGAAAATAACTCCCAAAACAACAGCCAGTGATATCGACAACTTCCACAGGGCCGGGGTGAAGGTATCCCCGATCTACTGTTTGAAGAAGACTTTGAGAGCAGAAATAAAGAGGCCATACCACAAGTTGCAAACCTCTCATCAGCTGTAAAACTTGGAATGCTAGAATGGTCAAAATCACAAAGAAATACAGCAATGAGCCACTAAAGTTCTGAAACCAAGTTCTAGCAAAGGGTGGAGAAAGAAAGGATCTGCTCATGCAAACAACATGTGAACTCACTGGTCAAGAACTCTGGATGGAACACATGATGGTAGCAGCAGAATAAATTAAGAAGTCTAAGTTAAGAAGAAACATTCTGTCTGCCAGTTTTACAGAGAAATACATTCAAATGAATTAGAAGGAACCTCATCATACAGCAAGACAAAGAGCCAAAACACCATTCCAACATAATAAAGGACTTCTATGGAAGGTTTTAGACTGGCCAAGTCAATCACCAGACTTAAGCCCTCATCGATCATGCATTTACTTTTAAGACTCTCCGTTTCTATACTTTTGCTCACCTAATGAATGAAAGGTGCCAAATTGTTTAAGATGTATGGGTAATGACGTGATGTTTTATTGTCTGGTGTATTTTGTATGTGTTGCAGGTGAGAGGCCGTTCCCATGCACCTGGGCCAACTGCGAGAAGAAATTCGCCCGCTCCGACGAGCTGGCCCGTCACCTGCGCACTCACACGGGTGAGAAGCGCTTCCAGTGCCCGCTTTGTGCCAAACGCTTCATGCGCAGTGATCACCTGATCAAGCACGCCCGCCGCCACCCCGACTTCCACCCATCCATGATCGGACGCCGGGGCCATGGCTCGCCCCAGGGCCAAGGGTCATCAATCAGTGCACAGTCTCAGTAAACCAGCAGCATCCATTTCACAACCTAAACCCAGTCGGACACTTTTTACATAGCAATGCAACTCCTTTTTTTACACATAAGCCGCCTATCTGGGCACCAAGTAGTGTTCGAAGTTCTCACTCCCTTCAAATCCCATCGCCTTGTCTTCCTTCGAGTCCGGTCATGAGGTTGAGCTGGTCATTTGCCTCAATACAAAAATCCTGGTGCAATCATATCATCCAACACGACTGACGAGTGATGTCAAGTCTGCTGCAAGATTTCCGTGTATTGTAGAGCCGTTTAGCTCTCGAGCGTCTCACTCTCGCCACAAGCACAACACGCTAACTCCTACCAGGCAGCGAAGCTATTTCGGGTTAACAAGATGGCCGTCCACAACGCAGCACAATCCTCGCTCTCAGATTCTTCCGTTTGTTTCTGAAAGTCTACCTAGGTTACATCACTTCTCAGTCATGTTTGAGATGTCCTTTTCTCTTTTCTGGTTTATGGGCGTGGATGTTAATCCCCCCTATTAAACAGACACTGTTTGAAACTGCTATGTCATTCCAGTTTCGTTCTGCGTTCCAGTACTGTTTTTAAATACACCCTAATTGCCATTCCTTCGCCACTGCATAACAGTACTATAAAAGTACTGCATCACAACACGACACCAAAAAAAAAACTCCACCCCACCCTTAAGTAGGACGCGCCATGTATTTCAGCTAGCTAACTAACTAGATAACTATCTAAGCGTGCTACCTAGCTGGCTAGAGTGCTTAAACAGCTGGATTGTTAATTAGCTAGTTTGCTCAAGCTATACAGGTTGGCTGTTATGACTAGCTTTCAACATTACAATTTTGAACAGAATGATTTTGGAAAATCCCTGAAAATGGTGACCATTTCAACCCAGAATAAACAAGGGTGTACACCAAACAGTACTGGAATGCAGTCTTAGATGGACCATATCATCTCTTCACATGGTGCTCTATTTACAGTTCTCCTGTAACACGACTAAGAAAAAAAAAAAAAAGAAAAAAACCCGTTGGTCAATCACACGGGACTCGCAAAATATCCTCGTAGCTTGGTTTACATCGAACAGCGCCACTGTGCTCGGGCTCCAGTGACGATCCTTTCTGTATAACCTAATGACGCTGGTTAATTCTCAAACATCTGTTCATGAAACCGATAATGGAAAACGAAAGATAAATATTTCTTGCATTTCCATCCTTTGAGGTCTCGAATATTGGTATAAGTTATTGTTGTTTTCCTTTTTGTATTTCTACACGCAATATATGTGTTTGGTTCTAATTTGCTCTTTCCAAACAAAAAAAAAAAAACAACGATGGGCTCGACCCTGACGTTCCATGACCGCTGAAACGGTTAAATGGTTCGACGTGTTTTTTTTAGTTATTTCCTCTTTAAAAAATATTTAGACGTGTAACCTCATGCTGGAGCGTTGCAGATGGCTCGATGTCCATGTGTGTGTGTATGAGCGTGTATGAGTGTGTATGGGTATAGCTATGCTTGAAGCTTCTACAGTAGAGATGTTAACATAAATTATAATGATTTTAGGGGTTAAAGGGCACTCGATCGCTTGAATAGATAGGCTAGTGCTGCTTGTTCGTGTGCGCAGTGTATGCCATGTATGTATAAGAGAGAAAGAAATGCTAATCTCTCTCTCCAAACACCTCTATCTCAGAGAACAATGTAAACACATCAGGAATTTCAGAAAGCCTTAATTCCTCGCCGACTTATTTTGCACCATTGTTTACCGTTACACACTTACTACAGGTAACTTAACGCCGCAGGGTGGTTTTAATTGTTTCTTCTTTTTTTTTTTCTCCCTTCTCAACAAAAATAAAATACAAATATGCAATATTGCACTTTTCTTCTAGGTGATGATGATGATGCATCTGTCTGCTAGCGTGATGGGTAACACTGTATAATTAATTATACGTCTTCAAATATAACAATAAGTATAATTTAAAGAAGAAAAAAAAAAAAAGAAAAAAGGAACACTGTGGAATTGGAAGGGGAACCCGTCACGGAACACTTAAGTCTCGGGATGCACCTTTTTTCCGAGTGCTTGAATAAAGTGCGACAAAGGGAAGAAACGGACTTGTTCACAGAAAATTTTTTAAAAAATATATATTTCTTTTTCCTGTATTATCTTTTTTTGTTGTTATTGTTTTCTTCTATCAAGCAAAGGACTCCTGTGTCGCTTTTCTCATCTTTCTTTCCTTTCCATCAAGGCGAAAGATTATTTTTTAACGTTCTACGAGATGACGGTATCTTCATCCACGCACATAATGCAATACAAGGACTGCAACGGGTAGCTGCAGGCAGTTATCTGAACTGTAACACATCAAAAAAAAAGGTCAAACTAATGAAATTACAAAGGAAAAGGTCAGTTTTTTTCCTTCCCTAACGGGTGTCAAAGGAGAGAGAGAGGGGGAAAAAAAACAAACCAAACCAATATTATACCTCTGGTGTCTTGTGTTAAAAGATTGTGAGATTCTGTCCGTCATGCTGTTTTGAGTAAATGTATTTTTTGTTTATTTTAATTTTTTCACCTCACATCAACATTTAGCCGCAATACCCTCGTCTTGTGGCTTGTCTCATTTCAGTTGGTAAAAAATGTGTTCTTTCAAACCCATTCGTTCCTTCCTACATCTGATCAGTTTACGGTTAGCGCTAGCAGTGCTAATTCTTGGCCAGTAAATTACCATGACAACAAAAACCCCACAGAATCTTTTTTTTGTTCGTTTCTCATTATTTTTCTGTTCTAAATGTGTCCCATCTGTCTATTAGTACTAAAAAAAAAAAAAAAAAAAAGGAAACAAATATAACAAGCTAATGCAGCAGTAGCTGGTTAGCATTATGCAAGTTAGATCATGCTAAACATGTTTAGCTTTATTAGCCATCTTTATTTGAAGAACGTTTCTTTGGTGACCTGTAGTGGCCTTCTGGGTAGTATATGATGAAGTCCATTTTTAAAGCTAGTTTGGTAGGTTAGCGTTTTCTTTTTGTTTGTTTGTTTGTTTGTTTTTTCCTCAGTGATGCAAAAACCACCCCATGTCTCTTGTCTGTCAGATGTTTTCTTTAGTATTGTTTACTTTTTTGACTCTAATCTTTTTTTTTTCCTGTTTAATTTTTAAAAAAAAATATTTTACAAGTTTTATCTAAATGTGTGTCAAAAGAATGCTCAATACAAAAATGCTAGCGTTGCTAGTAACGAACAGGAGGCAAGCTGTGTCTGTTTCTTTAGCTTATCTTAATTTCTGTGTTTTAAAACATTCACACACAAAAAAATGCAAATCTTCCTATCGGTTTTATGCAAATGATCTCATCCTAGCCTTTGCTCTTTATTAGCCATGTTAGCATTTATGAGTGAAGCATTCCTTTTGATGGTCTTGTGTAACCTATAATGTATAGTGATACCCTCTGAGGTAATTTAGGATAAAAGCCTGTGTAACTGGATTAGTTTAGCTGTTAAATGTAGTGCTAACAGCTAGTAAAACTTGTTTGGAGCCCCCAGTGTTTTTTATAAGTCTGTCTAAACCGGTCTATTTTGTTTGTCCTTTTGTTTTGATCAGTTGTAGTGAGAGAAAAGCTAATCTTGGTCTAAAAAGCTGCCTTCTTGCTTCGTGTCAATCCAATCTTGACCTCATTTGTCTTTAAAGCTTGTTTTGTACACACTAAAACCAAATACACTCCATTTTTTTTGTGCAGGTCAATGATCACACTAATAAGTCTGTCAAGACTGCATCAGAGTCTCTCTTCCTTTTGACGAGGTTATGACCTCATCAGGATTTGGGCTTTAATGCATCTCCTCAGGTGATTTAAACTGAATGCTGAGAATCTCCATTCTTCACCGATATATAAGCATGTGATGTATTTTATTTTAATTTTTTTTTGTTATAATTTGGTTTACTGTTGGTATTCCTCTGCTGATTTAATTTATTACATGCTGTTTGTGGTGTTGTTTTTTTTTTCCCATAGCACATTGTGAGATATGGAACTTTGCTAATATTTGGGTTAATTGATTGCCTCAAACCACAAGAAACTGCCAGTGCTTTTTAAATAAATTTAAAAAAAAATCTAATTATTATCAGTATGTTTGTCATGATTTTTTCCGTGGTAATGTATTGATGGAGTAAATCAGTTGAAGGTGGATAGTATAGTGTAAAACACCTTTTTATTTTTTTCTTTAGATTTTATTTAGAACCCTTTGGTTGTCCTTCCGGAGAAACCCCTTCAAGGTTTGGTCTAGAACACGACAAGGGTCATGTTAGAATTCACCCTTATTTTCATAATTCTTATGAAATTTGTGAGGAACTTTCAAGGTTCAGTGTAGAACACTACAATAAAGGATACAAAAAGAGGACAATTTTGGAAGATAAGTTCTGTCAGTTATCCAGTAAAACCTTAAAGAACCCTGGGGGGGATGCTTAAAGGATTAGTGTAAGTGTTAGTTCAACCAAAACGATTTAGGAAAGAAAATCAGAAAGGGATCAAGAAGAACCTTTTAAGAAGCATTATTTATTCAGTAAACCATTAAAGAACCCTGAAGGTATCCTTCAGTATTCAATGCAGATCACTACAGTAAAGGGTTCAAGTAGAATTTTTATTGAACGGTAAGAACTTCCAGAAGAACCCTTTTCCCAGAAAGCTATGTATTAGCTATGTAAAGGTATGGTGCTAACTCCAGATTTTTAGTATATTTTCTGTGGTTCTCCAAGAGATTATTGGTTGATTAAGTGGTTCTTAATGGTTAATGGTCTCCTGAGATAAAACTTTGAACCCTTTGTGGCTATCAAGTTCTTTATAAAACCCTTAATGGATAACCAAAGCACCCCTGGGCACTGAATGTTCTCACCCATTTGAATATGTGACCAGATTTTCATGTCCATAAAATGTAAAAACCCCATGTTGTCCAAAGCTGCCCTGTGATTGTCTAGCTTAGAGTTCATCCCTGTTGCGTCCATCGGAAGTAGGTAAAGGGGCTGCATCGCCACGGTTCGGCTTTTTATGGGAACGTTGGTGATCCCAGTCTGTGTTAATGCTCTCATTGTCCCAGATGGTGGATGTCTCGGTGTCACTGCTATAGCCTGGTTCTCCAGTGTAGTGGGTTGGGTAGAGGAGGAGAGGTTCCACTGAGAAGGTTATCAGGTCCCTCTGCTTAAAGTGAGCCAGGTACTCTTCCCTGGGAATAAAGATATCATTTGATTTGATGTAATGATCATAACTGAACTCCAGAGCGATTCCCAAATCCTCACGAACATATTGATCCCATACCAAATGCCAATCCATACTCTAAACCCCATGCAAGCTCTCCTTTATTACCCTGATCCACAACCCAAATCTTCGGTCAATACACTGATTTCTACCCCAGATCCCCATCAATACAGTGATTTCTACCCCAGATCCCAAAAATAATCTCGTTCATACAGCTGGCACTACTGTCAGAGATATTGAACATTCTTACCCAGTAATTACCCATAACTTAGCTTAATGTCTTGCCCAATTCTTTGGGTATGCTTTGTACACTCAGTAACCACAGGGAAAGCAAACGATGGTTTGCTATCAAATGTACCCTATAAATCTGAGAATATAAGCCCTGGTCACTAATCTAGGTTAAAAAAATGTTCTGAGGTGTGAAATCTACTAAATAGAACATACTTGGGGTGTTTGTTGAACATAACCGGCAGGAACTCATCTACTGGCAGCATTTTGCCCAAAGGTTTTGCCTCCAGCAGTTTCTTAGCACCCTGAAGAGAGAGAGCGTATCCCAGAGTCCAGTAGGAATAATCAGGGTATACCAGGTTCTTTATCCCCTGCACCCAGCGTTCAGGATTCTTCACCTGCAACCGCTTACGGCCCACGTATCTGGGAGAGAGGCGGAAAATTGAGGGTTATTAGGATAATTAGGGCAAACAGCAACTGTAGAACCACTTTTCATAATCTCAGTCTGTCACAAATTGCAGGTCTGCTTCAGCAACCCTTTCTTTTAAATCAGCTTCTGGCTGCTTTGTTGTTTCTCAGCTGGCCTGCCATGTGCTTTCCTAAAGCCAGACAGGAACCTGGGTTATAGCCAAAACTTAGGCAAATGCACTCGGTGACATCAAACTCTTTTGCGTACATCAAGTCCCATTGGAGCTGCGTCCGTTGAGCGTCCTCCATGATTGTGTTCAGGCGGCTCTTGAAGTTCGGTTCAAAGCGAATGTCGTCCTCTAGCACGAGTACCTGCTGCTGCTTACGTTCCACCACCTGAGGGAGACAAAATGTCTGTCAGTGTGCATGTGTGGAATGGGAGATATCCTGGACTGTCTACCTGACTATATCAGGATCATCCTTCCTAAATAATCATGGACAAAGTGGTGTGAAGTCATCTTTATCATCTATGTTTATATTATTTATTTCATACACCACTTGCCTCAAATGATGCCATTTTGTCTCAATAACACTGAGAATGATTTAATGAAGCTAGGATAACAAAGTGATTCCAGGTTGAACGTTTTTAGATAGATTCCAGGTTTTTAGATACACAGTGTACTTCCTTTGTTGTGCAGAATATAGATGACAGTATGGTATTATGCAAAACATTTAGATTTTAGATTTTCAAAACAGGATTAAATGTTACAGAGAAAATTAGCGTGCATTAAAAAGCAACATATTAAGTAACGAATGCAAAATGGTGCCGCCATATTATAAACTGTATAACTGATTGGATGTGACGTGAGTTGATTAGAGCCGGGATACATTCTGAGCAGGAGATACATTTTTTGAAGCCATACATTTATTCCAGAGCCAAAACAATGCCTTTATTTGCCGGCTCTGTGATTTTATCACTGAACCTCATTGCTTTATTCACGTGCAGACATTCATACGTATAGAACATGTGCTGCTTTTACCTGCTTCCAGATGTTGTAATGGCTGAGAAAACATCCGATCTCTCCTTTAGTGAGCTCTCTGCCGGAGTAGGGGTCTCGGTAACTGGGCAGCATCTCGATCCCTAAAGCCTGGAGCTGCGACGAGTTCAAAGCTCTGAAATAAAGAGGGTTGTTTTTAGATTTCTTTTGATATAAAGCGAATTATATGACCTGTGTGTATGTTTTTCATCTCGTACTTGCCGTCCACTGCATCGGTCAACGTGACTTCGATGCCTAAAACATCCAAAGTGCGCAACATGCGCGCTCTACGGTCAATGCGCCGCAGTAAATTAATGACATAGACCTGACAAAACAAAGACGGAGGAATATTCCAGATTAATACTAACTACTAAGACTAACTTCTGAAGAAATCTAACTACAGAAGAGTCTAAAAAATAAATAAATAAATATAAATAAATAAATAAATATAAACAAATAAGAAAAAAATTAAAAAGTCAAACAAATAATTAAACAAACAAACAAAAAAATAAATAAATAAGTCTAAAAGAAATATCATTATCATTATGTAGATTATCACCATGCTTACAAAAATAGATACGAATAATAACTGAAAAAAATACTGCGCTAAACAATATAGTTATTAGGCTTGGTGATGGTATTAATTATTAAATATTTATTATCAGTTATACCACAGGTCTGCTCGTCAGAAGGTGTTGATTAATTTTCTCTAACAGCGTTGTTGATTCTATAGTAACGTATTTCATAAAGACCAGAGAATACTCCACATAATCTGAAATGAAATGAAATGAAAAATGAAAATGTTTCATTGTACGTTTTCCACCATTGGAAAGTCTTGTTTTTCTTTTTTGTTTTGTTTTCAGAGAAGCTGTGGAGGGGTCAAAGGGGTCAGCAGGTGTTTAAAACTTTCTACAGTGTAAGTAATAACCTGGAATGAATTATTTGGCAATGAATGTAAGATTAAGGGTAATTATAAATGGATAAAAATATACAGTGTCCTGCTTTTATTCAACAAAAAATGTCATTTTTGGCTCATTTCTGTAGTATAAGTGGAATAAAACACTGTTATAGCAAATAAACAGCACTCCCTTAATACACATAAGACACATGCTGTTGTGAACGATATAAGGAGACATCAGTACCTCGTCAAACACCATTGTGTCCTTGTTTCTGGATGCAGTGTGCAAATAGCTTGAAGGCTCCAAGGCGAAATCGACTACAGAGCACAGAAGAATTCAGTGTCATGAAATATATTTCATACTGTCTTCCTAAACTGCAGGGATTTCATAACAGAAAGACATGAAAAGGGACGAGGTGTGAGTTTACACGCGGGCGTGAAAGCTTTGTGTATAGAAAGAGGCCTGTGTGAATCACCGTGTGAACGAAACACGACGGCTTCCTTTTCTTCACTAGATATAGACTCCCGTATGGCTTATGTGGGGGTTTCGTAGCCATATGGCCATCTTTCTAATATCTTTCATAAGGCCATGTTGTAATATTCAGATCTGGAATCATGCCAGTACATCAAACCTCTTTTTCCATGATATTTCGTGTTTCTATATTTTGAAGATAAATCCTTTTTTGACCGTATATGGAAAATTCTGCATCGTCAGAACTGCTGAAACTCGCCATCGCTCGACTCACTCATGGCCTCGCTGAGCGTGTGGCTGAAGCTTTCCGTCTCATCTTCCAGAGTCTGCTGGGTCTGCAGTGGCACAGGCAAATACCCATAATGCTCTCTGTTACACACAAACATCTGCACTCCTGCAGGGAAGCAAGCGAATGAGAAAATGAGTCATTACTTAATTCATTTTAATTGAATTATTATTATTATTATTATTATTATTATTATTATTATTATTATTAAAACGAAAGTACTGGATTCTTTTCTTTTTTTTTATTGGTCAGAAGGTGTTGCCAAAAAGCTTTAACATCTCCAACAGACTTGTATCGTAGGTGCTCTGTCATCTGTTTATTTAGTTAATTTATTGACCGTTCATGGAAGGAGTCTCCAGTGTCAGTGAGTTTCTCTATAACTTTCAGCAATTAATACTGACTCAAATGGTGAGTCTGAATAGCTATGTGGTGTGAATCCAGGCTCACCTGCCTGTCTGGCTGAAAAGGAGAAGGCCAGGATGTCATCCAGGATCCATGGGTAGAGCTGGTGGAGAGGGTAGAAGGCCAGGGCACGGCTGGCACGGCGGCGTAAATCCAGCAGCATGGTGGAGTGAATCATGGGCACGGCGTGGCACCCAACCCTCTTCCGGTTTCGAATGGGAATGTAGGAATCAGTTCTCTTGTAATATCCCTGCGGAAATAAAGTTAAAGATGGGTACAGTAATGGGTAGTTAAGAGCTAAAATATTTTGTATCCTTTAAAAATCTATCTATCTATCTATCTATCTATCTATCTATCTATCTATCTATCTATCTATCTATCTATCTATCTATCTATCTATCTATCTAATATATCTCAGGATTTATGGCATTTGGCAGGTGCCCTTATCAAGAGGCATTCATTTTTTTATACAACTTAGCATTTAAAGGCCTTAAGGTTTTTTTTAAAGTGTCTAGGAGTGGTTACTTGGTGGTGGTGGTGGTGCTGGAGTTTGAACTAATGACCTTCTGTTCAAAAGTCCAGTGGTTCATTCACATACCACAAATCGAATCCCATCTAATTACACTAATAAACATAAACTAAAATCCTAAAAACAAAGATGATGCTGAAGACACAGTATACCTGTGTGGTCATCCCACACCAGAAGTTAGAGTAGAGCGATCTGGATTCCAGCATGGGGGCCACCAGTGTGCGGTTCTCAGCTATCAGCTGGCTCAGGACCTTCGGGTTTGTCAGCAGGTTATCACTATCAGCAAACTAGAAGGATAAAGTGAGTACGACATGAGAGAGAGTTACTGATACCACTGTGAAGTATGTAAGTAATGATCAGTAATGTTGTGGAACAGCTTTCAATCTGACTGTAACAAAACACTGGAGACACACATAAATATATATATATATATATATATGTGTGTGTGTGTGTGTGTGTGTGTTTTCTATTTTAATGAGATAAAACGGTCAACACTGAGACCGTAAAACTCACCAGGATGTAGTCAGCCCATTGAGCCCGGGCCGATTGGAGAGCAGCCTGCCTCAGCTGCATCACATGGATGAATCTGGAGTCTGGCCAGTGCTTGGGACCGCGTTCATCAGCATAGGAACTATTAAAAAAAAGAATTCTTACTGTCCGCTTCAAATTCAAATTCAGTTTGTCACTTACATAACCATACAGAGTTGACCATGCTACCATAATCTTTCATTTTTAAAAATGCTTATTTTTTACTGTCATAATCAAAAGAAAATAAAAATAGACTGAGAATAGAATTACAATCAAATGGAATCCAGCTATACAAGTAAGGAAAGGGTTCATTTCAGTTAAATTAACTGAATAACGGAAAGCGAGAATAGAATTAGCAGAACCTCGCAGAGTCTAAAAGTACCCGAGTACTAGAAAGAGAAACAATAGAATTAATAGAACAAAAGGAAGATCTAAGAAGATTTGAATTAACAGATCTTCAGATCTAATCAAATTTATAGAATAATAACAAAAAGAGTGTCGAATAACAGAACTTCAAACTTGTGTAGAATTAATAGAATAAGAGACAGAGAGAGCACAGAATTAACAGAATGTCAGAGTGTAGAATTAACAATTAAGAGAATTGACTATTCTCTTCTCTTCATAGATGGCTTTTTTGACCATCTATGCCACAATTAATATGGGATCAAATAGATTACAAATATAGAATTATAAAGAAATAGAATTTAAGTATACAAATAGGAAAAGGAAAATATATTAAACATCAAATCAGCTAAATAATAGAGAGAATGGAACTAATAGAACTTCAGCGAGTGTAGAATTATCTGAAAAACAAAAACGGAGAATAGAATTGACAGAGCTCAGGAGTGGATAGAATTAATAGAATAATAGGAGACGAGAGTTAAATCATTAAAATTCCAAAATAAGCTGAATAATGGAAAGAGTGGATGGAATTAGTAGGACTTCAGAGGGTGTAAAATTAACTGAACAATAAAAAGAAAGAACAGAATTGACAGGCCTCAAGAGAGTATAGAATTCATAGAGTAATAGAAAACGAGAGTAGAATGATCAAAATTCCTAATTCTATTTGTCACACATACAACCGTGCGTATTATGTTTTGCAGTGAAATGCTTTTTAGACTGTCCTTTTCAATCAAAATAGAATAAATATGAATAAGAACAGAATCACAATGAAATAGAATTTAAGTATACTCTATAATATAAACAGGAAAGGGAAGAATAATTTAATCCTTTTTTTTGGCTGCAGTATTTGCACTTCCCGTGAAAGATATTATGGCTTCTCAAATCAAGCCCATCGCTTTACACTTTGATTAGAATTATTACACCGGTTATTAAAATGAATTATTCAAACCTGAAATTCTACCTGCTCCCATGCTCCGTGGTCCGGATATGTACGGAATGGTACAGTCGCTCCACTCCGGACACCCACTCCTGCAGCATGGCAGTGGTGTTATCGATGCTGTGGTCTGCTGCAGCCCTGCAATGAACATTATTTTTGACATTCTTTACTAGACAGAGAGTTTCTGCATATCAGTAACATTTCTTAAATATATATATCATCAGGACTACATATATATATATATATATAGAAATAGAAACAGCAATTAAATAATCTTCACGCTACAATAACCACACAAACCCAGAATAACTGTCTTCAGTATGCTACTCTGTCTGCTTACATCACATTTACAATGATAATATCACAGAGATAACACTTCAGCGATTGTACACGTATTCAATTCTATTCAAAATTCTATGTAGATAAAATATATTTTAAAAAGCTTCCAAGCATTAGAACCTTCATAGAAGTCTAAATATGTTCAAATGGAACTATTTCTTTCACATGACAGCAGAGAGAGAGAGAGAGAGAGAGAGAGAGCATAGAATCTTTTAGAGTTTTAGAAAAAAGACAAAAGCATGTACACTATTAACAGTGTTCTAGAGAAGAAATCATAGAATTAAAAACATTCTTCAAAAGGAGCAACACAGAACTTGCAGAATTCTAGATATTGTAGAATTAACAGAACTATAGAAAGGGAGAAAATTGCATGAATAGAAATCTAGAGAGATAGAATAGGGTTTTGGTGGAATTTTAGAAATGAGTGCAGAATGAACAGAATTCTACATAAGAGGGGAGGTTAAATATATCAGAATTCTAGACAGAAAGAGAGAGATAGCACAGACGTGTTAGCAGGAGAGCATATAATTAACAGACTTTTTTATAAAAAGCATAGGAAGGTGAGAATAGAATTAACAGAATTTTACAGAAATGGCATAGAATTGTAAATGAATTGTAGTGAGCCTAGACACAACAACATTCCAGAAAAGGCAATAGAGCACAGGGTTACCAGATCAGGTTACCAGAAAGTGTAGGATTAATAATATAATAGAAAGGAAGAGTGCAGAATTCCAGAGAGAATCAAATTAACAGAATAATAGAAGAAGAGAGCATAGACTTAACAATACTTCACTGAGTATTAAATGAACATAACAGTAGAAAAGATAATATAATTTACAAAATTCCAGAGAGTTTATTTTAGAGAAATTAACAGAAAATTAGACAGACAGAGTCTAAAATTAACAAAATCTCCAGAGGGAATTGAATAAACTGAATAATAGAAAGTGAGAGCGTATAAATAACTGCCCTCAAGAGAGTGTAGAATTAAACTCTCCACAGCAAATTGAATGAAGAGAGTTATAGAAAGTCATAGTGTAGATTTAACAAATTCACCAGAGTGAATCGAACGAACGAACTAATAAAATGTGATAGTGTAGAATTAACAACATCTCCAGAGTGAATTGAGTGAACAGAATAATAGAATGTGATAGCGTAGAATTAACAGACTTCCAAAGAGTATAGAACAAATAGTATAATAAAAAAAGAGAGAACAGATTTAACAGAATTTCAGAGAGAATTGAATTAACAAAAAATAGAAAGAGATTGTAGAATTAACAAAATCTCCAGAGCGAATTAAATGAACAGAATAATAGAAAGTGAGAGTGTAGAACAAATGGAATAATAAAAATAGGGAATAGAATTGACAAAAATTCTAGAAAGAACTTAATTAACCGTTAATTCCCCCGAGTGAATTGAATGAACGGAATAATAGAATATGATAGTGTAGAATTAACAGACTTCCAGAAAACGTAGAACAAGCAGAATAATAAAAATAGAGAATAGAATGAACAGACCTCTAGAGAGAATTGAATTAACAGAAAGATAGAACGACAGAGTATAGAATTAACAAAATCTCCAGGGCAAATTGAGTGAACAGAATGACAGAAAACGAGTGTAGAATTAACAGACCTCCAGAGAGTGTAGAACAGACAGAATAATGAAAAAAAGGGAATAGAATTAGCAGAACTCTAGAGAGAATTGAATTAACAGAAAGATAGAAAGAGAGAGTGTAGAATTAACACAATCTCCAGTGTGAACTGAATGAACAGCGTAAAGGGTCTTGATTTGACTTTAAATGTAGACATGGGTCAAATTGAGATATTCTGTGAAGTTAAGCTTTGTAAAGATTATTTCTTTAATTCTACAGAATGTCAACACTTGGTAATTCTACAGAATGTCAACACAATGTAACCATGGTGACTGTAATGTGACTACATGTCGTCCTCCATTTTCTGCAGATATTAGCTTGTAGAGTTATCATGCAGTGAATAAGTCCTAGTGTCTCTCTGCATTTTATCACTCCACTGCGAGTCTCCTGGCTGCTCCTCTGCACTGTTTACTGTTCAAGCGCAGAATATTTCAGACCCGGGTGCCGATTAGAGACGCTTTCTCTCTCAGGGCACGCACAATACCACTGTTCCTAAAATGGAGGGCGTGTATAAAGAAAAGAGAAGCACAATTTCTCATAGACTTTTTTATATAGTGCTGTGTGTTTGTGTGTAGAAGCCATGATGTATCAACACAAATTCTCAGCATGATATTCCTTAGCTTGATATTCCATTGTATGCTACACCTGCATGGAAGTCACAAATTTCTTCCCTTCAAACCACTGGAAAAAGGAAAGAAAAGAAAGGAACAGAAACTTTTAAAGAAATCATGCAGTTACCAGATAGCTATCCTGTCCTTGGGATGGTCCAGGCGTTCGATGCAGCCCAGGTAAAAAGGAAGGCTGTGTTCGGAATTGCGAGCCAGAACGACGATCATCACCTTCGGTTTGAGAAGCACCGACTCGGTCCGGATCGGTTCCAAGTCCGAGAGAGCGTCGGAGAAATCCAATCTAAAGATTCCGAACCAAAGTAGGATAGAAACCTGTAGACGAAGCATGGCCAGCACAGCACGGTGTTCCTCTGGTCTCTTACAGGGACAGAAGGAATGTGGCAGTCAGTATATAAAGCTGAGGGATCTGTTTGACTGGATGGAATTGGAGCTGGAGCTGGCCATGATCTGAACACACGCTCAGTTATTTGCATAATTAAACATTTTTATGAAATAATTGAAATAATACAGTAATTAAGCACATTTTTTTGAAAAATTCTAATTGAATAAAATTAAATACATCACATTTCAATAGATAAATAAATAATAGATAATAAATAAGTACATGATTAAATAAATAAATAAATAAATAAATAAATAAATAAATAAACATTATATACTGGATATGTTATTAGTCTGTATGTCTGATTGTTATTTAATTAAATAAATAGAGAATGATTATTTTAATATTA
The DNA here is from genome assembly GCF_019097595.1 of Hemibagrus wyckioides. Lineage (NCBI taxonomy): Eukaryota > Metazoa > Chordata > Actinopteri > Siluriformes > Bagridae > Hemibagrus > Hemibagrus wyckioides. Next base: position 2,028,876 of record NC_080716.1, read on the forward strand.
TAGAACATGACTTTAAATTTAATAAATACATTAATTTATTATTTATTTGTCAAAATAAGTCACGGATAAGAAAATCAATTTCTAGTAGATTTGTTTGCCTAAATTTCAAAGGCAAATAAAGAATCTTGAACAGATACAAAAAAGTAAGTATTTTAAATGTTATTTGTTTGTATGTTTTCAAAGTGGATGTATTTATATGCAGGACATTTTAAAAAAAATATATATTTCCTGCTTATTTGTAAATGTAAATAAGCCAAATTTATTATCTTGTTATTATCTTGTTATTATCTGAAATGTAATCTACACAGCACTGTACTGATGTATTGTTGTTAAACAAAGAACACGGCCCAGTGGTTGATTTTTTTCACTTTGTCATGTTTTATTCCACATGCAGCAGGACAAAGGCATTTAACTTTATTAATTTTATTTCTATTTATTCAAATTCAAAGATGCTACATGTTTTCACATTCAGTTTGTTGACATGGGAGGAGCGTCATTGCTGAGGTAAAACTGTATAGACATAAACAATAGAATCTCCTTAGAGCAGAAAGGACTACAGCAGAAAGAAAACTAACCAATACACAGAGAACCCTAATTCTAAATCAAATGCCCTCTAACGCTAATTAATACTGAATGTTCACAAGAGCTTAAGATTGGTAGCCGAGGTATATACTTGTATTAGCCTTAATGCATTTCAAGCCTCATTAGCTATGTTATCTTTTTACACTGCTGAATACTCAGATCTGTTTGGTCATAAGGTGGTGATTTATTTGGATTGGACAGCAATTATTTTTTCTATAGTAACAGCATAAACATGGACTTGGTGCACATTCCATCCATAAAAATGTAAAAATAGTAGCTGGTATTGGATTTTCAGTTCAGTGCTGAATCCAGCGATGTGGAAGGATCCGGACAGTAGCCGTACTCTCGCGGGTCATCAGACAGGTGACCTGATCGAGGCTCAGTCCAGTCACCTTCTCTCCGTTTACCTCGAGGATTTCATCCCCTACTCCCAGAAGGCTGGTGTAGATGTTCTCCGTGACGCTGCCTCCCACTTGTTCTACATATATTCCTATGATGAGAGGTCCATTTTATTAGTGCAGATACTTCAAGCACTAAGACAATGTTGCATTATTTTGAAGAAAACACTGATCTAGGTCATTAAAAATAAACTAGATAAGCAAAACGATATATTTAACCCAGAAGAGCAGTACCTGAGTCCGGTCGACCTTTTCCTCTAGAGATGACAAAGCCGAATGGTGCATTGAGTGGTCTAGTGAGCTCTAACAACAAAGAGCTATCAGGAAAAGTCTGGATAATTCGTCCCATTGGCCCTGAAATTTGAGCTGCGTCTAAGTTTTCCATTCCTTTTTTAACATGAAGATCCCTAGAAAAGATAAGCATACCTGTGAAAAACCCAATATAAAACAACCTTGCTTTTAAGATTGAAGAATTCAACAGTGCTGTTGAGTAAAACAAATTAATGAGCACTTTCATGACCAATCAGAATACAGAATTCAACAGAACTTTATATTCCTCACACATTAGCATTCCCTACAAACCTGGGTCCCAGAATAAGAGGCAAATGAAGCTCTCCGAGGACAGTTGAGCGCTCATATTTCTTCTTTGGAGACTGCAGGCTCTGTACAGAAGAAGCTTTACGCAACTGAGCAAGAGGAGACTCCTGGTGGAAATAAATATATATGCTATTTAAGCATATTTAATGCTATTTAAATCTTAAAAACAGATTTTGAGAAGATTTCCAGTATAGATACGTAGCTATACTAACAGTATGGAGGGCCTGTAGAGAGGGCGTTCTCTGCAACAGAGTTTGGCCTTTGTGAGTTGGGCTTGGAGAAGCTCTGGCTGAGGAGAGCGAGAGGTGCTCCATGCTGCTGGACCGGCTGCCCTTCACCATTTTTCCCATGCTGTTCAGACCCATGGCTGAGAAAAAGCGGCGTAGGGAGAGCTTGGGTCGCCCTTCCCTCTCCAATGTTCTCCTAAAAACAAAAATAACATGGGTATTAATAACCACTATGGTCTTGAAGTATTGGTCTGCTAAGAACTTCCTGATCCGGATTAAATAAAGCCTTTTGCTATTCGGCTGGCTAAATATACCATATCATCCACAAGGGATGAGTTGGGGATAAAGTTTCCACTAAAGCAAGAAATCTGATCTGATCTAACAACTGACTACTGTTGGGATAAATAAACATACCTTGATGCACCGAAATTTTCGTCCCACTGTAATTCAGCTTTGCGATGTTCTGATCTCAGAAGTTCTGCTCTCAAGTCTTCAGTCTTCGAGATGGCCGCACCTCTGACAATCGGTCTACATTCCGGTGGACGAGATGCAGCACAGGTGGAATCTTCGCTTGGTGAAAGGGCTAGTGAATAAAGAATACAAGAATGATTCAGAAATATAGGCTCAGTGGTATAATTATTCAAGCTATTTAAAGACTGGGAAAAACAAATATGTTAATAATCCAAAAATAAGAGAACTAACATCACAAACAACAGTGAAACCCTAGTGATAATGCTTACCATCCACTGGCTTTACTGGAGTTCCCACAGGTGAGGAGTATCTGAGAGAGGATGGTTTAATACAAGGAGTGAGTCCTGAGGAGACCTGTGAAACCTGAGAAGGTGCACCAAGGTCCTGAGGGGTAGAAACAGCATAGTGAGGACTTCTTTCCACTTCCTGAACTGAAGGCAGGCTCTTCACCCCTTGTTGCTCTATTGGCCTGCTCTTGGAACCAGACTTCAAAGCTGATTTGATGGGCAGCTGTATCCCGGAAGGATCCCTATAGTTTCTGGAGCTTGTTGCTGTTGGGATACAGGAATCAATAGCAAAAGTAACACCTCGTGCAGGTTTGGAACGAGGCCCAGCCACCTCCTCCAGACTGGATCTGGTCCTAGAATTCCTACGTTGTGCCAAGAGATCTTGACCACGAGCATAAGGGCCGTGACTCGTCTCGACTCTGTTTTCCCCTTTGCGACTCCGCCTGCGGAGCTTGCCGAAAGCTGATACTCTCTCTCCAGCATCACTTGGTCCTGCAGCCTCAGTATTCTCATCCAGGCTGGAACTTCCAGACAACAAAGTACCTTTTAAAAGTTTTGGTTGAATGATTTGATGACTTGATTGACCAGATGTGACTAACTGATTACCTGAGCTTCTTTGTCCCTCTGCATTTTGCCTAGGTTCTTTGGGATAACTAGGTGTCAGTATGCTCCCACAAGCTTCACATTTCTCAGGCTTCAGAGAGGGCTCTCCTTGATTAGTCAGAATGGCCAAAGGGATATCTACATTTCCATGGCTTGATCCTAAATCTTTGCTCCCTTGTGGGACTAGGATAGGCAGTTGTGTCTTTATTTGCTGGTTGAATAGTGAACTGTCCATCAACCCCAGTTTACGCTTACAAACTTTATCTACATAGTGACACTCTGTCTCTTTCTTTGACTCATCCTCAAAGTGGACATGACTGAGTAATTGCCCTTGCCTCTGCAAGTGAGCACCGTGTTCACTGTTCCTGCTCCGGACATCCTGTGGCTGGACAGGCAGAGGTAATTTCTGCTCATGAGTAGTTGTGATGATCTGCGGTGGTGGATTAGGCATCGGTAAAAACTCCCTAATGTTGAAGAAGAGAAACAGAATAAATTGGTTGAGGGGTTTTCGATAGTTTTGTTTGAAATAGTTCTCAAACAAGATGGTTCTTTAGTGACACAAGAACCATACTCATTGAGTCAGTGGGTGATGGTTCAGTGGCTAGTGGCTGGGTTACTGATCCAAAAAATTAGGTGTTCAAGTCACAGTACTGGCTTTATATGATGATTGGATGTTAATATGAGGAACTTAACAGAAAAAGGTACTTAAGAAAAAAAGTGTGACGACGATAGACTTCAAAGAGTTCAAATGTATTTTAGAAGAAAACTAAACTTAACCTTGAATTTGCCTTCAAAGTAATGACGGTCGGCTGTTTCCAATTATTCTTCCACCCCAAACTTAAATGTTCTCCATTATCCTAGCTCGTGGAATTAAGGAGAAAATTCTTGCCTGTCATTAAACACCACATTAGTGCATTATGCCATGTTAAATGGATTAACCGACTTTACAGATAAAACTGTAGAGGATTAGGATTAATTTGTCGATGTGTATACGTGATCGGTTTTGTGTTCGTTGTGAGAGAGGATTAATGACATAAAATGGACATCCCGGATAATAATTGGCTGCTGAGGTCATGATTATGCAACTCACTGCATGGCTTTAAAGGTGAACAACATCATCTCATTACATCACAGGATCCAGTTTCTGATTCAATGCTGTCTATAAATCTGTTGTATAACTGACATGTGTAACTACAGCAAGGTGGGGCGCAATATAGTATAATTACATTGTCACTATGGTTATATCTTGGTTTTAATTGTTTATACTTGAGATTTTATTTTACCTAAGATTTTTGATGTAGAAAATGATTTGAATTCCTGGTAGTTGTACATGATGTGACATTTAAGGACTAGAAGTCTAAATTTCTATCAATTCTTAACCTTAATGATTCAGCTAGTTTATATGTTATCATTATCAAATGTTCAACAATTTTACTTCAAAACATTTACAAAAGTAATTGTTTGTATGATAATATGGACTTTTATTCACAAGTGCCTCCAATCAGGTGGCTACTGTGGCTCCTCTAAGGACTTGTAAATAAAAGACAAAGTCAAAAGACTTACAGGACTTCTCTCTGAGTGGCTTGAGTTCCAGGGTCACTATTTTGGTTCTGAGATCGAGCCTTTAATCTGGCTCTCTCCAGCAAACGCTTCGCCTGCTCGTGACGTGCGCTTAGACTCAAGTCGGCTCTATAGAACACAGATAAGAAAAACGGTGGCCAAATAATTCTTATTGTGATTCGTACAACATCATATTCAATGTGAATATTTACTATATGCAAAAAAGCAATTCAAACTTTGAAGGATGAAGGTGGTTGATTTTGATTAACACCTTTAAAACATTAGAACTGAGGAACTTTCCTTAAACGTTAGACATTTTTAATAGAAATTACAACTTCTAAAAAACTAACCAGATTATTTTTGGCATCCATATTTTTAGCAGTCCATACAAATAAAGATCAACTTTGGAAGCTGAACATACAATACACTCACTTTTGAGAGAATAATGTTGCTAAAAAAAAATGGCTTTGTTTTTACTGTCCTCATATTTTCACACTGTATAAAATGGGTTAGCTAGTTAAATTGTTAGCGTCACTAATTAGCTAGTCATTGTTTGGCATCCGAATTTCTAGCATCAATGTGGAAAAAAATTACGGGTTGATGTACATATAGGCAGAGATCTCTCCACTGTGTACAGCACATACGACTGCTGACATTTAATCTGTTCCAGATCTGTGCACTGGACAAAAAAGAGATTAATCAAATGTGTAATAAAATAGACCAAAAAGTTTTTTCTTTACCCAACATTCGTTCCAGGGGTGATTCCTGTCTCCCAGTTAACCTCTTTATAAGATGGAGGTAACCCTATACAAGAAGATGGAAAGACAAAAAGACGTCTTATTGTTGCTAATTTTACTGCTACAATTTGTTGGACAACTAACAAAATAGAATACAGAATTTTCTCCACGTGTCTACATGAGTTTTCTCCAGTTTTCTCCCCAAAACATCCAAAAACCAAATGTCGAGTAGCAACATTCATTTGCTACTAGCTGTGAACAAGAGTGTGAATAGAGAATGTTATATGTTAGCTAGATGTCATAAAAGTTCTCCAAGCCCCATTTGATAACCATTCCACCAAAACATACATGACTGGTTACTATCGTGGTGGGTGAAGAATTAGTTGTGATGGAAAGAAGGATCTTATCGGAATATCAAGATTATAAGGCAAATGAAGAGAGAAGTTGAAAGATCAAGGCAAAGGTCAGTAGTCAGTATAGTCTGTGAACAGGAAGTGATTCTGATGTACCTGGGAGATTTGATACACTTGCCACTCCCCATGTAATAAAGTACTGAAGGGAAGTGGCAGCTCAGTGGTTAAGGTGTTGGACTACTGACTGGAAGGTTGTGAGCTCAAATCAGAGGACTACCTTGATACCATGTTCCTTAACCCTCAACTGCTCAGTTGTTTAAAGTCTTCCAAATGCTTTCATGTATTGAAACCCTGCATCAAGGAGTGACTTTGAAGGACTTGCTCTTCCCCTGATCTGGCAAAACTATAGTATGAAGGCAATCCATCCTGTTGAACCTGGGGTCTAGAGAGATTCTAGAGTAGAAGACTACTCTTTGCCGAATCGGACTCTGAGAGCAATAAAAACAAGTGGGAATACACCAAAACCATATTTGTAATTTTATCAGTATCATTTAGCATAGAGACACAATTTAAGCTTCACTGCTTCAAGTCAGTGGACCCTCTGGGTCACCCACCAGTTGGTCTAGGCATGGCCCAGTTTGCCTGATTGACATGCTGTGATAAATCTGAGGGTTTTTTGCCAGACTATTATTTGACTTTTTTATAGTATACGCCTTGGAAAAGGTTGTGGTAAACCTTTCAAAATCTAACACTGTCTTTCGGCAGTTACACAACATTTCTGAGAACCAGGACGGCAGATTTCAGCCTCAGGTTTCATCACATGGTATTAAAACGTTATTATCCATAGTCCTCTTGCTCCCAGCCCCCAACATCTGTAATCTCGTAAAAGGAATGGAGCCATCTGCTCACAGATCATGAACACTGTCCTGCAGCAGTGTGGGACTCCACAAACGACTAAAAGGTTGTTGCATAAAATAATACAACTGACCCCTAAGTTCTGTCCATGAAGAACTAAAAGATCTCACCCTTGTTTACCAGTTGAGGCTGATACTGTCCTTCTGCAAGCATGGCTGGAGTGGGCTTGGTAGTGTGTGCCTCTGAAATATCTTCTCTCTCAGGTTCATCTGGTGGATTTTGTTCCTTTTGCAAATGTCTTTGGAAAGCACAGTCCAAATCTTTGTGAACCACATTACCTCTGACTATCAGCTTTTGCTCCTCCTCCCTGATGACTACAACGTTCTTCATGGTTATTGGTAAAGAATCAACCTGTCTGTTTGAAACAGTGATCTCTGGATGGGACACTCTCCAAAAACCTTTGGGAGGTGTCCGATACCTTGGAGAAGAAATCGGCTTGGACAGAACTTTGCCACCATCTCCACTTGTTGTGAAAGTGTCCATTCGGGATCCTTCTCCATGGCTACACTCAAGACTGGGAATGGAGTCTCCTTCCTTTTCCTGTTTATTTTCCTTTAGGTGGCATGAAGTTTTGAGGTTTTGTACATCAGCTCTGCTGTTCGACTTCTTGACTTCTGGGATGCTCAAAGACGATGCTTCCTTATCTGATTTCTTCTGCAAAGGTTCTGACGGACCTTCAAGAGGAACGTCAGGCATTTCTTTCCCTTTAGATCGCCTCTGTGACATTTCCTTGAATTTTGACTGTAAGGCAGATACAGCTGAGTCTGAAGGAGAATTACAGCAGCCGTCTGAGCAAGGTGCTGATTGAACCATGTGAAGAAATGTCTGTGTGCCAGCATTTTTTATTTGAGCGTTCGCCTCCATGCCACTGCTTTGTAGCGCTCGAGCTGCGAGGTCTTCTTTTCCTTTTGCTTCTTTTATTAGCAGTGGCAGATCCTACAAAGCAAAAAAAAAAACCCATTTTTTAGCCTGAGGACAGCCATGGGAAAGTCTTCAAATGTCTTGAAGACTTTCCTATCTTGGAAATCTTTCTAACTGATACAAAACGCAAGAATGTTATATAATCTGTGCCTATAACCTCAGTTTGAATGCATAAATATTATGAAAGATATATCAGGCTATTCTTCTTGACAAAAGAAGAATTTCTTTTCTTCTTTTCAGAACAAAATTACTTACCTTTAGCGATATTCCATTTGCAGCTCCTCCAACATCGCTGATGGACTTAAATCGTCATTTTTTTCCTCCCTCTCTGTACGTATATCCTACTTGAATATATGCCTCCTAAAGACATCCGACACATGTCTCGATCCTGGCCACGTCCACCTGTACTGGTATAATAAACCCGTATTTATCTTTAAGCATGTCATCCCTCGCTCAATATTCATGATTGGTCTGCTAATCCCTGCAGAAATCGGACGGATTAGAACAAAATGGGAAATAAAAGCCTGCTTTAATGCCTCGGACACGGACTGCAGGGTTTATTGCGTAAGTCGGCGCATTCCACTCATGATTTTGTTTATGTATTAATATAGAGACCTTTTTAAGGATGGTGCTGCTCAGAGTGGGAGTCTGTGTGTGACCTGAGACTTCTGATGAATTATCTATGAAACAAAACACTAAAAAAAAACACCATTATGTCTACTGCATGGGATATTTAAGCAGAACACACACACACAGCCGTGATGTATTATCTATGACAACATGAATAATGAATGACAATATGATACAGTACGAGATCCCTGGTTTGATCCCGAGCTTGTGTTACTGGACATGTTCCTTATTATATAACGCAGTTACGGTTAATGTACTTTTTTAAAAGAATGACTGAAGTGGGCTTAATGATGTGGGCTTTCTCTGCCTCTGAAATATCTTCTCTCTCGGGTACATCTGGTGGATTTTGTTCCTTTTGGAAGTATCTTTGGAAAGCACAATCCAAGCTGTCCAATCCCATCAAATCTTTGTGAACCACTTTACCTCTGACTCTCAGCTTCTGCTCCTCCTCCCTGGCGACTACGAGGTTCTTCATGGTTATTGGTAAAGAATCAACCTCTCTGTTTGAAACAGTGGCCCACTCTCCAAAAACCTTTCTGAGGTGTCCGATACCTTGGACGAGAAATCGGCTTGGAAAGAACGGTGCCACCATCTCCACTTGTTGTGAAAGTGTCCATTCGTGATCCTTCTCCATGGCTACAGTCAAGACTGGGAATGGAGTCTCCTTCCTTTTCCTGTTTATTTTCCTTTAGGTGGCTTGATGTTGTACTTTATTTTTTCAAAAAATCCATTTACAGTTTAATTTAATGTCTTTGAGATAAAGCTCCTGCTTTCACTTATAACAGCTATAAATGTTTCTTGCTTCCTCTCTTTAATTTAATACAGCAAAAACAGCCTTTTGTGGGGGGAAAAACATTGAAAGCACAAGCTCTATAAATGTTAAATAAACATCGTACAGAAACCGTAACCATATCAGTGCATATAATATGTTTATGCAGCTCGCTTGGATAAAAAAAAGGTGTAATTTCTTTAGAAACATTAAGAATTAATATCAAAATGCGTTTTAAGTACAGCTGCTAGGCCAGTGTTATGACATCATAGATATTTGAATGAGCCCCGCCCATGTTCTCCATGCCCCGCCCCCTGGGTCTTCCGTAGAACTTAGAGTATATACTTCCTAAATGTTAATCCTTCCTAAATAGTCTTAAATCATACCTGGATTGTCTACTGTTTATGCCTACTAAAAAGGAGTGCATACTTTGTAGAGTATAGTGTAAGTAGGCGAATTGGGACGAAGCAATATAGTCCCGAACATTACAAACAAGCATTCCATCCAGGTTTTCTCAGCCACTTAGTAAACTTATTTACAAAACTAAGACATTAATTAATATCCAGCGTCTGATAATACGTGTTAAGATGAAAAGCAAAACAAAATCGTGTGATTTTTCGTTGCAGCCCTGAAAATGGAAAGTGCAGTACCACACATGACCAGCAGTTTCCAAGTGAGTGTGTGTGTGTGTGTGTGTGTGTGTGTGTGTGTGTGTGTGTGGTAGTAAAAGAGAGGAACTCCGTAGAACTTCGGTGACTGGCTTACACACACACACACACACACACACACACACACACAGGGTCGATATGGCGACCAACAGAATAAGCCAGTGTTTTTTATTAAAGAGAAGATGAAGGCGTCTGGACTCATGAAGCATGAGTAAGTGCGCATGTCGTTTCCGGTTATTTCATTTTAAAAATATATATAACATTTAAATCCATTGCATTGTTTTTTCCCCCTCTTTGCCTCCCAATATGTCTGTATTTGGGTGTGGACCGGCGATTTGCTAACTTGCGATAGCATCTATATCCGGGCTCGATCCTAAATCGACCCGTGCACCCTACATAACCCACGGGCGCCATGAAGGCGCGTGCACCCTCCTGAGTGCACTACTTGTTAAACGGCGCGCTGTTTGGGACACAGCCGTGGTTTGCTTGCAGTGTTGAGCAGCACAAACTAGGTTTTTCTCTCTCTCTCTCAGCTGCATGTTTATTCGCTTTGACATAAATTCATTTATAATAATGTTTAATAAATCCCACGACTACACTTGTTTGTTTGTTTTTTTTATTTTATTCTGGTATTGTTTTGTTTAAAGCTTGCTCTGCTTGTAGGCTGTGTGCAGCTTTGCTAACACTCACAGCTACATCCTTTTAGTTTAGCAAAATAAATAAATAAAATAACGTAGCCGAAATGAACACGAAATAATTTCCACAGTAATTTTCATTATTCTTTTGTGACCCCAGTTATCAGTTTCAGCTTTTTAAACAACACGGTTTTGGTGATATATTTCGTAATAATCCCCGTGTTACATAATAGCCTATCGTGCTAAATTTAGTTAGCTAGCTCGCGCGAAGGTATTCACTTACCTCAGCGAGTTTTTTTTTATTAGTTAGTTTGTTTTATTTATTTTTTTTACATTTATTTATTTTACCAGCGCTTAGTTAAAATCCACATCATTTTTGTTGGGGGGGTTAAATTTCTTTTTTTTGTTTGTTTGTTTAGTGTTGGTGTAAAATTAGCTGCGTTTAAAAACACCGCAAACAATGCTAGCATGCTAGCCGGGTTGAGTTGCTAGCCAGCTGTGTGAATAATTTTTTTAAAATATTCGTATGGATACGACGGTTATAATTCGTCTAATTTTATTTTTATTTCATGTAAAAGACATGTCAAAGGCTTCATTTAAAATATTAAATCTGTTTATTTTTATTTTTTTTTTGTTTAGCTAACAACTACCAAGTAGTGGCACTGACAGATGACTTAGCAAACGCACGAGCCAAACTAGATAACTTACTAGCAGCACTAACAATAGCTGTATCCTTCAAAACAACAGACTTGAGATGTTAAGTGTATAGAAATACACGACATAACGCGGTTATAAGGTGCTATATGGCCGGCTGTTTTGTTTTGCATGCATCTGTTGTATCTTTTAAGACCATATTGTTTCATGTTTCAGATTTTGTTTGGGGGGAAAAAAAAAAAGAGTTTAGTCTCCATTTAATCCTGTCTCTGTTTGTTTGTTCAGGTTTCAGGTCCCGCACTATGTGATGAGCCACCAGGACGCGTGGACGTTGTTATTTACGCACCTCTTCTGATTCCAGTGGAATCTTTTGCTTGTTGTTGTTTTTGTTTAATGAAACGCACACGGTCACGCCTTGGCTCGTACATGTAGACCGTCCGGTGACGATGCCCGTCCAAGCGCCGCAATGGACCGAGTTCCTGCTGTGTCCCATCTGCACGCAGACGTTCGAGGAGACGGTGCGGCGACCCATCAGCCTCGGGTGCGGCCACACCGTCTGCAAGATGTGCCTGAACAAGCTGCACCGCAAGGCCTGCCCCTTCGACCAGACGGCCATCAACACCGACATCGAGCAGCTGCCCGTCAACTCGGCCCTGCTGCAGCTCGTCGGGGCTCAGGTCAGAAACCCGTTAGCCCACACCTCATACTGTTAAATCGAACACAACAACATGGGGCTGGGTGTCCTCGTAAAACTCTTTTCATAAGCCCTGCTTGGGCGGTATTACCTTATGGTCCTGGGGTATATATTGTTAACTCTTAACTATATACGTAATCTGCGAAGTAAAACTTGGACTACAAGCACTAGCTCACTTCTCTCCTAGCGCTTGGACGACATGTTGTGACTCGGAACGTAGTCACGTGACCACGTGACGTAAGCATCCGTGTTGGTAGAAAATACAGCACTCTAGAAACCCGTCACCGCTCGTGGTCATTTCGGTGCAAACGGTTTTATCAGTAAGGAGGAATTAAAGCATTATAGACCTTCCTTGTGATAAACTAATCCCGTTCGAATAGGGCTGTTCCTCGTGTATAGACATCCAAGTACGGAGAGCTCGCAGGAGATATGATACAATACCATACTATCCTAACAGCATTACAGTGGCTCTCGGGTATCGTAATCTTTGAAAGCGAAGAATTTTCCTTAATATTCAGTAGCGTTTCGTATTCTGGATTAATTGTTGAGCCCTTTTGAGTTCGCTCAAGAGTGTAGAAGCTGGAAAACAAACGAACACCTGCCCCATGGTGTAGTCTGCTGTGGAAACTTGTAGCAGAGGGAGAGAGAGGTTACAGTTGTTGTGTGTTTAGTTTATTTTTTCTTCCCTTAGGTGCCCAAACCGCAGCCTGTGGCACTCATTACTAGTCCGGAAGACACCAAGCACTACGATGAGGCGCGGCAGTGTGTGGAGGAGCTCGCCCTCTACCTCAAACCTCTCAGCAGTGCAAGAGGTAGGTAGAAAAAAACCCCACAGTTTTATTACTGTGATTAGCAATGTGGAGAAATGTTTAGAGTAAGGACTTCCTGTGCATGTGACCTCTGAATGTACTTTAAGTATTCATCTTTTTTGTTTTTTCTTCACTACACAAAGTGTTTAATCATGTATGTTGCTCCAGACAAACTCTCTCACTCTGTTTATTTCTTTTTTAGGCGTGGGGTTGAGTAACGCAGCACAGAGCATGCTCAGCAGACCCATGCAGAGGAAGCTGGTGACCCTGGTGCACTGCCAGCTGGTGGAGGAAGAGGGCCGGGTACGTGCCATGCGTGCTGCTCGCTCGCTGGGAGAGCGCACCGTCACAGAGCTCATCCTGCAGCATCAGAACCCCCAGCAGCTCTCCTCTAATCTGTGGGCCGCCGTCCGCGCCAGGGGCTGCCAGTTTCTCGGACCAGGTAAGTCCCAACCCGTCAGTTTAGCTTCCGTGTCCGTATTGTCCTGCGATATTCTGACATACTGGTCTCAATCCACAGCCATGCAAGAGGAGGCCTTGAAACTGGTGCTGCTGGCTCTGGAGGACGGATCTGCTCTGTCCAGAAAGGTGCTGGTGTTGTTTGTGGTACAGCGTCTGGAGCCCAGATTCCCACAGGCCTCCAAAACCAGCATTGGACACGTGGTTCAGCTGCTTTACCGTGCCTCCTGCTTTAAAGTAAGTGCATTTTGGTGGTACGGTGAGAATGCATTATCTTGCTGACATGTTCTCCCCATGTTCTTGTGGGCTTCCGTCAGGATAAAGCGGATAAATTGTTTCGGCCGATTATATCTGTATTTTTAAAAATGACAAAATGTTACAACATAAATATATTGTAAGACAAACACTGCAAACTAGTCAGAAGCAATGTGTTTGTTTTGGTATATTAATATACGAGTATCCTGAAAAAGCAAGAATTCTGTCATGTCTCAGGCTGTATGACGCAAATGTGTGTGTGTGTTTGTGTATATACAAACATATTTCCAAATAAGGAGGCATATAATACTTACATGTAATTTTTGCCTCATTATTTTACGGCACTCCTGTCACCTTGTTTACTCGTGTAATTTTATTATCTCTAAGTACATTGTAATTACATGCTAATGTGCTATATGTTAATTACCACGTTATAGCGGTTATATGACTGATAGAGCCCTCTGCTTATGATGCTGCAGGTGACCAAGAGAGATGAGGACTCGTCCCTGATGCAGCTGAAAGAGGAGTTTCGAACATACGAGGCTCTGCGGAGAGAGCATGACTCTCAGATCGTCCAGATCGCAATGGAGGGAGGTCTGCGCATCGCCCCTGACCAGTGGTCCTCTCTGCTTTACGGGGACCAATCGCACAAGTCCCACATGCAGTCCATCATCGACAAGGTTTTATATCGTGTCTAATTATGATGTTACAAGTTAATAAAATGTTGCGAGCTGTCTAGTTTACATCCCTTTATCTTTTTTTTTCCCCTGTTTTGTTCACGGCGTAGTTGCAGACGCCTGCGTCCTTTGCGCAGAGCGTCCAGGAGCTGACTATAGCTCTGCAGAGGACGGGCGACCCCGCCAACCTGAACCGGCTCAGACCTCATTTAGAGCTGCTGGCCAACATCGACCCCAGTCCAGGTATAGGCTTTAATACTCAGCAGACTGTTCAAAAAGGTCTCTTTGTTAAGTCTCTATATATATATATACAGATTTTTTGAAAGATCTGGATTTGAGAAATTGTTTAGTATACATCTTTAATGAATATTCTAGAAGATATCTATTACCAGTGTTTAAATGCATTCTTTATCTATAAAAGCATTGTTTAAACAAGCAAACAAACAAAAAAAAAAAGACCAACAACACAACTTTCTCTTCTTCTCATCTTTCAAGGAAACAAATTTCTCCCCGTTTATCTCAATCGATCTCCCAAGGGCGAACAGCCGGATAAACACTACGTTTGTCGAAACCTGAAGCTAAATTTTCTTATCAGGAGCTGCATCAGATGTACATGGTGTGTGAGAAAGAAAGGGGGAAACAAAAGGCAGCAGGCAGAGTGACATGTTCCGACATGAAAACGCACGCATTTTGTAGCATGACCCAGAGTCGAGATATGTGAAACGTAAATATGTCGAATTCAGAGGAAAAATATTAAGGCACCACGTCATATTTCTGATTGTCTTGTGGGGAGGAAGAAGGCACAAACAGGAAAGGGAAGTTCTCTGGAGGTTTTTAGTCTGGCGTCAAGTGTGCAGTAGATAAATAAATAAATAGACATCGCACTTCCCCCCATTCCACCCAAGCATGCTAATCTGCTTTCATGTTCATTATTCACGTTGCACATATGTGGCCAATGGGGAAGTTTTTAAACCATGATATTATTTCTATTTTGTTATCAGATGCTCCGCCTCCAACGTGGGAGCAGCTGGAGAAGGGCCTGGTAGCAGTGAAGACGGTGGTGCACGGGCTCGTGGACTTCATCCAGAACCACAGCAAGAAGGGGACGGAGCAGCAGCAGCCTCCACAGCACAGCAAGTACAAAACCTACATGTGCCGTGACATGAAGCAGAAAGGGGGCTGCCCCCGAGGAGCCAGCTGCACCTTCGCCCACTCGCAGGAAGAGCTTGAGAAGTTAGTATTATGTCCAAACGCTACACAAATTACTTTTTTTTTGCTGCCCCCCCACCCCAATTATTTAAAAAGAAATGCATCTTTGCTGATAAGTTTGCTTTTGCAATTTTTTCTTTCTTTCACAAATTCAGAAATGGAATGAAATTGTCGGTTTCGTGTCCTCAGGTACCGTAAGATGAACAAGCGCCTGGCCCCGAGACTTCCGTGTGGCCCCTCCTTGTTACCCGATGAAGTTCCTCTGGAGGGCGTGACCCGTAAACCTTCGCCCCTTACCAACGGCATCGTGGCGCCGTGTCCACCGCCGGCGCCATCGCTTTTAGCGCGTGGACACGAACCTTCGCCGTACGAGCTCATGCGGAAGCCCAAAATGGACAGCCTGAGTGCTCCTGGATCTCCGCCTGATTCGTACGACTTTCTTAAGCAATGTCTACTGCTTCGGTTTTATTGAATGTAGCTAATAATTTAATTAATGTGGGCTATTTAAAATAAGTTCAGTCAGCTGACCCGAATCAGTTTGTTGTCTACTGATGGTAGTGGAAAAATTCATTATTATTATTATTATTATTATTATTATTACTTGTCTGGTCAGTTTTGTTTGACTTGTTCCTTGTTTTAAACCTTGTGCAGTTTGGATAAGAGTGGCCTGCCCCTGCCCCCACACGCAGTTGCCCACACGAGGACCGAGCACCTGCCCGTGCCCAAGCAGATGCCCGGTGTGCCCCGTGGCGCTCCACCACTCTACCCACAACAGCAACCTGAGCTCTTCTATCCTGAGGCCAGAGTGCAGTCTGGGGTGCAGTATGATGGCCAGTACTCTGCTGGTGAGTCAAACTCAGATGGTGCTGAAATGTTTTAAAAGTATTAAGGTCAAGAGAACATAAAGTCCACATGACTAATATGTATTCATAACGCAAGCTGTCATTTCTCTCTTTCAGGCACCCCGTACCCCTACCAGCCGACGCAGTACGTGTCACCCCGCTACATCCGTAACCCTCTGCCCTCGGGAGATGCCCCGTACCAGGACCCGTACCCTGCTTATGGCCCCGAACGCCAGTACCCACCTCCCCACCACACGGGACCACCTTTCTCAGGTGTCGGTGCCCACCCTTACCCTCCCCCTTCTCACTATGATGCCCGCCGGCACGGCCCGTACGCAGCCCCTCCCCCGCCGCCACCCCCTCAGCCCTTCGGTCCACCCCGAGACGACCTAGTGCGCATGAGCCCTGCGCATGAGCCACCCACTCCAGGGGCCCCCAACTCCCTCTACCACCCTGAGGCAGCATCCCGAGAGAGATATCCCCCAGAAGGTTATTACCCCCCTGCACCACATCCCGGGCAAATCAGGTCCCATATACCGGTGAGTTGGTTTAAAATTACAGACATTTGTAAACTTTTAAGTTAAGCCTCTAACATCAAATATCGTACTTCCTGTTTTCTGTAGGACCCCTATGGCCGCTCCCAGCCGAGCCTGGACTACCTGCACCGCAGGCGTAAGGAGCTGCTGAACCAGCTAGAGGAGAGAAAAGTCATTTCTCCTCCACCGTTCGCTGCCTCGCCGACTCTGCCCTCTCACACCTTCCCCAATGAATACCCTCAGGAGGCGCAGGCATGGCGGCATTTTTTTTTGGAATTTTTACATGCACATCCTGATGTCATGTTAGATTTAAGGCAATGATGTTAAATTTTTAGCAGTAACTACTTTTTAACAGTATTTAGATTTATACTAAACACTGACACAATGAGGCAGGATTCTTTAAATATGCAATAAATAATTAGTATTCTTCTTCTTATTATTATTCATTGGGGTCGCACTATGACAATAACTCTGATTTAGAGCAACTGATTTGATTTTTTTTGTACTTGTTTGCCTCATGCAGTACATAGAGGACGGTTCCAAAGCATTCGGCACCCGAGAACCCGACTACACCGGGCAGTTCTCACCGTGGTCATGTGATACCATCGGCTCATACATCAGCTCCAAAGATCCCAAACCGAAAGACGGCGTGTCCGCAGGAGCAGTGGAAATGATGGTACATTGCCTTCTATGCTCGGTATAGCTGTCTTCACTGAGCGATTTCCGTTCTCCTAAATCTCGTTCTTTTTTTTCTTATACAGAACATTGAGGGAAAGGGTCTGAGGGAGCCGCCTCTGGACGGACAGCGGCGCTCGGCAGAAGCCAAAGACGACGATCCCATCATTCCTTTCGGCCCTATGCCTACGGTGTCGCCGTTCGGTGCCATTTCCCGCACGTCAAAAACGGGCTACCAGACGACAGGTCCTGTGCAGGCCATGGCGTCCTCGCAGGCTTCTGGATCCAAACACATCACCATGGCAGGTAGTATGATTTTTACCTCTTAATTACATATGACAGGCTGTTAAACTGATTGTTAAATGTAAAAAAAATGCACTCTTTCATAGCTGATTACTCATACGGAAACCACGGTGGCGGCTGGGGCAGTGTGTCTTACCCACAGCACCAGAGTATCACCTCTCTGGGACACTTCAGTGAGCGGTACGTTTTTTTTTTTCCCCCCCCTCAGCCAGTAACTCTATTTCATTACTACTTTATTTCATTACTGTATCTGATGTCCTCCAGGCTGCCCGTGTCCACCCCCGATCGAGAGCAACTGAAGATGGAGCTTCAGCAAGTCAACCAGCAGATCAGTCAGCAGACGCAGATCCGCAGCATGGAGGTGAAAAAGCCTCTGACGACCTTCAAAGCCTCATGAATGTGTTTTTTTTTAAGCCATAAAATAAGATTACATCTGTCGTTTTCTGTTATATACAGTACTGTGTATCTCTTTATAAACTGCACCTGATTATTTACTCCGGGACATTGCAGACAGAGCTGATATCTGATTACAGATCTGAATTGATGAGGTCCCCCAACCCCAATTTTGACATCAGCCCCAACAAACATGTATTATAGAATGTAAATATTTTGTATAGATCATATTGGGATTCTTCTTTAGCATGATGAGGCGGATCATTGATATTCTTTTCCGTTTACAGAAAGAGTTGATTAAAACTGTCTTGTACGCAGGCCGCGAGTAACTCCATGCTGCTGCAGCGAGAGTCCAGCGCTCTGAACGCTCAGCCTCCGGCTGCTAAATGGCCTGTGGGTGGCACCGTGTCCAGCGAGCAGCTCAGCCTCGAGCTTCACCACGTCGAGAGGGAAATAGGGAAGCGGACACGTGAAATCGCTATGGTAACCCATGTTTCTTTTCCACGTGAAGATCGTTCCAGTGTAACGTAACCGAGCAGCTCAGGCTGCTTTACTTACTGTGACAAAGCTACACCAGTGTTAACAGGAAATGGATGTCAATACACAGTGTGTGTGTAGGTGCTACAACCCCCTTTGCCTCTTGTTGCAGGAGAACCAGGTGGCACAGGAAGTCCAATACAAACTAAAGGCCACTGAAAACGGCCAGAGTGACCATAAAGCCCAGCTGGAGGAGCTCTCTTTAGCACTGGGGTGAGTATTCTCTCTCTCTCTCTCTCTCACACACACACACACACACACTGAATCACTGGAACTATTCTCATTTACGACAGCAAGTTGGTGCTAATAAATAAAAATGCAAGATGGCAAGACTAGTTATAATAGTGCTGTTATATAGAGGGTGAGTATTATAGCATATATATCTGCATATGGCATGTGCCTTAACACACTAGAGGGCTCGGAGGGTTGAGTTCCAGCTGTTACACTGCAGATGAAAAACAATAAAGGAAACAACATGGAAGACTAAATTCTATACAAATAGATGGATATTTTGATTTATGATCAAATGCTTTTTTTTTTTTTAAATAAAATAATCTTAACAGGGCAGTGTAACTGAAATGAATCAGCATGTCTGGGTATTTTTGGACATTCACTAATACGCAGTCAAGTCTCACAAGCAGCCCAAATGATCAAACCTACAGTGAAGAGGATCACCAGAGATGATGATGATGATGATGATGATAACACTACTCTAGAGAGCACTCTAAGCTAGTCATGGGGGAGAGAATTAATGCTAACTAGAACTGTTGAGTGCTTTAGTTGCGCTCTAGTACCTGTAGAATACTTACTGTAACACGTTGCATACCTTTCCTCCCTCCTCCAGCGACGTCTCAAACGGCGTCAGCAGCATCGTGCCAGCCAGCAGCGTCGGGGGATCCATGATCTCTCTGACCAATAAGACGTCTTCGCTCAGCCTGTGCTCCGGAGACCAAGCGGGAAGCGGATCGGAGCTCCAAAAGAACGGAGTCGTTCATTCTTAAGAGCGGCTTCTAACAACACACACACACACACACATACACACACACAGTGCTCTGTATGAGATTTTGGTCATTTTTATTCAAAAGCGTTTAAACGCCGATTTTGAAGAGAAATGCGCCAATATAAGGAACACACACACACCTGCATGCTGTTACATGCATGCACAAAACACACTTGTTTTATTTTAGAAAAAGAAATGAGCAGTATCTGCCGTGATTATGAATCTTTTTTTTCCTTTTTGTTCTGTGAATGAGCTTTTGTTTTTGTTTTAAACGACTTCTCATCGCCTGGAAACCAGGGCATCTTGATTATCCTGTACACTTTCGTTTCTTTTCCTCTCCTCCTCTGCATTTCTATTTTTTAATGAACGCGGCACAGGAAGAGAAAAGCGAGCCGACTCTCTGTAGCAACCGGTGCTCTTTAAAAAAAAATAAAAATAAAAAAAAAATCCGTGCAGCCTCGAATATGACGTGACCAGACCAAAAAATAAACAGTAGCATGGAAAGCCTTTTATCAGTCCATTTTGTATGGAGCATCGCTGCAGCTTTCCCACACAAGGTGCACACCGACACGGTGGCGAGAATCGATCGGACGATCCGGAGCTGCTGCTTCGGCGAACACGAGGGTCTGGATAAACGGAATCAATCGTACGATTTCATTTAATTTATGGTTTTGGCTATAGAACTGTTCAGAATTTCTAAGTCGGGCGTCTGGAGCATTCTGTTTTATAGAATGCATGCAAATGTCTAAAGAAATAAATAAAAAAAAATACACACAAACACATACACAAGCACTTTCTTCCATGTTTTTTCTACGAGCGTGTACTTTTTTTTATTCGAGGAAGAACGTCTTTTTTGATCCTCGTGTTCGCCGGAGTGGCAGCGCCGCCGTTTCTTGTTTGTTTTTTTGTTTCTCTTTTCTCTCCAGACGTAACGTCACGCTTTTTGACTCGAGAGAGGGAGCGAGCGCGTTCGCGCGACACGTGGATCGCGAACCTCCTTTGCAAATTCCCGTCAATTCTCCCTGACTTCTGTGAAGTTGCTTACGTGGGTTTTCTGGTCACGTTCGCATATTCAGGTTAAGCTGCTGCACGGGAACAAGGAATGTCTTTGTGCTCGGAACGTATCCATACGTACGTGAGGAGAGCAAGGCGTCAGCAGTACGACTCCTCGGACAGGTGAAACACGATTAGGATTCCGAGCTCTTTAGAACCTGGCCTGTTTTCTTTTGGAACCGATTTGCGCAACGGCTCGCTTCAACCGTGACCGCGTGTTTTTGTTTTTGTTTTTTTTTCCCCACACGAAAGCATAACTATCCAAACGTAACGATAAGGATGCCCCTGAAACCCGATCAAGACGTGGACATGCTCTGAAGTCTTCCTATAGTGATGACATTCTTCACGTGCAACATTTTCCTTCTAGTCTCTTGAGACCGACTATGATATTAAGCTCCAATTTTGGGTGCAAACTCTTAACGTGTTTAAAATAGATATATATATATATTTTTTTTTTTTTTGTGGTGATTATTTTTCGTGCTCTAGTTTATCGTGATTACTATCGTATTAATGATTTATAGTTTGTTTTTTTTCCCCCGGAATTCTTATAATTTTGCTCGAGAAGAGCATGCACCCTTGGCCGCGCAGAGACGGATGCTTTCGCCTAGACGAAACGGTCGGCCGGCTTCCAGCTGGGAATGCGGTCTTCGTTGACGTCGCTTCGTTTGCATTATATCAAGCAGTCAGATACTTTTTGTCTAACGAACGTGCGTTTTTACATCCGCACAGGTGCCAAGAACCGCTAGACCTTTTCCCCCCTTTTGTAGTTTGCCTTTTCCAGTTGAGCAGCAGAAAAGCAGTCATCATGAGCTGCAATCCCATCAGCTATAAGAACGCGGTGCTAAATGGGTGCTTAGCCAGTCGTGAGGCAGATGTATGCGGAAGAGGGCAGACTGCACTTTCCTCAAACGCTAGGCTGCAAACTTTCTGGCTGTTCTGTTCTAGAAGCAGCAAGTTGAAATGATGGACGTTGTTTTGTTTTTTTTGTTTTTTTTTTTTAGCTTAACCAAATTATTCAAACAAAAAGTGCAAACCTTTTAAGTCGTTAATAATGATGATTAAAAAAAAAATGATGGATTTATAAGCAGATTAAAACGAAGTATTGACCAAGTATTTCCATAAGCAGACCGAATCCTTCTGTGACCTTTATTTTCCAAAGGCACACAGGATTTCCAAATCTCTTGTTATTATTATGATGATGATGATTATTTCCTTTCAGTTTATTGTCTGAACATTATTGGCCAGCAAGAAAAGGAAAATTAGCATCTTGTAAAAATTGACATGCGATCGAATTCCTGTGTGTGTGGAAGGAAGCTAGTGTTTTCCATTGCGGTCAGTTTTCAAATTTTTCTTTTATTTCCTGCCAGAAACCAAACGGAATAAAGCGTTATAAAGTCTCTTGCGTGTGCTGTTCAGATGAACATGTTGCAGTATGTAAGTGTGCGGAATCTATCTTTCTTTCTTTCTGACAGCTTTCTCTTTGAACTGGAGACTCCTTTCTTTCTTTCCTTCCTTCCTTCCTTTTGGATTATGTGGGAAGTATTTAGGCTTCATCGGCGCTCGCATGACTGCACCCTAAGTTTGAGATTTCTCTTTTTTTCTCTCTCTCTCTCTCTTTTGTACGTTTTAATAATCAGTGATCTCACCGAGTTCATAACTCTGGCTTTTTTTTTCCCCTTCTCTGCTTTACAGATGAAATCACGTCTGTGTCCAGCAGCTGAAAACCCAAGTGGCGTTTATATAAAGAAAGAAACTTTTGTGCATGATTTATTATTATTATTATTATATTTTTTTCCTGGAGCAGAGGAGTCACAGTGTAAAATGTGGCGATCTTTGCGAGCAGGCCTGTTCCTAATGGATGATATTCATTTCTCTATGCGGATCGTGTCTGTTTTGAGCGGACCTGTAGCACTCGTTTAAACGATAAAGGTGAATTAACTCGTGTTTTTTTCCCCTCCTTCTTCAAACCTTAACACTGTTATTGCTGTGTCTATATAATTCTTTTCTTTTTGGAAGCGGGGTGAGGGAGGGGTGGGGATGGGCGGGACCTTACTGGCTTTTTTATGATTACTTCCGAGTCGTCTTGTTTAAAAACGAAAAAGGAAAAGAAAACAACCTCTTAAATTAAGGTACAGGCTTGATTTCAAACAAGGAAAGGTTTTTATATATATACATATATATATAAACTTCAGATTATACTCCATTAAGGAATGTTTAGAACCATCTTACTCCAATGTGGATGTAGCCATTATTACGCCATTTTATGACTTTGTAAAACAAATTCACTGTGTGAAAATTGGTTTGCATTTTTTGTATAATACAATCTGCTCTTTTTGTTTGTTTGTTTTGGGTTTTTTTTTTTTTTTTTTCGTTCCGAGAGGTAAAACTTGACGTTTGGAGGAAAGCAAAGAAAAAAAAAAAAAAAAAACCCTTGTGATATGTTTAAAAAAAAACAAAAAAAACAAACAAAAAAAAACGAACTTGTGTACGACAGTGATTATAAACGAGAGGATGGATTAAACAATATTGACACTCAAGTCGGTGCGGATTTATTTATTTATTTTATCATTTTTGTTCAAAATCCATTATTAAATATGTTGATGAATATGATGCGCTATACTGCCAAAAGTTTTGGGACACCCCTCCAAATCTTTGAGTTCAGGTGTTGTTTTTCAGGGGTTGGGCTCGGCCCCTTAGTTCCAGTGAAAGGAACTCTTAATGCTTCAGCTTCATACCAAGACATGTTGGACAATTTCATGCTCCCAACTTTGTGGGAACAGTTTGGGGATGACCCCTTCCTGTTCCAACATGACCAGTGACCAACGCAAGGTCCATAAAGACATGGATGAGCGAGTTTGGTGTGGAGGAACTGCACAGAGTCCTGACCTCAACCCCATAGAACACCTTTGGGATGAATTAGAGCGGAGACTGTGAGCCAGACCTTCTCGTCCAACATCAGTGCCTGACCTCACAAATGTGCTTCTAGTGGAAAGGTCAAAAATTCCCATAAACACACTCCTACACCTTGTGGAAAGCCTTCCCAGAAGAGTTGAAGCTGTTATAGCTGCAAAGGGCGGGAGACAACTCCATATTACATTCATGTGCATGTAAAGGCAGACGTCCCAGTTTTGTCCTGTCTCGCAGTGTCCGCTCTAATTCATCCCAAAGGTGTTCTATGGGGTTGAGGTCAGGACTCTGTGCAGGTCAGTCAAGTTCCTCCACACCAAACTCACTCATCCACGTCTTTATGGACCTTGCTTTGTGCCCTGGTGTACAGTCATGTTGGAACAGGAAGGGGTCACCCCCAAACTGTTCCCACCAATTTGTGAGCAGGAAATTGTCCTTAAGAGTTCCTTTCACTGGAACCAAGTGGTCGAGTCCAACCCCTGGAAAAAACTTTTAACAACATAGTGTACTTCTGTTTGTGTAGCAACTGTTGCTCAGGACTCTCGTCCATAAGGAACAAACACTCGCTGTCTGGAGGCCGACAGAGAAGATCCAACAAACCCAACACAGTCGAGGTTCCTCAACAGTTCCTTGGTGAGAAATCTTCTGGATGCTAGAAAGTTCCTCCGTAGTAGTTTCCCCAAACCAGAGATGTTCTAAATCTAACTCTATGTTCAGATTTATTTATTTTACTTTAACGTAGACCCAACAATTCACAAAATCACAGAACCCGAGTCGTCATCGTTATCCGTTCCAGAGCGGGTAGCTGAGATGAATGAGCTTTTTGTCAGCGTGTAATCGCCCGATGCTCTGCATGTCCTCTTCGGAAAGCGTGAACCCAAAGACCTGGAAAGGAAAATTTTAAAAAAAAGAGACAAACCAACGAGTGTTAATTAACCGAATTGCGAGGATTTCTCTTCTTTGATAAATATGAGGGTTCTACAGGTTCTCGTGACATGATTACAGAAGTGTACACAAACATGATCTGATGCTGCTCAAAGTGAAATACTGATTAAACACACACACACACACACCAGTGTGCGCTCAGTCCACGAGGGTTGGGTCCCAGCTCACGTGCCTCCCATCATGCAATGCGTGCATGGCAGCCATGTCAGTGTCTTCCAGCTGGAACCCAAACACCTGTGCATGCAGAGGCAGTCAGAGTGAAAAGGACAAGTTTTAGATACGAACACAAACGTTAGCGCTAAGGTTATTTATATCTTTTCTGCTTTCTCATTTATGTTGAGAATGATTTGCTAAGTATATCAACTATTAGCCATTGTGGTGAAAGTTCTCTCATTTCTAGAAAAAGAGCTTTATTTTTTGTGCCATTTCAGTAGCTAATGTTCAGGTGGGGTCGTTGAACTCCGAGTGTGTCCGGCTCCTGAAGTCTATAGTCTGTATTCTAGTCTATATTAATTCTATAGTCCGTATTAATGCAATAGTCTGCAATCTAGTCCATAATCAATGATAAAGTCCATACTCTAGTCTATATTCGTTTTAGACAATATTAATTCTATCATCTGTATATCATCTATATAATTCTAGTTACATGGTCTGCATTCTAGTCCATACCCAATTATATAGTCTGTGTTTTATTCTAGTAATTCTATCATCTATATTCTAGTCTATATTAATTCTATAGTCCACTCTCAATTATATTAGATCTAGTCTATATCAATTCTGTAGTCTTTATTTTAGTTTATTAATATTCATAGCCTGCATTCTAGTCTATATTAATTCTATAGTCTGCATTCTAGTCTATATTAATTCTATAGTCTGCATTCTAGTCTATATTAATTCTATAGTCTGCATTCTAGTCTATATTAATTCTATAGTCTGTATTAATTCTATAGTCTATATTAATTCTAAAGCCTGCATTCTAGTCTATATTAATTCTATAGTCTGCATTCTAGTCTATATTAATTCTATAGTCTGCATTCTAGTCTATATTAATTCTATAGTCTGTATTAATTCTAAAGCCTGCATTCTAGTCTATATTAATTCTATAGTCTGCATTCTAGTCTATATTAATTCTATAGTCTGCATTCTAGTCTATATTAATTCTATAGTCTGTATTAATTCTATAGTCTATATTAATTCTATAGTCTGCATTCTAGTCTATATTAATTCTATAGTCTGCATTCTAGTCTATATTAATTCTATAGTCTGTATTCTAGTCTATATTAATTCTATAGTCTGTATTAATTCTATAGTCTATATTAATTCTATAGTCTGCATTCTAGTCTATATTAATTCTATAGTCTGTATTAATTCTATAGTCTGTATTAATTCTAAAGCCTGCATTCTAGTCTATATTAATTCTATAGTCTGCATTCTAGTCTATATTAATTCTATAGTCTGTATTAATTCTATAGTCTGCATTCTAGTCTATATTAATTCTATAGTCTGTATTAATTCTAAAGCCTGCATTCTAGTCTATATTAATTCTATAGTCTGCATTC
The DNA here is from genome assembly GCF_019097595.1 of Hemibagrus wyckioides. NCBI lineage: Eukaryota > Metazoa > Chordata > Actinopteri > Siluriformes > Bagridae > Hemibagrus > Hemibagrus wyckioides. Next base: position 2,054,736 of record NC_080716.1, read on the forward strand.
TAGTCTATATTAATTCTATAGTCTGTATTAATTCTATAGTCTGCATTCTAGTCTATATTAATTCTATAGTCTATATTAATTCTATAGTCTGCATTCTAGTCTATATTAATTCTATAGTCTGCATTCTAGTCTATATTAATTCTATAGTCTGTATTAATTCTATAGTCTGCATTCTAGTCTATATTAATTCTATAGTCTGTATTAATTCTATAGTCTGTATTAATTCTAAAGCCTGCATTCTAGTCTATATTAATTCTATAGTCTGCATTCTAGTCTATATTAATTCTATAGTCTGCATTCTAGTCTATATTAATTCTATAGTCTGTATTAATTCTATAGTCTGTATTAATTCTAAAGCCTGCATTCTAGTCTATATTAATTCTATAGTCTGCATTCTAGTCTATATTAATTCTATAGTCTGCATTCTAGTCTATATTAATTCTATAGTCTGTATTAATTCTATAGTCTATATTAATTCTAAAGCCTGCATTCTAGTCTATATTAATTCTAAAGCCTGCATTCTAGTCTATATTAATTCTATAGTCTGTATTAATTCTATAGTCTATATTAATTCTATAGTCTATATTAATTCTATAGTCTGCATTCTAGTCTATATTAATTCTATAGTCTGCAGTCTAGTCTATATTAATTCTAAAGCCTGCATTCTAGTCTATATTAATTCTATAGTCTGTATTCTAGTCTGTATTAATTGTATAGTCTATATTTTAGTCTGTATTCTAGCCCATAATCAATTCTGTAATCTGTACTCAAATCTCTAGTCAGTATTCACATCTAATTTCAATTCTACAGTCTGTATCCACGTCTATAATCAATTCAACAGTTTATATTCAAGTCTATAATCAATTCTGTAGTCTGTATTCAAGTCTATAGTCGGGGTTGAATCTATTTCTCCGGTGTATCATCTTACAAACATTATATGAGTGAACGCCAAAGTCAACAAGGATAATGAGGACAATGACTGGGGAAGTTGAGAAGATCTAAATGTGCAACAAAATGGCTCCTCAAGGCTCTTCTTTGAAAAAAAAAAATAATATATCTATATATCTATACTATATTATATATATATATATATATATATCTATATATCTATACTATATATATATATATATATATATATATAGTAAAGTATTTATATATATATATTTATATATATATATAAATATATATATATATCTGAAAATGTAACGATCCAAACATAGAAGCTTGAGCAGGTTTCTAGACAGAAAGTAACCACGGTGCCGCTTTCAGCCTAAAAACATCACCTGAAGAACTGAGAAGTTACCTGGCAGTTTTCCAGAATCCGATCTGGTTTGGTAGACTTCGGGATGGTGATGATCCCATTCTGATGGACAAAAAGACATGAAATCAATGTCCAGGTATAGTGCAGTTCATCCTCATAGGGTTTTTGTACAAATCACAAACAAAAATTCAAACAGCAACCTTTCTTTAGTTTCTGAACAAATGTGACTTTTGAGCCACAAAATCGTTTGAATTACTCATCTGGATTTTCTTTCTTTACTTTATCGAATTTAATGACAAACAAAAATCTCAAAAAAGGTTCTCTTAAAACTTATCTTTAGGCTTCATTTTGCATCAACTCATCAGTCTGGTACCTGAATGCTCCAGCGGATGCAGACCTGTGAAGCGTTTCGTCCGTACTTCTGCGCCAGCTCCACGATGACTGGATGGTTGAGCGCTTGGCCCTTAGCTAGAGGACAGTAACCGCCGAACGCTACGCCTTCACTGCGGCAAAACTCCACCAGCCGCCACGGCTGCTGAAACGGATGAAACTCCACCTGCGAAAACATCCAGCACTTGCAGGTTCTGATCATTCCACAGAGTTAAACAGCTTCCTTTAGCTCATACCTGGTTGACATGAGGCATCACACCGGCGTCTTCTTTCATCTCCTCCAGATGTCTGATCAAGAAGTTGCTCACGCCGATGGAACGACACAATCCTGCGATAAACAGGAAAATATCCTCATCAGCGCAGCCAACACACGTCACCCTGACGATCCGTCCATATGAAAATCCAAACCTTCGTCGCACATCTCCTCCAGCGCTCTCCACGTCTCGGCTCGGACGTCCCTGTTGGAGCGGGCCGGGACGCCACAGTCAGGCCAGTGCATCAGATACAGATCTGTAAGAGAGAGAGATGTTACACTCGTCTCTGACGACTTTGCAACCCACAAGCAACGAAGCCACTCGTACCTAAATACTCAACCCCGAGTCTGGCACACGAGGCCCGACAGGCCTCCTTGGCGCTCTGATAGCCATAATCCTGTGGCCACAGCTTGGTGGTGATCCACAGCTCGTCACGTGGGACTCGACTCTCAGTGATCGACTTGGACAAGGCTTCTTCACAGCCGTATCTTTTAGCCGTGTCTATGTGCCTGACGCCGCACTCCCGCAGGGCGTAAACGACCGCATCGTGTGAGTAGCCACCGTGGTGCGACGTTCCTGGATAGAAGAAAAAGCCAGGCTAATTAGATTAGACTGATATGGTGAATCTTTCAGTAAGGAGTTAGGGATTTGACCTCATCTGAGGTTTTTGCAACTTCTCATGGGTTTGGGTTGATTGTTTTCAGGCTGATCATGACAGGCAGTGACAGTGGATTTCACTGAACAGCTGAGGAGCCAAACTTTTAGTGCCTTCAAATGGAGGGAAGATAAAATGATCTGATTTGGTTGTAAATACCGTCAAATCTGGAAGTGTTTAAATAGATCGGACTGTGTTAATGTTACTGTGTTAATGTTACTGTGAGCCAATCTCAGTATTTTAAATGAACTTTAGACTCCAGAAATAACTCCTCATCTACAGTCTGAGGGAAAACTGTGTTCAGATCATTTTAAAGCTGAACTATTCCTTCATATCTCTGTGCTTTTATGGCTTTTAACATGAATGACGACATAATCCGAATTACATTATTAAAAATAAAAAAAAAATCCGGATTGGAGAACAGTTTAATCCTAAACAAAGTGCGGATCTTTCATTCAGAGCTTCTGCTGCTCACCGTAACATCTGTTATATACGCACACAGATCTTCTTCTATATGTTTATGCACATTTTTAAAAATAATAAATAATTCATATGTAGCACTAATTTGCACTCACCTAACCCTAGGATTGGGATTTTCAGCCTGTTGGAAAGCTCAACGTCTTCTGAGAAATGCTGCATCGGAGAAACACAAAAAGCGACTTCCTTCATGCTATAACAAATAAAGACATTACGGCGAGGAATGTGTCCACAACAAGCAGACAGGGGTGTCGTAAAGCGGCTTTTTTTTTTGCGACAGTCTGTTTACATGTCGGCAGCCGGAAAAATCCTCTTGTGCTTGAAAATTATTATTATTATTATTATTATTAATAATAATATTTTTAACGTTTAAGAAGTTTGTTATACGCAGGCGTTTTGTCTAAAATGCCAAACTGTGTGTGTGTGTATATATATATATATATATATACACAAATATAATATAAATATATATATAATATATATATTATATAAATTATATAATATATATATTATATATATATATATTATATATATATATATATTATATATATATATATATATTATATATATATATATATATATATTATATATATATATATATATATATATATATATATATATATATATATATATTATATTATATATATATTATATACACATACATATACACACACACACACTATATATATATATATACATACACACACATACATACATATATATGCAGAATTATTGGCATATCGATGCAAATTATAAATTACTTCAATGCATCTGATCAAAGTGTTCCAATAGTTTTGGAGGCTGAATGTTTTGAGGTTTAAACACAGACACAGAGAGAGAGAGAGAGAGAGAGAGAGAGAGAGAAAGGGGGAGGAGAGACAGGGTGAGGGAGAGGGAGGAGAAAGAGAGGAGAGCGAGAGATTCGAAAGGTACTCACTGTTACCATGGTAACACAGTTCACACACCCTGTCGCAGTTCACATGGCGACGAGTTATTATCCGTTAAATCATTACACGTTTAATTTCCGATCGCTTTTATCAATCAATACAAGAGTGAACTGTCTGTACAAAAATGGGTTGTACAAATCAGACTGTCTATACAAAATGTCCCAGAGTGAGTTATCATATATACACACACACACACACACACACACACACACACACACTTTCACGCTCTCTCTCTCTCTCACACACACAGACATTTTACAGCTCATTAGAGTTTTAATTAAGCCTAAACCTCATTTCTAGGCAGAAACAATCATAATTATACCAAAAAAATAACAGAATCATGTGTGAGTGAGTGTGTGTGAGAGATTACAAGTGAATAATTATTACTATCAACACTGATTTACACTGTTCATCTAGAAATCGAGTGCTTCTGAAAGGTCACATGATCCATGTAAAAACCACAGAGCGGTGAGACGGAGCATTTTCCAGCAGGAATCTTGTGTCTGTCTGAGGTTTGTTTTTTTCCAAGATCTAAAATCCTGCTTCCTCACCGCACATCTTTCTGCCCTGAGGAAGAGGTCCATGTCGGTAAAACTCAAGAGCCTTCAGTTAGAACAACAATCCTGCAGCTCGAGCGTGAGAAAACGTTCAATTATAGAAGCATTATGTGTTCTAGTGACCGGAAATGAAAAGAGAAAAGAAAAAAAAAAAAAAATCTGACACAGTGAGGCCATGGTTTATTAGTTTGCGGTCTCCGTCTTGGAGGATGAACCCGGCGAGGAGTCACTTCACAGAGGAAGAGTCAGTGTCACGTCGCCGTGGCGCTAGTATTTAACATACTCGGACTGAAGGGACTGAAAAGACAAAGAACAAGACACATAATCAGAGAGCGAAGCAGAGTGTGTCTTAATCCGGATGTTCAGATTGTAGTAATAAAGACAGCAAGAAGAAGGAGTGCAGGTTTGTGATCCATCAGACCATCTGTGATCATCTAACAGAATTTCTAACAGACACAGTCCTTAATTCAGATCGATTAAAAATAAGAGACACAGTGGAAAGAGTTTTGTTAAAGTAGAACAGGACAAATGCTAGGATAGAACAGGCGTGTGAGGGAAAAAGAAAAATTGGTAGCAAGATGACTGGGAAAAGTAGAAGTGGGAAAGCACAAAAAAAAAAATCCACTCACGGGGATTGAGCGGCTGAGGTGGCGGCCCGCGAACACGCCCGAAACGGGAACTCTGGGGTTTAAAGGTCTGAAGTTCCCTCTCCTCGCAGGCCTGCGCGCAGGAGCAGGAGGACTGTTCAGGTTGTTGTTAACTTCCTGTTGGAAACTCGGGATGGGGTATCCGAAACCGAAGCGGGGTGGAGGAGGGCCCGAGGGGAGGAGCGAAGGAGGAAGGGCGGGGTAGGAGGGTGCGGACGTGTCGTCGTCTTCGGCGTCTACAAAGTCGTCCAGGCTGTAAAGGTTGCCGAGGGAGCGGGCCAAGCCGGGTTTAAAGCTGCAACATGGACCGTTATAAAGACTCGTGTGCATTTCCATGATGGAATGTTTACGTAACTGAACATCCGTACGTCTCTATTTGTGTGTACATACCTCTTCAGGTTTCCGCTGGATGACGGGCTTCGAGCCAGTCTCCTGGTTACAGGGCCACTGGAGAAAGGAGGCGGCGCTTTAGAAGACTTCGAGGGAGGAATGGTGCCAGGAATCGGACGTAAACCGCTGAAAGAATGACAGGAGAAAGGTTTATTTATGAGTTTTGTTTGATTTATGAGTATTTATTTATTACAAGATGATGTACTAACTGCAGGGGTGCCAATAATTATGACACAAGTGGTTTTGTTAAATGTTTTACTTCAGTTCTCTGACATTTTAGCTTAACTTTCTAATTAAAAGAAAAGATCATCTTTTTTGTCGAGGGTGCCAATAATTCTGGAGCTGGGGTGTTACTCGGCTTACCCGAGAGTGGACAGAGACCTGAGAGGGCGGCGACACTTCAACGCTCTCAGGCGGTCTCCCTGAGTTAAGCCCATGTTATTGTCCATGAGGTCATTCTGTGGTGGAGAGAAATGAAGTAAATAAAGAAAGAAAGGTAATAAATGACGGCAGCATCGAAGGTCCTCTGAAACTCGGTACCTCGTCCATGCTTAGTGTGTTCAGGCTGCTGCTGAGAGAAACGTCGTCCAGGCCGGAGATGAGGTGAGCCAGGTCTCTCTCAGGGTACGGCCGCGGCCTCGGCTGCTTGGAGCGGTACAAATCCCCGTCCATCCACATGCTGTGCTGCTTTCTGTACCGAGAGAGAGAGACAGAGACAGAGAGACAGACAGAAAGAGTGGAAGACAGAGAGAGAGAGAGAGAGAGAGACAGAGTGAGAGAGAGAGAGAGAGAGAGAGACAGAGAGACAGACAGAGAGAGACAGAGAGGGACAGACAGAAAGAGATTACTATTTCTATTCAATTTTGATCTGAATTTTCTCTCGACCTCTTGGCTCACTCACTCTTCCAGAAAGTTCTGCTGTTGGCCGATGACTGAACCGGGCCTGCAGATGCGAATCCATGCGATGGCCTCTGCAGCCGTGAAGCGGTAATGCTTCATGAGATAGCAGCCGATCAGGGTGCCGGTCCTGCCCAGGCCAGCTACACACACATACACACACAATGAGACTCTTCTTACAAAAAAAAACAAAAAAAAAACACACATTTCCTGTCCCTCCATCCATGGAGTTGTTCTCGTATCTCACCTTTACAGTGGACGGCGACGGCGCCCTCGGACGTTTCGCAGATGTGCAGGAAGCGGCGTATGATGATGTCGCTCGGCGTGCCGCCGTCCTCGAAGAACAGGTCGTGATGCGCGAAGCCGGCGTCTGTAAAGCGGCTTCCCTCGTACATCTTCCTGTTGAGCCGGACCACGTCGCTGACGTTGTGCTGCCGGAAGTAGGGGAAGTACGCTTCCGGGGCATGGAGAGGGAATCCTGGGAATAAGGATCATGGAGGTCATTTGTGGAGAATCATTCCACAAGTCGAGGACAGAAAGATCTTATAACATAACATGATGTTCTCGCTCACCATTCTCGATTTTGCTCTTGGGATGAGGCCCACTGAAGGCCAGCAGCTTCCCTGGCACAATCCAGTTAAAGTCACCATTTTCTACACGCTGAATAAAAGAAAAGAATTTGATCAGTTGTATCACTAATCATTTAGTTATTAAAAGAAATAAACACCTAACGTCTGTTCACGTAAACTGATTAGGGCAGATAGCATGTTTATCTCATCTCTCGTCCCTCGTACTGTACGTCACCTCGTAGTGCTCGTACTCCTCAACGTCGAACGTCTCGAAGTCAAAGAACCCGTGCTGCAAGGCCTTGACAGAAGAGAAATAAATAATTAACTGACATCATCTTTAATTGTCCATTTTCTTAACAAATCTGTACATGCATCACAAGTGTTAAAAAAAAAAAAAGAACAGCATTTTCTTCATTTCTTCAAAGAGTCATTTAAACGCATACTTTAATATGACAAAAACACTTAGGGACTGAACTGGTCACTAACCATCCCATAGTTTTAGATATGTTCTCTTAAAACATACTCTTAAAAAAACAATGGTAAAATTCCTTGAATCCATTCTATCCTAAAAATGATTCCTCAATCAACTCATTGATTTGTTGATGGATTCACCAATCGCATTAATACATTCCATGCTTTGAATGATTCCTCAATCGACTCACTGATTCTTTGATTGATTCACCAATTGAATGAATCCATTCCATCCTTTAAATGATTCTTCGATCGACTCATTGACTCTGATTGATTCACCAATCGCATTAATACATTCCATGTTTTGAATGATTCCTCAATTGACTCATTGATTCTTTGATTCACCAATTACATGAATCCGTTCCATCCTTTAAATGATTCCTCAATCGACTCATGTATTCCTTGATTGATTCACCAATTACATGAATCCATTCCATCCTTTAAATGATTCCTCAATCGACTCATTGACTCTGATTGATTCACCAATCGCATTAATACATTCCATGCTTTGAATGATTCCTCAATTGACTCATTGATTCTTTGTTTGATTCACCCATTGCAAATACATTCCACCCTTTAAATGATTCCTCAATCGACTTATTGATTCCTTGATTGATTCACCAATTACATGAATCCGTTCCATCCTTTAAATGATTCCTCAATCGACTCATTGATTCTTTCATTGATTCACCCATTGCATTAATGTATTCCATCCTTTGAATGATTCCTCAATCGACTCAAATGATTCTTTGACTGATTCACCAATCACATGAATCCAATTCTATCCTTTAAATAATTCCTCAATTAACTCATTGTTTGATTCAGTGAATCATTAGGTAAAATATTGGTACTTGAGCTCACAAATCGGATCCAAACATCCTTGGCTCGCTTCAGTAAAAGACAAAACTATTAAACATTTCACAAAACATTTGATTCCATTTTGTAAAAAAAAAAAAAAAAAAAAAAGTTTGATTCCCATTGTCCAAATGATTCCTCGATTGACTCTCTGATTCTTTATTTGATTCACCAATTCATTCATTCATTCATTCATTCATTCATTTATTAATTCCAATCTCTCTAGGAACTCGTACTGTTGCAGCATTGCCTCTGGCATGTGGATAGAATTTAAGTTTTTATTTCATTATGTTGTTTAAAAATCTATTTCTGGCCAAAACGTTTTCAAAATCGTCAAGATTCCAGGATGAGAAAAAAAAAAATAAATCAGTGTTTAGTCTTTTTGAACCTTCAGGATGAAACTGAAGGAGACTTTATATGTGCACAGACTGAAAAATTCAATTTTTCGGGGGAAAGCCAGCGTCTGTATGTGTAATGAATTATTTCTATACATCATTTACTCTCTCAAGTCTGAAGCTATATGTTCCAGACAAACAGTAGGTTCTAGGTCTGTGGCAGGATCATGTAATACTGACTGCATGCTGTGAGAACAGAATAACGTTTCATATTCAAGCATTATCGTCCTTCCAACCTCCACAAACTTTGTCAAAACTTGTGTACATGATGAGGTTGTACTTTGTAGAAGACGGTTATGTAAACCTTCTGTCCTAGGCCGCTTCCTGTGACAGTGTTGGTAAGGCAGATAATTAGACTAAAGGATTATGATTAGGCTGTGCAGCTTCGAGAGGCGTAAATAAATGAAAGGGCTTCTGTTGCGCACTAACCTTACGGATTCCTTGTAAACAGTCTAAGATGGTGAGGTTGTAGGTGCAGTTCCCAAAGGCAGCATCTCTGAAGGAAAGAGGACACAGGACGTGAACCCGGTGTTCTCTTTGGGCTTGAATCTCAAAACGTACATAACCCCCCCCCCCACACACACACACACACACACACTGGAGATTTACCTGAAGGGCAGGTAGGACACGTTAGTCCCGGATATCAGGGCTCGGTAGACTTCCTCTGGAGTTCTTTTTAAGTATATTACCTGGAGTGGAAAACAAGACCAGATATCATCCACGAATGTTAAATGGTCTGTGAAATATTTAGACTGAAAGGGAGAAGGTGTTGAGCAAAGACCCACAGCGTAGGCGCCGATCAGGAAGGCGGCGTTGGCTCTCTCGTGCTGGTCGTAGCTGGTGTAATGAATGATGCGCTTCCGGGAAAGAGTGAAAGACTGGAGGGACACACAGAATACAAACTGTTGTACAAAGCCTTTTATTCCTCTAATTCCGCAGCAATTCAATCTGTTTATGAAACCTTATGATTGTGGGATGAAACGAGATCCGAAACATCTTCTCAGAGAAAACGTCACAATATTAATCATCACTAGGCTTAAACGACATCCCATTGAATTATCCGTTACCATGACAACGTGTTATGAAGCATTCAGATTCAGCTTTATTAATTATATAAAATGGTAGAAACTCGGCCAATCATAACACAATATACAGAAGGTACTACCCACAGCTGTTACTTAGCTAATGACCACTGGCTCGAAACCCGGCTTTGTGTTACAGCAGGCTGTTTAAATATTTCATCACGAGCCTGGTTGTGTGCGATTGTACATGTAGCACTTAATGGTTTTACGTTCTCTTTGTTTGTTTCAATCTCTCCCTGTTCTTGTAACTTGGCACCAAGGCTTTTTGCGCTTCTACGTGATTGACAGGGACACATTTAGTCCCAGATGTGTAATTCTTTATCAGATGGACTTCGTCACAATCCAGATATAAATGTGGCTCACCATGAACAAACCAGAGATAACAGTGGCAAGGGAAAACTCCCCGAGAAGTCATTTAGACTCAAAAAGTGGCTGCACCAGCGTGATCATTTCTTTTCTACAACTGTACACTGTAATGTCGAACAGTTTGTGTTGGTGACTATACTGAACATCCTTCCACCAATTTACTCGCTTTGGACAAAAAAAAAAAATACCGCTGTTTAAACCAAATTGTTCTAGGCAAGCTAAAAATGGAAAAACACTAAGAAACGCTAGATACCAAGATGTACGTCTTGGGCGTGTCCCAATAAGGTGCTTTTTATATAATAAAGAAAGCTTTAAGCAATGGTCCTTCGGTTGCTTGTTAAGGTATACTATATATTTAACTTTTCAAGCCACCGCAAGAGATGTGATACACAGACATTGTTAGCACAGGATAACAAGCTACCTTCATCCACTTTTGGTCTCTAACGCCAAAACCTCCAACAATTGTCTGTCAGCTCCAGATGTAAGAAACCCACTCATGTCTTTGAGAACCTGCCAGGACCTTCTGCTCCTCTCTGATTCAGCACTAATGAACAACGCAAAGGTGTTGGGAGTACCAAGAGAGGAAATAAGTGCAGGAAGCTGTTCTCGACTGCATGATGTAATTGTTTTAATACACCTCAATGCACTTGCCACTGGTTGTGTCCCGGTCCCTTTACATGAGTCCTTTCTACTTATACCTATACTACTAACAAATACATGATGGTCAAAAAGCATTCCTGGTGTTTAGAACAGCACTCAAGGGATCGAGTAGAATTCACACAAATGGGTCAAACACCTTTTTCCAAAATTTGCTTGTAAACACGGCTCA